>NC_050081.1:11845752-12150768 GCF_009764565.3 Dermochelys coriacea | reverse complement strand
CTGAAATGTTTGATGTGAACAAAATGTATCTACCATCTGCCACTATGAATGGTTTGAAAAGAATGTGGAAGAATGGACACAATCCCATTCTGGAGAAACCGTGGGACAGTACTGGCAGGAGGTGTTGGAGAAAATTCTGCAAACCATGGGAATGTATTCTACCTCTTCCCTTTTCATGAAAAGGCAGCAAACAATATGGAATCCATGGCAACACTGGTTCCTGAAATAACCTATGCCAGCAACGTATCAGTGCAGAAAAAGTTAATGCAAGACGGAAAATGTAGTAACCTTCCTTCAACCCCCTTTCACTCAGGGTAGTCCCTTCAGGGCTATTACAGTGACACTCTATTTTATTCTAAAACAGTAGGTAGAGTATTTCTTAGAATTACAGATTCTTGGCCATTGTCTTTTCATTATCTGTGTGTACATTGCCTCACGCAATCTGATTTTTTTTTTTACTAGGGTTGCTATTTGCTACGGCTTTACGATTAAAGATAGTATTAATATTTTGGCTTCAAATATACCTATTGCTCTGAAACTAGACTATGTGGCTCTGTATTTGCACATATTAAACAAACATAAATCCTGCTCCAGAGTTGAGAGAATTTCACTTCTTAAATTTTAAATGTAAGAATAATAAAGGCTTGAAAGTTCAGCTTCCACTGAGTTATTTTCCAGAATTGCAAAAGGATGAGGCAAACAATGAAAAACCCATTAAAAACAAAGAACTTTAGAACTTGACTGGAATGATACAAACATCCTGAGGCAGGGTGTTCACTCTGAAGTAGCCTTGCTTAAAAAGGTATCTGGAGATTTTTCCAGTGCATTCACAGATATAACTTCAGAACCATCTTTCACCAGCTTGACAGTCTTTTAGGTACCTGGAGAACACTCTGTGTGAGAGGATAGATTGTAAAATGTCTGCCAAAAACTTTTTCTGTTCACTTTCAAACTACCTTATTCTTGCCAGAAGAGAAGAGATCTTTAGGTGGCCTAACAGAATTTGTGAAATTACAATGGGGATTGTTGAAGCTGAGACAGAAGACACTTTTTAAACAGGTAAAAGTTTCAAAAATCATAGGGCATAATGTGCAAATGAAGGACCCTATTCAGCATATGAGCATGTGCTTAATTCCATCCCTATTTAGTAAAGTACTTAAGCATGTACATAAATCCTTTTGAAATCAAAGCACATGCTTTGCCCTATTGTCCCCTCTGCCTGTTTTAAGCAAAGGAAATTGAACCCACAGAATCCTGCCTGGCAGGGAAATAACTGGAAGTTCAGTGTCCCACCTGGATAGGATTGTTTCCCTCTTTCCAAATCTTGTGGAAGACACTCCACATGGATCAGGATCTGCACTGTGGAGAAGAGGGATCAGAGAATCATGTAGCTCAGAGACCTGCAAAATTCTGCAGGCAAGAAAATGAATTTAATAACTAGCAGGAAACTCTGAGTGGAATGTGATGGATACTGGTCAATACAGTGAATATGGGATTACAATATTTAGTAGGGAGTATGGGATTAGAGTATTTAATATTAAAAAATAATGAACTTATGGATGAACTGCCATTAAAACAAATAGTAATAATAAGTGCAAGAGACAGCTAGAGAGTATTTTGTTTTTTTTTCTGGGCAAGGCAATTAATGGGTGTGATGAACAACCAGGAATGTTGGACTCAGATAAAACACAGTACTATTCTCAGGTTGCAGTATTATTCTCATCTCCATGTTGTTGAAGGAGAAACAGGCACAGAGAAACAAAATGACTCTCCCGTTTCCTGCAGATAGTCCTGGCAGAGCTGGGAATAGAAGTCAAACAGGTTCTTGGTCCTACGCTATTTAACATTTTTATTAATGTCCTGGAAAAATACACAAAAACATCTGTGGTATAAAGTTTGCAGATGACACAAAAATTGGGGGAGTCCTCAAATAACAAAGAGGACAGGTCTTTGAGTCAGAGCAATCTAGATCAGTGATTCCCAAACTTGTTCTACCGCTTGTGCAGGGCCGGTTTGTTTACCTGCCACGTCCGCAGATTAGGCCGATCACGGCTCCCAGTGGCTGCGGATTGCTGCTCCAGGCTTCGCTACGGAGGGTTAAGGGGTGACTTTATTACAGTCTATAAGTATCTTCAAGAGGATATATATATTATAATATAATATTTTATATATATTATATAAAAATATATAATAATGGGGTCTTCAATCTAGCAGAGAAAGGTTGAAGCTAGACTACAGAAGTTGAAGCTAGACAAATTCAGACTGGAAATAAGATGTATATTTTTAAAGGTGAGTGTAGTTAACCATTGGAACAATTTAGCAAGAGTCATGGTGGATTCTCCGTCACTTACCATTTTTAAATCGAGATTGGCTATTTTTCTAAAAGATCTGCTCTAGGAATTATTCTGTGGCCAGGTCTATGGCCTGTGTCAGAAAAGAGGTCCGATTAGATGATTACAGTAGACCTTTCTGGCCTTAGAAATCTATGAATCCTGGTTAGTCGGCCCATGCTTTGGCCCTTCACCAGCTTACACTTCAATTTTCACTTCAGCTTCAAGGAAGCTTTCATACTCTTCCGGGGAGCGCATACTGTTCAGTTGCATTTCTCCAATCAGGGAGGTAAAGCAGTGACTATGCAAACAGTCTTTTTTTTTTTTACTTCAGGTGGCGGGGTGGAAGTTGCAGCAGAAAGTGTCCTTCAGTGTGAATACTGAGCACATTTTTTCCCCTATGAAGGCAAAAGAGGACGGTTTTAGACATAAACTCTGAACTGAAGACTTAGCTGTGACTCCCCTCCACCGTCACCTCCTTGGGTTTGTCTCTAAATCACATTATTGCCACATAGCTTTTGCTATGTGAACAGTTTTCTAAGATGGCAATTAAGATTGTGATTTTTTTTTTCCTGGGGATAGGTGACAGCTGTGTGTATTCTTCACATGTACCAGTTCACAAATAAAGCCAGTAGCAGTCTTAGTCACTTTCTGTACATGAAAGATGTTAACACTCTTTTGAAAATTCAGCTTTCACTGAACTATTGTCTAAAATCCCAAAAGGGGAAAGAAGACACCAAGAAAAAGTCTATAAACAACCAAGTTTGGCACTTATTCTCTGGAAAGGATACAAACTTCCAGAGGCAGCATGAATTCCAAGCCTGTCCACTCTAATGTGGGCTTTCTATAACTCTTCAAATTTTTCCCCCAGAATATACAGTGTATTTCTAATAGAGTTTCATATGCAACTTTCAGCAAACTTGATAGCCTTTCACATTCTCCAACTGTAGACTAAGAAGAGGTAGGGAAAAATCTGCAAGTTTTTCTGAACAAATTTTCCGTCTCCATTTTCAAACATTATGTCTGACTAAGTAAATTCTGACGCAAAATGCCCTAAAGGTAAGAGTGTTGAATGGTAGCAACACCTTGCAGCATAAGGTAACTAAGAACAGCAGATAATTCCAGAACAACTAAGATACCCTAGTATTGCAACCTTATAAAAATGAAGTAGATAGAGAGCATGATTCTGATCCTATTGTAACTGGATAAGCAAGTGATACATGGTTTGGCCTTTTGTGGCCAATGGTAATCCCTGGTCATGTGCATGTCAGTTTAAAATCAGCCTTTGTTTGCTACAGGGCAGTTAAATTTCTTTCTTCCAAGCTACTTCTCACACACTCCCAGTTTAAGCTAACATCTAATAGCCTTACATTTTTAAGGCTCTTGACTGGCCCTCAGAAAAGGGTTTCTACATCTAATGTTGGTTCCATTCACAACTGTCTCACATAGCTGCAAACCGTATTCATATGCAACACTTTCTGAAACAATGTAATTTGTTACAGTGATTTGGACTGACCTGATTTCATAGCAAAATTGGCCTCAATAAAGCCATGCTCAAATAGATGCACAAATACTAACTGAATAGTATTCTTCTGTTACATCCAGGGGATCTGGATCCAGGGTAGTAGCTGTGTTAGTCTGTATTCGCAAAAAAGAAAAGGAGTACTTGTGGCACCCTAGAGACTAACAAATTTGTTTGAGCATAAGCTTTCATGAGCTACAGCTCACTTCATCGGATGCATTCGGTGGAGCTGTAGCTCACAAAAGCTTATGCTCAAATAAATTTGTTAGTCTCTAAGGTGTCACAAGTCCTCCTTTTCTTTTTGCGAATACAGACTAACACGGCTGCTACTCTGAAACCTGTTGTTATGCAAGGCACTGAATTTAGCCGTATGGAGTGGAAATCTATCAACTGTCCACTGAATGCATCCGATGAAGTGAGCTGTAGCTCACGAAAGCTTATGCTCAAATAAATTTGTTAGTCTCTAAGGTGCCACAAGTACTCCTTTTCTTTTTTTAGGGGACCTGGAGAAATATACTGAAATCAAGAGAGTTATATATTTAGTCCGGGTCACCTCTTAAGGGTTTGTGATTAATAAAATGGCAATTATCCCACTGAGTCCAGAGTAGGAAGAGATGGATTTATGATGACTCTGGGATTTGAGGGGTGTGTTTGTGGTGAACTCACAAAGAGAGCCTGACTTAGTCGCTTTTATTGATGGCTTTCAGGGAAACTGTAAATGAATGCAAGCTGTGCTTTCTATGTATGGAAAAGAACAGAAGAGGCCAAAAACACTTATTATCTGGGATTTCAGAGCCAGAGTGAGTGCATAGCAACCAGTTTGATTACTCAGGTCTCTGGTCCAAATTGGTAAAGGCACGTAACTCTGCCATAG
This sequence comes from Dermochelys coriacea, assembly GCF_009764565.3. Lineage (NCBI taxonomy): Eukaryota > Metazoa > Chordata > Testudines > Dermochelyidae > Dermochelys > Dermochelys coriacea. The sequence goes on along the minus strand of NC_050081.1, from coordinate 12,146,042 downwards.
CAAATTTGCAGATCGTTAATGAAAAGACATAATTACTTCAGCTTGTGAAATTTGACATTGCAATGGTTTGGGCTAACGGCAAGAATTGACGGAATGGCAATTTGAACATGCTTGCAGAGACTGCTTTGCCAGGGTTCAGTCCTGCAAGGAGCTGAACATTTTGCCCCTTAGCCAGCAGAGCACTTCACCATGAGATTCATGAAAAGGAGATGAGTAGTCCCAATAAAGCCAGGGGGATGGCTCCCATTTTTAATATAAAGCATGTATGACAGATATTGCAACCACAGTCAATGATCTCTGGGGATCCTATTGCCATAAAACTGTGAACGGTTTATGTATGACTATGTTCTACTCCAGTGGTTTAATGTACGGTGATGTTGTATTACCACAATTCTTACAGGAACTGAAAACAGTGGAAGGTGATTAAGGTGAATCACTGAGACTAAAACAATCGAGAGATTCCACCTCCTGGAGTGGTTTGCACAAACTGGTTCAAGCTGAGTTTTCCAGAGACTAGGACAAAGAAACGGCTTTTGGTATAAAAGGATGAGCTTGAATTCATGCCAGGACCATCTTTCTGACCCAACAAATGAAAGCACCTTCTGTCAAATGGAATCACTAACACTTGTGGATGGACTGGAAAGACTTCGGCCTACTCTGGCCCCATAAAACTGATGGGTGACTTCTGGTAAACTTTACACATGTGTATAGGAATTTGTATTGTTTCTTACATGTTTTCTCAGTGATGCTTTTACCTTAAGAATAAAAGTGCTTACTTAGAAAGAACTGTATGGTAACTTGAAACTGCTGTCAATACACTGTTTAGGATCCTCAGAGAGAAAGCGAAGTACAGGTGCTGGCTTTTAGGCACACTGGCTTGCTGCGGATATCACAGTATAAGGCTGGGAGTTGTCCAGCCTTAAAACTCTGTTTAGGAGAGAAAGATATTAATGGGTCTGCATCCAAAGATGTGATGTCTGGGAGCAAATAATTCTGAGTGCCCTTGAGGGACATTGGAGGGGGAAAACAGATCCAGTTATCCTGAAACTGTGGCGGCATGCATTTAAATGATTTGTGGAATCAGTCTGAGTGCTCAGCAACTTGCAAGATAGTTCACTGCTCCAGGGGCCTGATCCAAAGCTCATCGAAGTTAATGAGACTTTCAATTGATTACAGTAGGCTCTAGGTAGAGCCCCAACCCTCAAGGATAGGGAAGACTGCCAAAGTATGCTGCAGAGAACAGGAGCATCATCTGCTATGGAGCATGTGGGGCAATTATTCCTTCCACCACCACCACCACCATGGTTCTCTGCCCCTGGCTTTTCATAAGTCTATAAGCTCCATTATGTCTTCTGTTTTTTTACCTTCCCCTCTCCCCCAGACATTGGATGTGCTCATTATGAAAGCAATAATTGCCTAGTTCTCTCATTTGTGGTGCTGTTTAGGAAAGAGAATGTTCCATGTGCTAACACAACTTTGGACCCCCAGAATTTCTCTGAAATGATGCCCCTGCGACAAAAATCAAAGTTGTGATGTTGCTATGATTTTGCCTCTTAACTTCTGCATATTAAAACACTTAATAGTAAAATGGAAACCTACTAGAGCTTATATTCTTTCTTATTTGGCGACATTCTTTGTCTTATCTGTTTATTTTGCAATGTATCATCTTATTCCTCCTCCGTGCTTGAATTTCAGATTTAATTTTTGAGACTCCAAGGGGTTTTTTTTGCATTTCTATAATTATTGATTCATTTGTTACTCCATGATGAGAAACATTTTCTATTCTGACTGCTCTGTAAATTAAAAAGGCAACAAACCTGACCTTTTGTCTATTAGTAATCATTGATTTATTTGACCAGAATGCAGGCTATACAGGAATGTGATGTATAATAGAGAACATAGTATTTTCTGCAGTGAATCTTCATTTTAGGGTTTAGGGAATGTTCATCCACCCCACAGCCATCTAACTTGCTGAAAATCTCCACATTGTTTATAATGACCCTATAGAGGGATTTTTCAAAGTGGGACAAATTTTGGAAATAAAGAAAATGTGTACAAATGGTAATTCACTCTGATAAAATCCTTCAGATAGCACCCGGAAATGGGTGGGAGGAGTGGGAAGAGAGAAAAGCAACTAAACTGTTAACCTGTTTGAATAAGTGCTTTTTCCATTGCAAACTAGCCTAGATTTTGCACTTGTTATAATTCTGAGTTTATGAATCACAGTCTATTGCTGTGCAAATTATCGTGCCATTTTGTATTTAGCCCTAAAATTTCACTGCAGGAGTAGGCTAGAGAATCTTTGACTCTCTCACCTATGGAGATTATGAGTGTCCTGTAAAGAATGTACCATGAACTTCGAGAGGTGGGTCTTTTTGTACCGAGCTTAGCTGACATTTAGGCCTAAATTCTGTAGTTCTGTGTCAAAACTCTCAAAGACATCCATGAGAGGATGTGAATTCTAGAACCAATACAATTCAGAACCTTTGTGTTCTGCTTAATTCTCCCATCTCTGTTGCTGCTGACTCCATTGTTGCTGTTATTATGTCTGCCATTGGAACTTTGCTGAACAGCCGCAGTAGCACAGAGAGGGGGAAAAAGCTCCTAAAAATGGTATCAGCTTTTGAAAACCAATAATACTGCTGAACAAAAAGGCTCCACTACCCTTCTCCTTTTCCATGCCAATAGTAGTAATCTGGGGAGCAGCACGGAGAGGGCACTGGTTTAGGAATCAGGAGGCCTGGATTCTCTTTTCCTGAGTCTGCCACTGACCTGCTGTCTGACCTTAGGCAAGTCACTTCACTGTTCTGTGCCACTGTTTTCACCCTCCCAGCCTTGGTCTTTTCTACCTGCTGGGCAGTCTCTGTCTCTAACCACTAGGTCAGACTGCTCACACCTTGGTCCCTGACAATGAGTGTTGGTTAAACTTACTTCTAGCATTGCACCTTTCCTAGCTTTGCAGGCTCTTCGGGGCACACATTGTCTCTTAGTAGGTGTCTGAACAGTGCCTTGTCCTGATCCTGATTGGGCCTCTAGGCACTGCGCTAATACAAATGTAATAGCAAATGTGACCAATATAGCAGCTAAAATAATTTCTCACAATTAGAGCTGATTGGAAAATGGTCAGTTTTGATTGGAAAAAAAACCTAAAGATTTCCCCCCAAATGTCCTTTATTTTCTTGGCCAGCTCTGCACATAATCCACCAGTCATTAACGCTAGTCTCATTTTTAAGGTCCTGAAAGGGGCTGGCCTGGACTAGGAGTGGAGCTGAAACTCATGAATCTTGTGAAGGCTCCAGAAGGGATTATTCACCTCTTTCTTTGTCTGATTCTGCCCCCAGCCACCTCCTCACAACTACTTCTGTGTGGCTAGCATCCTAAAGCAGATTAGGAGGGAGTACAGAGACTACAGTTGTTCCCAGACCCTATGCTGGGGATGCAAAGGGGTGGAAGAGTTCCTTACTCCCAATTTTCTTCTTCCCCACAGCCATATAGAACCCCACAAAAGAGCGTGCTTGAATAATCCCAAATGAATTTTAAATGCTTCATGGTTACCTGCCAGAAATAAATATTTTGTTAACCACCACATGCAAGCAGGGGTTTCAACTCCTCTTGTCTCTATTTACTACACGTGTATTAGAAAACCAAAAAATCTTAATACGTTCCCAGGGCAGAAGGGACATCTGTGACCATCAAGTCTGACCTCCTCCATAACACAGATCATAGGACTTCCCTGGAATAATTCATGTCTGAACTGGAGCATGTTTTTAGAAAAGCATCCAATCTTGATTTAAACCAATCAGTGATTAATTACCCCCCCACACACACACACTAATGTATGAAACACTAGCACTACAGATTAACAGGATTAGCTGAAACTGCTGTGTGTGTACAGTATAAACATAGTACAGTATAAAATACTGTAAATACATTTAAACATCAGGGATTGGATTATTGATAATTTATAGCTATCTTGATTCAGCAGACTGGCTTGTTTGGGTATGAGTAATGGTGCTTTTGAACCATTTGGAATTCACAGCTTTGGGGACCTTCTGAAAACTAGCTGCTGAGTACTCAAGGGGCCAATTCCCTATTGTATTGCTCCAGTTTTATGCCCATGCAGTGGTGAAAACCGGAAGAATATGTGGAGAATCAGGCCTGAGAATTTAGATTTTTTTTTATTTCCTGCAGTCCATGTTTAAAAAAATGGAGAAGAAAAGGGGTAAGCAATACATAAGCAATGCAGGAGCTACTGGCTCTTCATCTTGAGGGAGTTTATAGTTGACAGAGACAAGAAAAGGTGCAATTGTAAGCTTATTTACTACATTTGTCAACCATCTGGGATGTAAAACCTCTGAAGTGAAGGAGCTGTCAGATTTAATTCTAGTTAACCCAGTGGAAGCAATATAGGCGATTTTAATTTGTTTGATCAGGCATGCAATTAAGTAACATCCTTGGACAAACTGCAGTATGGGTGCATTGTTTTTTTTTCCTGTGACTTCCAGACTGTTCTAGTAGCTGATTATTGATAAACATATTTGTCAATAATCAATCAGATCCCTGCTGGAGGATTGTTGCTAAGGTGGCATCATTCCCATCCTTGACACCAGTACTGGAATGCTCTGAAAGGCCATGGGGCTACGACAGAGGATTGACCAAACTGGGCAGGAAACAGCAGCGTCCTCCTCCAATCCCATGGGTCTTCAGTAAGTAAATAAATGATGACTTATTAATCATCAGGGTATTCTGAAGCTGATTAAAACTGATTTAATGCTTACTGTAGAAGAAGAGGCATTAGGGTGCCACTTTTCCTGTTAAAATGGAGCAAATCAGTACTAGAGACTTTTGATTGAAACTCCAGAAATGGGGAGAGTAAATTACAGAGGCTGTTTCTTGCCTTGGATAACATTTATACTCCCCTTCAATATGCATACAAAATTAATGGTCAGGATTTGTCTTCAGAATTCCCTAAAGATAAAAATGCAAAAAGTACAAAGAGGAAATACAGAGGAGCATGCTGGTCCGAATCATGACAACCTAATGTAGCATAAATGTTAAGACCAATAAGCTCATAGAGATGAAAAGCTTTGGTAGAAAGGGTTGATAAAACTCGCTTTGCTTTTGATTTATACCTGCAGAAACTGAGCAGTGTCCTCCTTTTGCTTGGTGTTTTGCTCAGTAGTTTTAAAAAATATATTAGCTGGCTATATGACTTTCCCTGGCTTGTTGAACAGGCCATCGAACACACGTGAGTAAAGATATAGAGCCAGGGAAATGAGTTAAGGAGAAGAAAAAGAGGGCCAAATCCTCTGCTGGTGTAAATTGGTGGAGCACCATTGACTTCATTGGAGCAGCTCCAATGTACCCTAACAGAGAATTTGGCCTCGGATACTGCTGCTTTGGGGGAGAGCGAATAGAGTCGAGCGCGGATTTCAGGAAAGAACGCTGATAGGATGGACTGATGTGGAACACATGGTCACATCGCGCACCACTTTTTCCAAACAGCGCCTTGTTTGACACTTTTCAGAGTAGCAGCCATGTTAGTCTGTATTCGCAAAAAGAAAAGGAGTACTTGTGGCACCTTAGAGACTAACAAATTTATTTGAGCATAAGCTTTCGTGACCTATAGCTCACTTCATTGGATGCATTCAGAAGTGAGCTATAGGTCACGAAAGCTTATGCTCAAATAAATTTGTTAGTCTCTAAGGTGCCACAAGTACTCCTTTTCTTTTTGTTTGACACTGGGTGCCTTTCATGTGATCTGTGCACTGGCAGGATCTGGCCTGTGGTCATAGCTGTTTATTTCTATCATGACAAAAATGTGCTCAGTGATGTGCAAGTTCTAAATCCAGATGGGAGTGGTGCTGCTCCTGCTGCAAGAAAGAAAGAAAGAAAGAGAGTGGATGTTTTAACCCTTTGCTGCATGGAAGTTTTGTATGTTCTGCACCACTGAAAATTAGGTCACTTTACCTTAGGTGTCAAAATATACAGGTAAGTGCTTAAATGTAAATCTGGCCATGTCCTAGTTTTACGATCTGTGAAATGTGACATAGCAGTTTCAGCAAATCCTGTTAAATTGTGGTACTATTACGTGTAGTTTCACCACTAATACACCTACAAGGGCATGTATCATGCTAGCTTTACCCCATGGAGACTGAGGAGTCTGGAGCCACTGGAATTCTGTAGCTAAATTTTTAGGTTGACTAAAATGAAGTTATGCCAATTTACTCCAATGAAAGATCTGGTCTATTCTTTCTGTGAGACAGCGTGAGAGACCCTCTGTTCTAGGGTCTTCCATCTCACAGCCCTTCCAGATAGGCTGCAGGCCTGAGGGCTTGTCTACACTTGAAAGGTAACATGGTTTAAGGTTGGGTGTGGATTTAAAGCACAATAGCTGTTCCTGGCCAGCTCCTTTTGTGGACACTTACTCCAGAACAAGATTCCCTCACTCTTGTTTATCTTAACCTGCCTTGAAAGTGGAACAGGATCAGGGATGACTCTGTGTAGACAAACCCTGACATGAGCAGGATTTGGCCAGAAAGTTTCATTTCTCCTTTGCATGCTAGACCTGTAATAGACTTTTATTGTTTCCTATGACCTGGCTCATTTGCTAAGTGCAAAGACTCTGTGGGTAACCAAAAGACTTCCTGCTAGGCTAAAAAGAAAGTTTGAGAGAGATTTATAATTCCTTCCCTACAGCATTCTCTACCATTTAGTGTTTCATTCAACCTCTCAACTGAGCTGTGGTTGTGTGCATGATAAAAGGAAATTTGTAATGCAGCCACCCTTCGTAGATGATATAATCCTTTTAGTAGGCAGGATGTAAAATTGGTCCCATAACTCATCAGGATCTCCTCAGAAATTCCTGCCAGGATAATTAATTTTTTCCTAACCACTGAGCAATCGTTAACTCTCCCACTGTCACTAAATGCCTCTGACCTTCAACCGTTTTACCATCCTCCTGCAGAGGGTACACCTACAATCCTTCAAGGACACAGGCTTTCTCAATTACTGTTTCAAAATGTATCTTTTCCTTAGGGGAAAGAGTCTTGTTTGAAGCAATTTTTGCTTGCTCAGTATATCCATCAAGGCCAATAATATAACATACTTTCTAGCAGCATAAGAATCTGTATTATTAAACAGAATAAAACTAAATTTTATTAACATAAATCATTAATAGTATATTAACAGTAACACTGTCGTACTGTAATACTGAAGGTATATCTAAAATGTTAATAATAGGGGAGGTGTAGTCTAATGGTTGACGCACAGGACAGGGAGAAGTAGGTTCTATTCACAGCTCTCCCCCACAGCTGCATAACCCTGAGGGCAACATTGCACTAATATGGGTGGTTCAATTTTTGGATGCCCAGCCTGTCTACTTTGGGTCTTATTTTCAGAAATATTAAATAAATGGATTTGTTGTTTGTAGCCACTGGGAGTTTTGAAGGCTTGACACCTCGGAACGTTAGGCGCGAGGGGTGTCAAGTTAACGTATCCAAAATCAGAAGCCACTTTAAGCATTTTGGCCTAAACCTCTCTGTGCATCAGTTTTCCCATCCCCCAATGTGGGGATAATGCTTGCTACCTCACTGGGATATTCTGATGAGGTGTTGAGTAAAAGACTGAGTCATGATTTTCACGGCTCCGAGCACCAATAAATCCCATTGACATTAATATGAGCTACAGAGGCTTAGTAGCTGTTGAAAATCAGGCTAGGAATTCCTCAGATGGAGAGAGCTGTAGACATGTACAATATTATTTAAACTGAGGGTTAATATGTTATAGTTAGAATTAGAAATACAACACCGCTATATATTAGATGGTAAAGCAAACCCCATAACGAGTATGTCAGGCTAAATCCCCAGCTGCTCTCAGTTGGCATAGCTCCATTGACTTCATCCCTATGCCAATTTACATCAGTTGAGGATATAGCCTATTATATTAGTCCCTTCTTAAAATTAATTTACTTTTGAGACATTGATGCAATTACTTTAAATGATATGTACCATGCAGGTGCTGAGATCTTAATAGTCAGGTCATCCTGTTATCCAAAAATATTTCTACCTTTCCTTTTTGTTGTATTTAAAGCAAAGTGCATGACAAGCCTTAGCACACAAGTCAGGATTTTATTTGCCCTCAGCTCCATGCGTGAGTTGGTCAGGTGTATCATATCTGCCATGTTTTCTGTACAAGGGGTTCCACTCACTGGAAACCTATTCCCTCAGCACAATGTTTTGCTTCCTTTTCAAACAGTAATTATTCCGAGATACAAAATTGTCTCTCAGCATCTCCAGAACTAGGGGTGGGCCTACAGCAAAATGATTCGGATTCTCAGACATGCATATAGCCAAAGCTCCAGAAAACGGGCTCTTTGCAGTTATAGGCACATTCCCAATTGAAACATTATTGTAAAATGTCTGACTACACCATTTAAATAAATAATCATTGGAATCACATTTCCACTCAGTTGACAGACTGCTTCTTATCTCAGTAACTTTTATGGTTCCCAAACCAGAGATCCATGCACCTCATATACAAAATAATCGCATTAAGGCAAAGCGTTCTTTGCTGTCTTTATGAGGGGTACATTTTTTTCTACATATTCCCTGAGAAGGAATTCTAGTTAAAAACCTGGAAACTTTTAGTGCCATTATATTTGTTGCAGAAATTGTAATGAAGCAATTAAATATTAAATCATCAATCAGACTTGCTGCATTTCTATTTAGTTAGACCAGGAGCATCCCAACTCAAGGAGAAAAAATAATGAAACCATAACCAGCCAACACAGAGTTTTTAAGTGCTGTCTGCCTAAAAAATAGGGCAGGCTCTGGTGAGTTTAGTGCCACCTATCTATTTGGATATAATGAGTCAGGACAATAAGCAAGTGACAAACTCAGTAGCACTCTACAGGAGTTAGCACAATGGGGTCATGGTCTATGATCAGTCTATGATTGGGGGGCTGAAGATGGTACAACAATCTAAATAAATAATCTCTATCTCCGGCTACCTCTACACTAGGAAGTAGGGGTGTAATTCCCCTGCTTGTGTACATTTATTTGTGTGATCTCAACTATAAATAAAACTGTATTACAAAGTAAACAACTAGCCTGTGTAAAAGCTGCATAACAATGCTGGTTTCAGACCCTCTGTGGTAGTGTAAACACAGCCTTAGGCCCCCATCTCCAAGCACTTCACAATCTTTAATGTACTTACAAGCCCACCACTCTGGTGAAGTAGGAAAGTAGAGTTTTACAGATAAGCAACTGAGGCACAGAAAGGTTAGGTGATTTACACATGGGTCTACAGGAAACTTGGGGCAAAACAGGGACTTGAATGCAGGTCTCCCATGTTTTAGGCTACTATCCTAGCCACTAGGCCATCCTTGCCCTTTTCAGACTATTCCTAAAAACTTTGTCATAAAGACAGTATTGCCAAGCCCAAGAACTCAAAAATCATGCGACAGGGCCCCAAAATTATGAGTGTGTTAAAAATCGTGAGATTTTTTAATCAATCAATGAATTCAGCGGCCTTTTTATTTCCCTTTTAGTTTTGGAGCTTTCAGGGTTTACATTCTCAAGCTTTTTCTCTGCAACTGTGAGGACTAGACATTTACTAATTCTTTTAAAATGAAAGTTGCGATTGTCACATAATCTCAGCACTCCAATGGCTGGGGGCTGGAAGAACATCACAAACCTGTTGCCAGACTCATTATAAGATTATGAGAGCTTGAACCATTGTAGTGATGCTCTTTTTGAGGCAGAGTTCTTTGCCCAACCATGATGCAAGTTAGTGTTCATGTCTGCCTGCTGGAATTAATCTTCATTTATATTATAGATTTAAAAAACAAACCCACACACATTCAGAAAATTGGTTGAGATTCAGAAAATTCAAGAATATCAATTTTTGTGCTGTAAAAACTTTGACTTTCTGCATACTGGGGCAGATTCTCACTTATACTTTAGCTGCTTTACATCACTATGGCAGTATAAAGGGCCTTAAACTGGGAGTATATTACATTTTCACCCCCTTTCAAGACTCTTTATGTGCCAGAGTGGTGTAGTGAAGCATTGGTATACATGAGCATCCGGCCCACAGGCATTATAGAAAAATACGATCAATGTTCATTTTAAAAAGTTCAAATATACTCAGAATAGTGTAGTTTATTAACTATTGCTGGAAGACAGCATAGGCTAATGCCAGGTGCTTCAGAGGGAATGAACAGAACAGGTAAGCATCAAGTGATCCATCTCCTGTCACCCATCCCCAGCTTCTGGCAAAGGACAGCATCCCTGCCCATCCTGGCTAATAGCCATGGATGGACCTATCCTCCATGAATTTATCTTGTTCTATTTTTAACCCTGTTATAGTCTTAGCTTTCACAACATCCTCTGGCAAAGAGCTGCACAGGTTGACCATGCATTGTCTGAAGAAATACTTCCTTTTGTTTGTTTTAAACCTGTTGCTTATTAATTTCATTTGGTGACCCTTAGTTCTTACGTTATGAGAAGGAGTAAATAACACTTTCTAATATACTTTCTCCGCACCAGTCATGGTTTTATAGACCTCTATCATATCCCCCCCTTAGTCATCTATTTTCCAAGATGAAAAGTCCCAGTCTTATTAATCTCTCCTCATATGGAAGCTGTTTCATACCCCTAATCATTTTTGTTGCCCTTTTCTGAACCTTTTCCAATTCCAGTATATCTTTTTTGAGATGGGGTGACCACATCTCTATGCAGTATTCAAAATGCAGTCGTACCATGGATTTATATAGAGGCAATATAATCTCTGTCTTATTATCTATCCCTTTCTTAATTATTCACAACATTCTGTTAGCTTTTTTGATGGCTGCTGCACATTGAGGGGATGTTTTCAGAGAACTATCCACAATGACTCCAAGATCTCTTTCATGAGTGATAACAGCTAATTTAGACCCCATCATTTTATATATATAGTTGGAATTATGTTTTCCCAATGTGCATTACTTCGCATGTATCGACATTCAATTTCATCTGCCATTTTGTTGCCCAGTCACCCAGTTTTGTGAGATCCCTTTGTGACTCTTTGCAGCCTGCTTTGGATTTAACTATCTTGAGTACTTTTGTATCATCTGCTAATTTTGCCATCTCACTGTTTAGCCCTTTTTCCAGATCATTTATGAATATGTTGAACAATACTGGTCCCAGTAGAGACCCCTGGGGGATACACTATTTACCTCCATTCTGAAAACTGATAATTTATTCCTACCCTTTGTTTCCTATCTTTTAACCAGTAACTGATCCATGAGAGGACCTTCCCTCTTATCCCGTGACAGCTTACTTTGCTTAAGAGCCTTTGGTGAGGGACCTTGTCAAGGCTTTTGGGAAATCTAAGTACACTATATCCACTGGGTCAACCATGTCCACATGCTTGTTGATCTCCCCCAAAGAATTCTAGTGGATTGATGAGGCATGGTTTCCCTTTACAAAACCCATGTTCCCCAACAAATCATGCTCATCTGCGTCTGATAATTCTGTTCTTTACTATAGTTTCAACCAATTTGCCTGGTACTGAAATTAGGCTTACCAGTCTGTAATTGCCAGGATCATCTCTGGAGTCTTTTTTAAAAAAATTGGAGTCATGTTAACTATCCTCCAGACATCTGGTACAGAAGCAGATTTAAATGATAGGTTACATACCAGTTAGTAGTTCTTCAATTTCTCATTTGAGTTCCTTCAGAACTTTTGGGTAAATACCATCTGGTCCTGGTGACTTATTACTGTTTAGTTTATCAGCTTGTTCCAAAACCTCCTCTAATGATACCTCTATCTGGGACAGTTCCTCAGATTGTTCACCTAAAAAGAATGGCTATCTCCCTCACATCCTCAGCCAGCAAGAGTGATGTAGGGAATTTGTACAGTCACATAACAGGTGCAACCTGAAAAACTGTGATCTTGCCTGATCTGTGTGCCACATCGTTATATCAGGGGGTTACCTCAGTGTCCTTGTCTGCATTTGTCCTACCCTCCCAGTACCAAGAGTGTGCTGTGCAGTGGCTGGTTACTGCACTCCTCTTCAGAGATGGCTCTTAGGGTGTCCACTAATACTTTATTTTAAGGAACAATCTTTATTTGTTATCTAGTATTCCATGTCCCTTATGAAGCCAGTGCTCCCTGTAACCATGGAAAGATCTGTATGTTGAGATACAAAGTACAATTTTGTACCAGGAATAGCATTTGTGTGTTATTCCTTAGAAACAGGACAAAGCATCCTTTTATCAAACAGTGGCTCTTTATTTCTCTGAAATGAAGGTGGTTACTCGAGTGATGCTGTATGTCCATAGCCCAGCACTTCCCTCAGCTCCTTTGGGATGTTAAAGACCAAAGCAGATCTTCATCTGACATGATTTATCATAGCTCCAAGTCCATGGCACTATGACAAATTACACGGGCTGATGTTGTGACCGTAAGACTGTATTCTGCTGGCTGGAGTGCTCTAGTTGATAGCAAGAAATGACTTGTGTTCCCATTTGGTAAAGGCTGAGAGAAGCAGCCTTTGCAGGGGTACAGGGTGCCAAAATTGCTTGCTGCAACATTTATTGTCTGAATCCAAATAAATGAATAGAAAGGCCTTCCAGACCCAAGCCAATTTGGATAAGCATCCATCCTGAAGTCAGGTCACAGGACAGGGACCCATTGAGTGAAATAGTCTGTTTCTACTGTGAGGGATTTGCAAAGACACAGTAAAGAAGATGACGTGTTGCAGAATCCATAGGGCTACAGGAGCCCTGGTTGGAATCAATGCACAAAAAGCTCTGCTACTGCCAAATCCCAGCAAACAGTTTCCAGCCAGACCCATGAGAGTTTCCAGCCAGGCACCTGACAGTGAGAACATGGGTAACTAAGATGCTGTGTTTTCAGAGTAGCAGCCGTGTTAGTCTGTATTCGCAAAAAGAAAAGGAGTACTAGTGGCACCTTAGAGACTAACAAATTTATTTGAGCATAAGCTTTCATGAGCTACAGCCCACTTCATCGGATTTTCCACCGAATGTATCCGATGAAGTGAGCTGTGGCTCATGAAAGCTTATGCTCAAATAAATTTGTTAGTCTCTAAGGTGCCACTAGTACTCCTTTTCTTTTTTAAGATGCTGTGGTTATATACACAGTGACTCAGCATGATTCTTTTAAGATTTCTTTAGGGATGTGAATCAGAGCCAATGCCTCAAAGGCTTAGCTCAGATAGACTTAGATCTGGGTCCTGGTAATATCCACCTTGCTGTTTTGAAAGCTATCACCAAAGAGCCTTAGGAGAACTAAGTAACCTCATTCTCCTATATCTGGTCAAATTCCAAAATATAGTGATTTACAAAGAGAACTCTTAAAATCAAAGTACAATGGAAGGTGTTTTTCTCAAATTTCCTTCTCCCGTCACTTCCTGAATCTTGGGCACATCAGAATTTGCAAAGATGTGAAGTAAATAAATGCATCAAATGAAATTTTAAAAAGTCCCTCGGGGCATCCCCGATTTCCCAAGAGCAATGAAGAACAATTTTCCTTTGGTTTGCAATCCAGTCCAGATCAGAGCAGAAAATATCTGAAATGAGTTTTGTTTTCTCTTCTGTTGACAAACTCCATCTCCCCACAGTAAACAGAAGAGTTTTCCCATCCATGCCCTTTGTCAGAGATTTCTCAGCTTCTACTTGAATCGCTACACACCTAAAACCAGCCCCTGGTTATGGTTACAAAGGGTAGGTTAGGGGATTAAAAATAAGTTGGGAGTTCAGTATAAAAGGAAAATAAGTAAACTCTTTCATTGTGGTTCCAACACCCACACGTCTCACAATGCAGTTCTTTATGCCATTGCACATTCTCTTTTAGGGGAAAGAGCAGGTGACTCTCCTGAGTCTCTGTAATAATTCTGGGCTCAGTGAAGTTTAGAGCACAGTGTCAGCAGGAAATCCACATTTCCTCTGTCCTCTGCTATGTGTAGCCTTCTTCTGTCCTTTCTCACTGCTGGCAAAATATGGTTATCATTGAATAAGAGAGCCAGTGATCAAATATCATAATACTTAGCATTTTTATAGCACATTTTTATCTTCAAAATGCTTTACAAACATTAATTAAAAGTAACAAATGAACAGGAAAAAGTTCACAAGCATTCTGATGAGACCTATGCAAAATTCCAGTGAAACAGTTGCATCATGGCTGGCTACATCACAGTACCAATAGGTGTCAGCCAAGTGCCGTCAAAGTGATTTGTTACCCCGAGTGAAACTGCAATCACCAATTTGTTTCCCCTCCCTTGAAGTCAGAGGAGTATTGTTTTGGGCAGAGAAAATGTGAACCTCTCGGATAATAATTGGGCGAGATAATGGGGCTTCAGTAACATGAAATTAGAAGAGATTAAGGAATTGTGGGTGCTGCTGTGCAAATTGCCATAAATGGTGTTGGGTCAGGCTATTACCACTGCATTGCTAAGAGGAAAGCCTTGTTGCTTAGTACCCTTCTCTGAATGTGTTTTCACATTTGTATTAACAATTAACATGTTAAATATTCATTCTGACTCTGACTTTCCCACTTTACTTGTCTTTATCTTTTAGTCTTCTCTGTTTATGGAGTCAGATTCTGATCTCAGTTACTTCAATGTAAATCCAGAGTACCTTTTGTTTGAAGTGGAGTTTCACTAATGTCACTGAGATCAGAAAAAAGAAAAGGAGTACTTGTGGCACCGCAGAGACTAACAAATTTATTTGAGCATAAGCTTTCGTGAGCTACAGTTCACTTCATCAAAATGCATCCGATGAAGTGAGCTGTAGCTCACGAAAGCTTATGCTCAAATAAATTTGTTAGTCTCTAAGGTGCCACTAGTACTCCTTTTCTTTTTTGCAAATACAGACTAACACGGCTGCTACTCAGAAACCTGAGATCAGAAACCTTGCCTTGCAATACGATAGATAAAATAACATGAGCTAACTCTGGTTATAGTTTAGAGACTGCTTCATGTCACAAAATCTGATTCAAACTTCCGGGAAGGTCCCTCACCAAACGCTCTTAAGCAAAGGCTGGTGCATGTCTCAGTATGATAATTTGAACATGCACTGTGTCTCTGGGGAGAGAGTGCATTCTGTTAACTGCTTCTTTCATGTTGATTCTGTCACAATCAATAAGAATAACTGATCATATAAAAATTACTTGCATACAGTTCGTGTGTGCCTATTGGCCATAAAATACCCCCAAAGCATTAAAAAGCATCCATGTCTTTCCTACCTTAATCAAACTTTAGTCTGTATATTTAATACTGCCATATTTGATGGCTAGAAGTAGGCCAATACTGAATGTGGAAATTATTCCCGTTGAATTTTAGTGTACACATTTGTGGGAAATGTGGCATACAAATCTGAATATTTTGTGCTTCACTAGTTTCTTAACAGAATCTTGATTCTATATAACATGATTTAAAATATCTTAAGAAATTACTTTTTAAACATCTATGCAAACAGCAAATTTAAATTACACATATGGATGGTAACAGAGAGACTAGAAGGTAACGGATGTCAATCTGACACTTTGGGGCATTCCAACAGGCCTCTATAGAGAGGGACAAGAGCTACAGAAATTAATCTAATAACCTATAGACTTCAACAGAACATTTTCTCTCCCCCCCCCAAGGTTTTTTGAACCATCATTTGGAATTTTCCAGTAAGGGATATAATTCTCTATTAATTTCTGTATGGTGGCTTAGAAAACCTATGGAAAGTCTCTATTACATTTTGCAGAATAGACCCTACAAGCAATGACTTTGTGCCCTGCTCTAACTAGAAACTATTTGAATAACTCCTTAATGTGTCTAGGTAATGGAACATTATTTGGAGGCCTTCAGCACCAAGAGTGAAATACACTCCTATGCAGAGGGCCAGCTCAAGATTTATGTGCCTCTTAATTCTGGAAAAAGGGCTTTTGTGGGACTTAAGTAGTACGATCCCTCTGCATGGAGGTGAAATTCCTTCCGATAAGTGCACACTTTTACCATTCAACAGGAGGAAGTAACTTTATTAGCAGCCTTCCATCCTGTATGTGGCTCTCCCATTGTGTGGGATATATGTTAACCCACTGTTTTACCTACTCCATCCTCCAGACAAAACCAGCCCTGAACATCTGCGGTTTAAGGACTTACAAATGCCATTTAGAGTCCCATTTTACATTGAATTTGTGGTGACTTACCTACAAATACCATGTGTTGTGGGCAGGGGTGATCCACAGGACCCACAGCAAACCCTTAATACTTGAGCTAAAGAGGTAACTCTGCTAGCTGTAAACAGCTGGCTGTTATCTTTGATGTGGGGCTAGCAATCAGAAGGTGATCGGATCACACACACTTAGCCAGAGTTTTATGTATGGAATGTCATCAATACTTACAGCCTAAATCAGAGAGTGTAATTTTTAATAAAGAAAATTACACCAGCAGAAGTTTAAACTCAATTCAGGTCATGTTCACTAATGGAGGTAAACTAATAATATGTAAAAAGAAAAGGAGTACTTGTGGCACCTTAGAGACTAACAAATTTATTAGAGCATAAGCTTCACGAAAGCTTATGCTCTAATAAATTTGTTAGTCTCTAAGGTGCCACAAGTACTCCTTTTCTTTTTGCGAATACAGACTAACACGGCTGCTACTCTGAAACCTGTAATAATATGTATTTAATGTTGCTCGAGATACATTATTGAGCCTTCTTCTCCTTTGCGCTCCTTAAATGTTGTTATGTTTGAAGGGCTGTTGGAAGCAAATGTTCTGATGATAGGTTTTTAGGTGCTTGGCAATTGTATTGTTGTTATAGTAATGGAACTCCATTCTTGCATGGCATTTACTTCATGTTATACCACAGCAACCTTCCTGGAGAGATAAGATGCCATATTTTTAAAGATCACGCTGTGTTGTTGCATTACATTTCCTGAGCATTTTGAAAAGAATCTTAGTCACAAAATACAAATGTGCGCATATATCTGGCGAGTTTTCTATTATCAAGATTTTCATTGTGTTTGCATTTGTTGCTCACAAATCCTAAGCTGTATTGATTCCTATGAAAGCATTTGGAAATTTACAACAACAAACATTGACTTATGCAACTATATAACAACTTGTGAACAAGGACTTGTGTAATTTGCTATGAATGCTTTGGTCCTGGAAGATATTTGTCGTAGTAAAGTGTGAAAGGAAATTAATTACAAATTTATAGCAGAATACAACACATCAATTGAGGCAAATCCAGCCCTCTCCTCTGGGGGGGACCCCGATTCAGGAAAGCACTTGCGCACATGCTTAAGTAAGTCCCTAATCAGGATCGCACTTAAGCACTTGCCTTTAAGCATGTTTCTGTCTCCTTGACTTCAATGTGTACGTGCTGTCCTAAATATGGATGGACTGCTGAATCAGACCGTGGGTACATAGATCCCTCCTACAGGAGAAAGGTTCAGGAGTGGTTCTGCTCTATGGTGGGGGATTAGATTAGGATTGGCCAAGCAGGGTCTTGACCAATTTCTCTGCAGAGGACTGTCTGTGAAATGGCATGCCAGATTGGTGGAACCAGTCTACTGATGCTCCACAATCTGTAGGGAGGAATCCACTTTACTTTCTGCTACAGAGAATCCCAATATGCAGTTGCGCTCCTCAAGCTAGGTGTTGGGGAGAGGATTTCCCCCCTTAATGCCTGTTACTATAGCACCATATTGTTGGTGCTTTTGTGTTACTTTAATGTAATTTTAACCCTAAAACTATTTGTTGTTTTTATTGTAGCTGATTTCAAAGACAGGCTTTCTGCTTTTACTTCCAAAATCAATTGGAGAGAGAAATTCCACTGCTCATATACTCCAGTGGAAGAATTTCCATTACAGAGCTGTCTGTCTGTGGAAGATGCTGGGACCATCAGTGACTTTATTCTGATACTCTGTGGAAGGGAAATTATGACGTATGCTGTTGGCAGGCTCTCCAACTAGCTTGTTGTCTCTAAGGGGTGACGTGGGCTATTGGAGTGCTCGCCCTGAAGATCCTGATGGGTTTAGTAAGCAGTAGCCCACAATAGATCTCTGTCCAGGCACAGTATCACACATGTCTGTATGGGTAGTTTATTTGCAATTCAACTATAAATGTGCTTTACCACATCCCAGCGTGTAATCTCATCATATGGATTTTGCAGTGGATGCAAAAATCAGCTCAGATGTTCATTCTACTTTGCCATTCTATCTTAAATATGGCTGCTAAAAAGTGTCAACATTCTGTCTTCTGGCTACGTGGCTGTCTAGGCAGCATGTGAGCCCATGTATCTCTACTGCCTTGCATAATGACAGGTTTCAGAGTAGCAGCCATGTTAGTCTGTATTCGCAAAAATAAAAGGAGTACTTGTGGCACCTTAGAGACTAACAAATTTATTTGAGCATAAGCTTTCGTGAGCTACAGCTCACTTCATCGGATGCATTTGGAATTTTTTTTCCAAATGCATCCGATGAAGTGAGCTGTAGCTCACGAAAGCTTATGCTCAAATAAATTTGTTAGTCTCTAAGGTGCCACAAGTACTCCTTTTATTTTCATGTATCTCTAGGCTGTTTTGTACTGTAATTCTGAAACCACCATTTGACATGATAGTTCACAGTCAGATTGCATGAAAAGAAGAACAAAGAGGTTGTGCCAAATTTGAGAGCTGAGCAAATAATAGTAAAAGTTTGTCATTATGAGTTATGTGTTTGTGCTTTTTTTAGAAAGTATCCAAAACTATTTAGACTTTTTTTGTTTGTTTTTACAAATTTTGTTTACTTTGTTCTTTACGCTTCGAAATCTGACATTTGTGTGAGGCTTAGTGATGCTTGGTCACATCAAATTGTTTCTGTTCCTGATTGGACGAATGTTACAATCCTACAACCAGAAAGTCAGGTGCAAATGCATGTGGAAAATGTATTTAAATACCCTTTCTGCAATTGCTGGGGTGAGTCTAAGCTTAACATGTGTGGGTTTTTTTGTGAACGTTTGTGGTTGTAAAATTGGATCACACAAATCTTGGTGGAAAGGGGGACGGTGATCATAGTGGATGTGCATTTGTTTAAAATTCCAAATTATTTTTCATGGAAAATGCTTTGCCATAGTCTCCCATCTGTACAGAATGCACAGGAGTTATGCAAAATGGGGTGGCAAAATATGATAAAGGACTTAGCTTTTTTATATATGAGATAGAAAGAAGTAATAAGAATATCTTCAAAGTGCTTGACAACTATTAACTCATAAATTCTCACAACACTCCCTTGCAGGGAGTGAAATATTATTATCCCCATAAATTAGGTGGCTAGGTTACATGACTTGCCCAAGGCCAAAGAAGTCAGTGTCATAACCAGGATTATTATCAATAATAATAGTAATTATTATTTTTAACAATGACGGTGCAACTACTGGTTTCTATTCTTGTGCTGTCCATCAAGCTTTGTAGAGAGACAAGGTGGGTGAGGTAATATCTTTTATTGGACCAACTTCTGTTGGTCAGGGAGAAAAGCTTTCGAACCACACAGAGCTCTTCTTCAGGTCTGGGAAAGTTCTGCCAGCATCACAGCAAAATGCAAGATGGAACAGATTGTTTAACGTAAGTAGTTAGCACATATCATAAGGGGTCATTAGAGGCTAGAGTTGCCTGTTAACACCTCTGCAGTCTCAGGACAAAAAAAGGGACTTCATGGGTAGATTGTTGTAATAAGCCATAAATCAAGTGTCAGATCTGAAGAAGAGCTCTGTGGCTTGAAGCTTGTCTCTCTCACCAACAGAAGTTGGTCCAATAAAAGATCTTACCTCAGCTATCTTGACTGTTTAGTATCCTGGCACTGACATGTCTACAACTACATTGCATACCTCAGACTTTTTATCAGATGCCAGTGCTTCTGTCAGATGATGCTCCTTCAGAAAAGATTGAAGCTATTATACAGACAATCCCAGCTCATTAACCAATTGGGTTGCATGTTTGTGACTTAGCAGAACGTGACCCATTGTCTGTCTTCACTGACAAAATAGTGGTTTTTGTTTGTTTGTTTGTTTGTTTTAACAGCAGGATAATTAACACACAATAGTTATCTTGCTATAAAATCCTAGTGGAGACAAAGCACAGCTAGTTTTTCCCATGATGTAGCTAGGTGAGGTCAACATTATACCCGCCACCTATGGTTGACCTTGCCTAGCTACACACAGCGAGGAGATTGGTCTCCACAAAGATTTTACAGTGAGAAACTTAACGCATATTAGATATCTCACTGTAAAACACAATGTTTTTGGCAAAGAAGATATGGCCAGTGTCTCTTATCTGTTGAGGAGTCTTGGGAGTACTGGTGGATACAAATTAGCCATTGATGAAACAGGTTACAAGAAGCTATAACAAAGCTGTCCAGTTTTAATCTCACTGGATGTATCTGTATTTATAATGAATTGTATATCTACTGATAGTTACTCCCACCAAAACTGTGTTTGTATACCTTTTGCATGTTAACGTAGCTCTCCAGGGTGTTTCCATGATCTTTAACAGTAGAAAAGACTGGCTAATTGAAATTTATTCAGAAAGGTTTATTTTCCCTTTGGGCTGGGGTAACAATAGCAGCACATGACAGCTGAGGTTGGCTGCAATGCTTGTGTTAGTAGAACTAGATTTTAACACTGAGTCTTGTCCACACTAGAAAGATCAGTTGGGATGGAGATTGATTAGTTTACACTGATTTTTCCACTAACATCCACATTAACTCCCCTAAGTGAGTGACTTTCCAGTTTGTTTCGCTGTTGGTGCTGGAGCAGCCAGAACAAAAGGCCAGGCTCTCAGCCTAGAGATACTGCTTAGGGCTAAGAATGATTACTTCTTTCAATTGTGATAATACCTGGGGCTTCCAAGCATAGACCAGGGCCTCATTGTGCTAGGTGCAGTTCAAACATATAACAATGTCTCTCCCCTGCCCCCCCTCCTCAAAATAACCCAACACCACTCCTTGCCCCAAGGAATTTGCAGTCTAAGTTGGCCAAAGAGAAGGCAGCTATTCCTTTTTAAAGGAGTGAGGTTACGCCATCATACACTTCATTGTTTAATTTATTTGTTTAGTGACAGATTGAAGGGTCATGTTGTAGATTATCTATACATAGATCCTTGGGTGGTAGAAAGTGGCATAATTCCTTTACCATCAAATGACTTCAGGTAATTACAACAGAACTATGCTGATTTATACCATGTGGGGATCTGGCCCTTCATTTTTAACTAACATTTATTTTCGGCTTTCTCTCTATCCAGTAAGTTACTAATAAACAGCAGTACCCTACTCCATTAACACTTCACTAATGTACCTATTTTATAAAATGCAATGGTCTCTGCCCACCTTTTAGCAAATATTTCATTGCAGAGTGTCCTGTAAAGAGGTCTCAGATTTCTAAGTGTTCATTATTTTTCCAAAATTTAGCTCACAGTAACCTCACTAATACAGGATGATGTATTATAAATAATTAAAAGCAAACCACAGCTGTCAAAATAAATGAACACAGTGTAATGTTGCGATTGCTTTTTAGTGTGTTTGTTCACAGACTCAGTAATTCTCAAAACTCAGCAATCCAAATTTGTTCTCCTGGTCATTGTATGAGTGAGCAAGGTGCTACTGCACTTTTAATCTGAGTCCAATTGGATGTGGTCTGTTTCATCTGGGGACACAACTGACTAATGCTTTTAAGGCAACAGAGCTCTCTGTGCTCTCCGGGGAGGCAGGGAAAAAATAAATGTGACAGTCTACGAATAGGTCAAGGACAAGGCTGTGGAGGCAAAAGGGTCTGTAGGTAATAGTGTGGGTACCAGAGCGCCAAGTGATCTAAGGATAAGGAACGTTCTCACACTGATAATCTTGCTATCTTAAAACAGGCTCGTTGCTATAGACCTTTCAGGAGGGCTCAGTGCAGCTCCATTATATTTAGAGGTAATAAGACATGTGCAGATCCTCAGCTGGTATACATTGGTGAATCTCCATTATGGAGCTATACCTTTTTATCCCATCGGAAGATATGGCCTAAGATCTAATCCTCTTTTTATTTCATGCCTAGAGAAATATACTTGAGTTTCAGGAGAGGCCTGGACTTTACAGACCAGGAGCCTTAAAATTCCACTTGTCCTGTATTAAGAGAATTATCCTCACCCAAGCCTCGGTAACCCCTCAGGATAGCTGGAGATATAAAGGCTTCAGGACTGTGTACTTTTGTGTAGCTTTTCATAAAAGCTATAGGGGGCAGCATGAGATAAGAGACCAAGGAAGGAGCCTCAGAGATGGTCCTTCCCGCTTTTCCAGACAGGCAAGGTTCGATCCATGAAGAGAGTGTTTTTTTTTGCGCACAGATCTGGGTGAGTTCCTTGTATACTCCTTTCAGAGTAGCAGCCATGTTAGTCTGTATCTGCAAAAAGAAAAGGAGTACTTGTGGCATGTTAGAGACTAACAAATTTATCTGAGCATAAGCTTTCGTGAGCTACAGCTCCTGTGATTATGAATGGCAGCGTCTGAGGTTCCATTGGTGATCACTTGGATTTCACACTCTCTCTCTGTGGCTTGTTAAATCAAACGTGGACCTCCTTATTGGCATTTTCATACATTAACCTTTAATGCATTGAGATTGAACAATGTGTCATTATTTGACCTTTTCTGTTTGCTATCTCTTGTTTGTCATTTTCTCTACTGGGACTTCTTCAGATTGCTCTACAGAGGCCAAAATTAATACATTATTTTGCTGTGAGTATGTGCCCTTGCATAGAAACAGGTTGGTTTGGGGGTTGTTTTGTTTTCGTTGTGGATACTTTATTTTTTCAGAAGCACTTTCCTGCACACAATTCTTTAAAAGCCGCCACAAAGCTTTCTAATGTCAATTGCGGCAGGTGCTGTAAGAAACTACTGTAGAAACTCCATGGCAATTGTTTCCATTTGTAATTTCGAGTAAGGAATTAGAGATGTGTGTATAGCTATACTTATTTTCAAAATCTCCTTCTGTCCCTTTTTATATAAATGTTACTTCCCAGCTAATACCACACATGGCAAAAAACGAAACCAAACAAATCCTGCAGTGAGAGATTAAATCTGAAAACAAAGAGGGGATATGCAATTTAAGTGTTTCTGCAA
Source organism: Dermochelys coriacea (assembly GCF_009764565.3). Classification (NCBI taxonomy): domain Eukaryota; kingdom Metazoa; phylum Chordata; order Testudines; family Dermochelyidae; genus Dermochelys; species Dermochelys coriacea. The sequence goes on along the minus strand of NC_050081.1, from coordinate 12,122,913 downwards.
CTGCAAAATTTGGGGCAGAGTTAAGGCTTCTTTGGAAATTTGACCTACTCTTCCTAATTTTCATTTGTGTTATCTTTACTTTTGCTATTAAAACCATAACAAAATATCTTGAAGAGCCATTCCTTGTGCCCTCAACTGCTGCAATGGATTCCAAGGACGTGAGGGTCCCAAGATAGGTATATAAAAGAGGAAAGAAAGAGATTCTCATGGAATCAGTATCTGCATTTCTTTTTCTTGTACATGAGCTTTTAACTTGGGGTTCCATCTATTCCTTTGCCTCCACCCCGCCTCCTCAAACAAATCTTTAACTTATAAGCTCTTCAGCATTGTCTTGGGCATCTTCAATTCATTCAGTCTGGAGCTATTCTTTGTTAAGAGTCAGTTATGATTCATACAAGCCTGAGCCACACTGAGGAGTGAGAGATAGACCCACACCTAAATGATGATGTCTGGAGGTGTTAAGTGTATTGGGCCAAATTCAATAGAGCTGCTCCAAATTATTCCAACAGAATTTGGCCCTTTACCTCTAGAGGTGTGTTGGAGTGCAGAGAGGATGCACCCCTTGTTATATCTGTTCAATGGGTGTAGACAGCATTTCCTGTATAGCAGGCATAGTGGTCTGAAGCAGGGTCGGGCAATGTCCCGCTGGCAGCATTAATTACACCAATGCTCTCCTGTGCTGGGAGATAGATTCTGATTATCCCTACTCAGGCCCCACTGGCTGATAGAAGGGCTCCCAGTGATTTATCCACCCACTAATTCACCTGCACAGCGGAGGCATAATTCATCTCTTTCACTTGATGGGTACAGTTTAGCATGGTGTCTATTCATCCTAGAAAAACCTAAGCTTTCAAGACAAACAGTGAAAGTGAAGAGAGTCAAATGTTAGTTCTTTGCAATTGCTCAAGTCAAACGTGGTAGCCGAGATGTTATTGGATTTCATATTGCATAGTGGCAGAGTGTCCCGAATCCTCTCTATTTAAGACATGGAGAATCATTTTGAAAGAACTAATTGAATAAGACCAGTCACAGCAGAATAGAATCCGAGAGGGGGAGCATGACTCTGAGAAGTAGGTAAGTCAGGACTGTGGGGAGGCCTGTGATGAGAAAACAGAGCAGGACATAGAGCATGAAGCAGGCATTTTAATGGAATGGAAAGTTACAAGGGTTGGGTAACGCTTTGGGATGATATGAAAGCCCCAAAGCTGCAGCTCCAGAAGAAAGGTAGAACTAGGTCAAGAGGAAATTCAAAAACAGATAACAAATTTTGAGAGTTGAGTCCAATGGGGTCCCTGATGACAGAACTCATAATACAGCAGGTCTCTGGGGCCCAATCCTACATGGTGCTGAGGACTGACTGCCTTCAATTTGTAGTGACTTCCACTGGAGACCAGGATGCTGAGCACCTGTAGCCTATAGAAATGATGTTTGTTTATGTTAAATAGAAATATGCTCCAATGTAAGTAGAGAACAGGTTTGGGGACCTAAATTTAGACTTGACAGTAATGAAGACTGGTAAATTGTGGGTGAAATAAAGTGAGACAGCTGAGAGGCAAGTTAGAGATAAATTAGGACATAACCCCAGGTCATGTTGTAAACAAGTTTGCACCTACCAGGTTTTAACAAATGTTTCAGACAAAATGTGAACGTTCTGGAAGAATGCTATGCATATTGATAGTTACTGAAATGGTATTTATGCAGATGTTAATTAAGACAATATTTAATATTAGACTGCCAATGAGGGAGTTGAGGGTATTTTTAATTATGGTAGCACAAGTACAGACATAGTAAAAGGCAGGCTTACTCCTAATTAACGAAGGGTTGTTATTGTGAATGATTATAAAAAAGCACACTATTACAATTTTACATTGGTATGCTCATCAAGATACCATTAGAGAAAGGTTTATATACCCATCTTTTTCCTCCAGGGACTGATTACACTGGGGTGCACCATTTTGTCTTGGAATGTGAACATACAGTACACTCTGTGGTTATATTTTAATGTCTGTTTAACTAACTATTTTATGTTTAATAAAGTCTTTAATTCTATCACTCATTGTATCATTAGCAGTCCTCCACTGAATTACATCTGTAACTGCCCTGGAGGCTCAAACTTAAAGAATTTAATTTGGTTATTGATGTTATTATTTATATTTAAAATACCTATTGAAATAAATGTTACACACCTTACCAGATTGGTCCCAGAGGTACCTGGGCATTAATTAGTCTTCACACAGAACCGTTTGCAAGGGATGGTCAGGGATGGGATGAGCAATAGTGGGCAAAAGTGGTATCATACAGACTACCAACCTTTCTGAATGTGATAAAGTAGTCTCAGCAACATGGCAACAAATAAGCAGGTAAGAAAGCATCAAACTAGCTTGTTGGCCATGAAGGATGAGAGGATTTATTAAACATTAATGAAATGATTAGCATCTGCCTCTTCAAAGAGTGTCTGAAAGATGCAAGAGGACAGCAGAATATTAACAGCTAAATAGGTTCATAAGCTTTGAAAGCCCTTTGGAATTATTTTTGAGAGAGAGAATGTGGTAAACCTTAAACTGATCTCAGGAGTGAGCTACACAGGACCATCAGATCACATGGAACATTCAAATTTGTCAGAGTTTTTTAACCAGCTATGGCTGGAAAGTGTAAAATTAATTTGCATCTATAACGTAAGTTGGGAACGTAGTTGTAGTTGTGTCAGTCCCAGCATATTAGAGAGACAAGGTGGTGAGATAAGATCTTTTATTGGACCAACTTCTGTTTGGTGAGAGAAACAAGCTTTCCAGCCACACACAGCTTTCTTTCACCCCTCCCATGACTTTGCAGGATGTAAGATAATCACAAATACTCTTCCGTATGCTGACACTGTATTCCCTCCCCACCCTGTGAATTTTTCTGAAATAATGCCCCTGCTTAAAACTCTCCTTTGCTGTGATGCCTGCAAAAACTTGACAATGGTCAGGCTGTTGGTGTGCGGATATCATTGCCCATCACGCTGATCAATATTGCCTAATTTTTTTCTTGTATTCCCCCTCTGTTTGTTGATCTGTGGTCTTCAATTGCATGCTCATTAGGGTAGGAACCATCTTTTTCTTTTGTGTTTTGTACAGTGCCTAGTGTCATGAACCATGTCAGACTCCTCGGTGCTACAGCAACACAAATTAATAATAGTAATAATAATAATAATTAATAATAAAAGGGGGCCTATTCAGTTCTCCCTTCTCAGGTTCAAGGCCCCTTGAATTCACTGGGACTTTAAAGAGTGCTGAACAAAACCTGGAATCATAGTTCCAAAACAAAGCACCTGTTCCTGCAGTCAGAACCATTGCATTCATTGGAAACATCTTTGTACGCATGTGTACCCCCACTGAAGTCAGCGATGTGTGCTCTCTCCAGTAAGGTGTACCAACATCTCTCGTCAAAGTCAGTTAGGTCTCGATGTGGGCTCAAAGATCCTCCTCTGCAGCTCTAATGTCAGGATTGGGGCTTGGTTGTATACTCCACAATGGAAGTACTGATTCTGATTTGCTAGAGAGCCAAAATTAAGTCTGTAGGAGAACATCTTCCTTCAGAACAGGTTCTAATTGTGTTAAGTTCTAGTTCTTCTAGGAAGAGGAATTAATGTGTGTCGGAATGTGAGATTATCTGCTCCCATTTTCCTGTAAATCTGAATCTTGCAGCAGATATCAAATTTAATGTTTATTTTTTCAGGATATTAGGAATAAATATATGATTGAAAGCAGCAAGAGACAGTCCTTCAGACCGACATTTCAAAATGGCTCATATGGGAATTTTGAAAGCACTTCAATTTCTTCAAACATTTTAGCTTAATAATTGTCCATGCATCCTTCCCAATAGTTGATTTTTAATGTATGTTCCGTCATTTAGCTATTGAGTGGTTGTTGTTAGGTATGTTTTTGCCTGACAGACAATGAAATTGAAAGTTTGACAGCAATCTGGGGTGCACATGTAGAGTGGTTGATTAAATTCCTTTGCCACTTCCATTAAGGTTCTCAATCTCACCTTAAAATTCTGATCCTGAGATCCTCTGCTTCTGACGCCTGCTTGCTTTGACAGCTAGGAGCTCTGACTCCTCATACTCTTGATGTGATTTTTAAATGGCATTTACACTGTGCATACAAAACACACTTGTATGAAACTGTGAGGAAAAATCAGAAAATTGTCCAAGCCAATTTTGCAAGAAATGGTAAATAGAATCACAATAGAAATGCATGACTAAAGTCAAAGGGTATTGAGGGCGTGTTATTCACTCTTCTCCATACACTTATGTGAGAAGCCAAGCAGTTCTAGTTTTTGAAGGATTATAAAATGTGAAAGAGGGGCTAATAAACTCAACCTCCATCTCTCTTTCTTATCTCCCTCTTCATTCTCCTGTTGCTCTACTTTCCAGACTGCAGCAAGATACCCTTCCTTCCTTGATAGCCATCATCTGGCCCTGCTCTCCAGAAGCTTTACAACAGATCCATTTGGCAACACTTCCATTCCTAATTCTTGGCCAATTGTGCTGCACTGAATTTTAGCACCATTCACCACCCCGGACTCATGCTGCTCCTGGTGTGAGGTCAAATGGGGGACAGCCACTGGAGGAGCTGGGCCAAACCTCATATGAAGACCAGGTGCCTGGTGCGGTGGAAGTGGGTCAGCTTTGGGACTGACACTTCCCAGGAGACCTTACCTAGTCACTCATTCTCAGCACAGTGTTTCTTAGCAGCCTCGCCAACAATAGAGAGCGGTCAGTCTGATAGTATTGAGGAACTCAGGACTGGTCAATGCCCGGTTGGATTAATCCAACTGTGGCCTAAAGTTGTTCTGAAAAATTGTATCTATGATAGTAGGCAAGTTTAAATAAATTCTGTGTGATTTTTTGGTTGAATTTAGCTGTTATAAAGACAGTGCCAGAGTCAGACACACATTTCCAGGTGCCTTGCCATGCCATTGCAAGGGTCTTGGCTAAAATCTTTAAACACGGTCATTAATACTGGGTGCCTGAATTTTGGGGTGCCCAATTCAAGAGCCCAAGGGCCTGGTTTTTCAGAGACACTGAGGACTCACAACTCCAGGTGAAATCTAAGTGAGCTGTGGGTTCTTGGCACCTCTGAAAATGTGGCCCAAGGAATGTCAGATTGGTCACCAAAAATTGGAGAGCACTTTTGAGAATTTTGGTGTTCAGCTTTGGAAGGCGGGAAGTTATAGGGCAGTAGATCTGTGGGGACAGAGGTGAAAAATAGTGCCAACAGTTTTACAAATATGCTGGGCCAGATCCTCAGCTGGTGTAAATTGTCATTGACTTCAGCTGAATTCAGTTTTGTCTTACTGTTCTTTCATAACACTAATGTAAATGCTTTGGATGCAATGACAGGAAGTACTCAGTGCCCACCACTGAAGCCAATCTGCAAATAAAAACACTTTATGCCCAGCATCCTATTGATTTTTGTTTTAATTAGAACAATTTTTATTCTGAAGAAGCTATTGCATTTGTGTGGTGGTGGGTAGACAGCAGTATTTGCTGTGCTGCTTCAGGATGTGTCCTATCCTGCTAAAGCAAGCGTTGGTTCTGTCTGGCTTTGGCCAGTAGCATCTGATAGGGGCTCTTTCTCAGGCTTCTGAGTGAAAACCAGTGGCTGACCCAAAGAGAAAGGAAAATACTCCCCAAATGGAGGTGAAGGCAGATGAGCTACAACCTCAGAACCATCTGCTTCATGTGAAAGGGAGTCAGGAAAGGGAGCTGGTGCCCTCAAACAAAACCACTATGCTACAACTTCCTTGTCCTAAGGAGATAGAGTGAATCAAGGGGCATCTGATAAAACAAAGCCCACATTTGAGGCTGAACTCCATAATAGAGTCTACAATTGATTTAAGAAAATCCACTGCATTTGCCACTTGGAACGTACTTACCCTAAATTAGGTCTGGAACCAGGTTTTGTTAGTCTGAGTGAAAAGATACAACACTGCAGTTACTGGCCTAACCAAAGTGAGATTAATAAAAAATGGTCAATGTTCTGTGGAGGATGCAAATGTAATGTACTCTGGAGGAACCACCCACCTAAATGAGGTGGTACTCATCCTCCGTCCACCCTTGGCATCCACATTGTGGCACCTTATTTCTGATTGACTGTGGTATGCCAGGTTGCTGCTTTGCCATGGGCAGCGGTCTATTAGTGTAACCTTGCTCTTACTGAGGAAGCCACAGATGCTAATGAAGATGAATTCTACCAGTAGGTAGCAGCAGTGATGCAATCTGTTCTGCCACATAATGAACGTATTATACTTGGAGATATGAATGGCACACCGAGTGGTCTAAGAAAATAGCTTTGAGACCATTGGGCCATTCGGCTTAGCAACAATAAATGACAACTCCGTGAAATTTCTTTCCTTTGCATTTCTCATAATATTACCATCACTGGTGGTTGGTTCAGGCACTTAGATACCATTGGGAAACCTGGATATCTAATGACAGCCGGATGAGGAAGGAGCTCGATCATATATTGGTCCAGAATTGTAGTATAATATGGTTATATCACATCTACAGAGGTGCAGAAGCCCTGGCAAATACTGACCACCATCTCCTTGTTGCTAAAAATGGCAATTGCCTCCAGTTTTAACAGAAGAGTGCACCTGTTATGCCACACAAGGCACAATGCATCTGTGAAAATTCAGCATTTGCTAACAAGTACTTTGTCACAGTGCATAACATTCAATGCACTTGGCGCTCTCCCAGATGATGTGGCATCAGCTTGGACAGCCCTAAGCATAGTCATCTGAAAAGCAGTATGTGCCATTTCAAAGTTGGAATGCTACAAATGTTGCCCTTAACTATCTGATAAGACATTTAAAATTCCGCAAAAGAAATTTGAGGCTAGAAAGTGCCATGCCACCACTGAACATAAATGTTTACCAGGTATTTTTTGGTTGAGCGCGAACGTGCAAAGAGAAGCTTACTTTGAGAACTAGGTGGAAAAGGGACTAATAGCTAATAAATTACAACTTCATTCAAAACTATTCAGTCACTTTGATCCAAAACTGGACTTTGCCCAGAGTTTATGCCAATAAATATGGCTGATGGTAAACTGAAGAAGTCCTGCAAAGATGGAAAGAATATTATGAGACTGCACGTAACCGTCCTGCAGTGACTCCAGGACCACATCTGGCTGCGTTCGTAGTAGAAGCAATCCCTGACCCCAAACCTCTGTAGATGTACCCACATTGGGAAAAGTTTGCTCTGCCATAAAGAAACTGAAGTGGGCGTGCTGCTGGACCCAATAGCATAACACCCAAACTCCCCAGGTGCTCCATAGAACTCGTAAGTTTAGCATTACAGCAACTTTTTGTTTGGGCTTGGACTGCTGAGAAGGTATCAGTGGAGGGGGAAGAAGGGATCATCACCCTACAGATATAAACCACCTTTGTCTCAAAAAAAAAGGGGGGGGAGTGGGGGACTACAACCACTTTAACAATGCTGCTGGTGTTTCAGATTTAAACTTTATAGTTTTGCAAGTTTAAACCAGGCTATTGTTGTTTCAAAGGTAAGTGATCTCTTCCCTTCCTTCTGTCCATTTGAATATAATGCAAATCTCAGCTCCCTATAGAACGCAAATGAAAAAGAAATGCAGCCATTGTACTTATTTCCAATAGTTTTAAACTCCTGTTTAGGGAGACAGGGTAACACATCAGTGTGCAGAGAGCACCCAGAGCTACAATTGTTTTACTACCCCGCACAACACCCATACGAAGAATTATTAAACATGATTTTCACAATGCAGGGATTTGGTATTTAAATCAGGATTGAAAGGATGGGGTTTTAGGTGATTTATATGCCATTGCCGCTTTTATAATTGTTTCTGAAAATGGCTGAAGGAGTTGAATCACTTAGGATCATTTGTTTCAGTGGAAAAAGCAGCTAAATTTTAAGCTGGGTTTATTTACGTGGATAGGCAGGTGATTCCTCATTCCTGAACACACCTCAGATTTAGGGTTTTATTGCCACTCTAGAATTAGAAAAGAGACATTTTTTTTCAAGCAGAAGAATGCGCAAATACAAATCACAATTGATAAAAGCTAGGATTTATAAATGCCTTTAGAAATTTGGGCTTTCTATAGCTCTTCTAAATAGATCTTCCATTCATATATGCAGGCTAAAATCTTAGCTGTAGCAAATCTGGGTAGCTCCAATGACTTCAATTTACACCAGCTGAGGATCCAGCTTGCACATGTTTGCATTTTGAGGAGGAGGCTGAGAAGTGAAAAAGAAAGGGCTTTGTAATCAAATGCACAGAAGGGGACAGAAGCCTCACCTTGTCGCTGTAGTAACAGGACTGAGATAGGGACAACTTCAAAGAGCATTCTAACCGGATGCTATTGGTACCGGATGTTGAGTCAGCATTTACTTTGGTCTAATGTGGACCACGTACTCTTGGAATTTATTAAGTGCATTGTTTGTTTAGGGTCTTCAGAAGTGAGCAGTGGATACCTTTGAAACAGAATACAAGGTTCCAGATCCTCAGCAGGTGTAAATGGGCAAAAATCCACTAAAGTAAATAGCTTCACTGATATCACCAGAGCTATGCCATATTACACCAGTTGAAATTCTATGCAAAAATGAACTTGATTTCTTAAATTGCTGTGTTCTGAGCAAGGCTGAATTAAGTTTAAAGTTCATACCTCATTAAATCTCCATTCCAGTTTGAACTGTTTGCTCTGTGTGCGTATTGGTGCATTTTTTCTTTCATAGTTTCTCTGGCCACAGCATGGTCTTTTGAGAATTAATGTATTCAGTTTATGTGAAAAAGAACCTGAGGTCCCAACCCAGAGACGGTGAAGAACCCCCAAGTGAAAGAATTTGAGAAGGACATGACATTTCCAGAAACACAGCAGTGGAAGGGAGTATGAGCCCTCATAAAGGCTCCAGAATCAGCTCACTCACATAGCCAGTTCATAGCTGCTACTTCTCCTCTGAGGAGGAGTTGTGATGCCATACCACTGCTTATACGTTTTGCTTGTATGCTCATCTACTTGCCTTGCCCCATTTGTGGATGCCCTACCTTTCCCAAATTTTCCATGTGGAACACCACCTCAGGCTTCCTTCCGTTGCATGCAGATCCTCCATTGACTCAACCCCCATGTAAAAAAATTACAGTTTAAAGATGTGAAAATAAAAAGGAATCCTGCAAAAAGTGGAAATGTGGACAAGTTGGTAAGGCCCAGTACAAAAGAATAGCATAAGCATATAGAGTCAAAATCAGAAAGGCTAAGGTACAAAATGAGTTACACCAAGCAAGGCATATAATGAGCAATCAGAGCAGTTTCTATGAATACATGAAGAACAAAAGAACGGCAAAGAACAAAACATAGGTCCTCTACTTATTGTCACATATTGAGGTGTAGATGGTGCACTCTAGTGGTCAGAACAGGATTCTGGCCTAGTAGTCAGGAAGTAACCTAAGGGTTAGAGCAAGGAGTCAGAACAGAACCAAAGAGCAGAGCTAGAGTTTTGGTCACAAGACAAGCCAGGAGTCAGAACAGAATCAGAGAGTTAAGTTGGAGTTATGGGCAGGAGACAAACCAGTGGTCAGAATCAGGAGTGCAGGGGCAAGGAGTTGTAATGGAGCAGGCAAAGGGTAGCAAGAGCTGGACAGGGAACACATGTGATGCAGCTACAGGTATGGAATGTACTGAGTAGCCAGTGGGTGCTCTTGCTTCATGGCTTAAATGGTGATCTGTTGGCTCTTCTGACCAATTAGAGAACACAGTCACTTAGTGTGGGTTTATTGGGCCCAGCCAAGCTCACTGGATTGCTAGGTAACCGAGCCCAGAGGCAGCTGAGTTCCTGATACTTAGTGAGGGCAGAGAGCTAATAACAGATGGCATCAAGAAGGTTGAGTCAAGAATGTCCGTTTTGCTTCAGTCTTCACTAAAAATGTTAATGGAGACCAAATACACAACATAATCGATATTAGCAACCAGGGGGAAGAAACGCAAGCCAAAATAGAGAAAGAACAGGTTAAGGAATATTTAGATAAGTTAGATGTATTAAAATCAACAGGGCCTGACGAAATTCATCCTAGGATACATAAGGAACAGGTGAAGCCATCTTGGAATTGTTAATGCTTATCTTTGAGAACTAGTGGAGAATGGATGAGGTCTCAGAGGACTGCAGAAGGGCAAAGGTAGTATCTATCTTTAAAAAGGGGACTATTGAGGACCCAAGAAGTTATAGAACAGTCTATAATTCAATATCTGGAAAGGTACTGGGACAAACTTATTTAACAATCAATTTGCAAGCATGTAAAGGATAATAGAGTAATAAGCAGGTTTCAGAGTAGCAGCCGTGTTAGTCTGTATTCGCAAAAAGAAAAGGAGTACTTGTGGCACCTTAGAGACTAACAAATTTATTAGAGCATAAGCTTTCGTGAGCTACAGCTCACTTCATCGGATGCATTTGGTGGAAAAAACAGAGGAGAGATTTATATACACACACACAGAGAACATGAAACAATGGGTTTATCATACACACTGTAAGGAGAGTGATCACTTAAGATAAGCCATCACCCACAGCATGGGGGGGAAAGGAGGAAAACCTTCCATGGTGACAAGCAGGTAGGCTAATTCCAGCAGTTAACAAGAATGTCAGAGGAACAGTGGGGGGTGGGGTGGGGGGGAGAAATACCATGGGGAAATAGTTTTACTTTGTGTAATGACTCATCCATTCCCAGTCTCTATTCAAGCCTAAGTTAATTGTATCCAGTTTGCAAATTAATTCCAATTCAGCAGTCTCTCGTTGGAGTCTGTTTTTGAAGCTTTTTTGTTGAAGTATAGCCACTCTTAGGTCTGTGATCGAGTGACCAGAGAGATTGAAGTGTTCTCCAACTGGTTTTTGAATGTTATAATTCTTGACGTCTGATTTGTGTCCATTCATTCTTTTACGTAGAGACTGTCCAGTTTGGCCAATGTACATGGCAGAGGGGCATTGCTGGCACATGATGGCATATATCACATTGGTAGATGCGCAGGTGAACGAGCCTCTGATAGTGTGGCTGATGTGATTAGGCCCTATGATGGTATCCCCTGAATAGATATGTGGATTCTCTACAAAAGAAAAAGGACACTAAGCTATCTAAACTACTATATGCCACAAGGGGCCACAACAATGGTTCCCGTAACCCACCCAGCAATATTGTTAATCTATCCAACTATACTCTTAGCCCAGCGGAAGAATCTGTCCTATCTCGGGGCCTCTCCTTTTGCCCCTCCACCCCCACGAACATGATACAGTTCTGTGGTGACCTAGAATCCTATTTTCGACGTCTCAGACTCAAGGAATATTTCCAACACACCTCTGACCAACATATTAACCCACAGAGACCTTCCTGCCAACACTACAAAAAGAAGGATTCTGGGTGGACTCCTCCTGAAGGTCGAAACAGCAGCCTGGATTTCTACATAGACTGCTTCCGCCGACGTGCACGAGCTGAAATTGTGGAAAAGCAGCATCGCTTACCCCATAACCTCAGCCATGCAGAACACAGTGCCATCCACAGCCTCAGAAACAACTCTGACATCATAATCAAAAAGGCTGACAAAGGAGGTGCTGTCGTCATCATGAATAGGTCGGAGTATGAACAAGAGGCTACTAGGCAGCTCTCCAACACCACTTTCTACAAGCTATTACCCTCTGATCCCACTGAGAGTTACCAAAAGAAACTACAGCATTTGCTCAAGAAACTCCCTGAAAAAGCACAAGAACAAATCCGCACAGACACACCCCTGGAGCCCCGACCTGGGGTATTCTATCTGCTACCCAAGATCCATAAACCTGGAAATCGTGGACGCCCCATCATCTCAGGCATTGGCACACTGACAGCAGGATTGTCTGGCTATGTAGACTCCCTCCTCAGGCCCTTCGTTACCAGCACTCCCAGCTATCTTCGAGACACCACCGATTTCCTGAGGAAACTACAGTCCATTGGTGATCTTCCTAAAAATACCATCCTAGCCACTATGGATGTAGAAGCCCTCTACACCAACATTCCACACAAAGATGGACTACAAGCCGTCAGGAACAGTATCCCCGATACTGTCACGGCTAACCTGGTGGCAGAACTTTGTGACTTTGTCCTGACCCATAACTATTTCACATTTGGTGACAATGTATACCTTCAAATCAGCGGCACTGCGATGGGTACCCGCATGGCCCCACAGTATGCCAACATTTTTATGGCTGACTTAGAACAAGGCTTCCTCAGCTCTCGTCCCCTAATGCCCCTACTCTACTTGCGCTACATTGATGACATCTTCATCATCTGGACCCATGGAAAAGAAGCTCTTGAGGAATTCCACCATGATTTCAACAATTTCCATCCCACCATCAACCTCAGCCTGGACCAGTCCACACAAGAGATCCACTTCCTGGACACTACGGTGCTAATAAGCGATGGTCACATAAACACCACCCTATATCGGAAACCTACTGACCGCTATTCTTACCTACATGCCTCTAGCTTTCATCCAGATCATACCACTCGATCCATTGTCTACAGCCAAGCGCTACGATATAACCGCATTTGCTCCAACCCCTCAGACAGAGACAAACACCTACAAGATCTCTATCATGCATTCCTACAACTACAATACCCACCTGCTGAAGTGAAGAAACAGATTGACAGAGCCAGAAGAGTACCCAGAAGTCACCTACTACAGGACAGGCCCAACAAAGAAAACAACAGAACGCCACTAGCCATCACCTTCAGCCCCCAACTAAAACCTCTCCAACGCATCATCAAGGATCTACAACCTATCCTGAAGGACGAGCCATCGCTCTCTCAGATCTTGGGAGATAGACCAGTCCTTGCTTACAGACAGCCCCCCAATCTGAAGCAAATACTCACCAGCAACCACACACCACACAACAGAACCACTAACCCAGGAACCTATCCTTGCAACAAAGCCCGTTGCCAACTCTGTCCACATATCTATTCAGGGGATACCATCATAGGGCCTAATCACATCAGCCACACTATCAGAGGCTCGTTCACCTGCGCATCTACCAATGTGATATATGCCATCATGTGCCAGCAATGCCCCTCTGCCATGTACATTGGCCAAACTGGACAGTCTCTACGTAAAAGAATGAATGGACACAAATCAGACGTCAAGAATTATAACATTCAAAAACCAGTTGGAGAACACTTCAATCTCTCTGGTCACTCGATCACAGACCTAAGAGTGGCTATACTTCAACAAAAAAGCTTCAAAAACAGACTCCAACGAGAGACTGCTGAATTGGAATTAATTTGCAAACTGGATACAATTAACTTAGGCTTGAATAGAGACTGGGAATGGATGAGTCATTACACAAAGTAAAACTATTTCCCCATGGTATTTCTCCCCCCCACCCCACCCCCCACTGTTCCTCTGACATTCTTGTTAACTGCTGGAATTAGCCTACCTGCTTGTCACCATGAAAGGTTTTCCTCCTTTCCCCCCCCTGCTGTGGGTGATGGCTTATCTTAAGTGATCACTCTCCTTACAGTGTGTATGATAAACCCATTGTTTCATGTTCTCTGTGTGTGTGTATATAAATCTCTCCTCTGTTTTTTCCACCAAATGCATCCGATGAAGTGAGCTGTAGCTCACGAAAGCTTATGCTCTAATAAATTTGTTAGTCTCTAAGGTGCCACAAGTACTCCTTTTCTTTTTTAGAGTAATAAGCATTAGCCAACATGGATTTGTCAAGAACAAATCATACCAAAACATGCTAATTCCTTTCTTTGACAGGGAGAAACTGTAGATGAGATACATCTTTTAATAAAGGATTTGACACAGACCCACAAGCCATTTTCATAAGCAAACGAGCAAAATGTGGTCTAAATGAAATTACTATAAGGTGGGTACAAATCTGGTTGGAAGACTATATTCAAAGTGTAGTTATCAATGATTCATTGTCAAACTGGGAGGATGTATCTAGTGGTGTCCTGCCAAGGTGTGTCCTGGATCCAATACTAGTCAATATTTTCATTAATGACTTGGATAATGGAGTGGAGCGTATACTTGTAAAATTTGTGGATGACACCAAACTGTAAGGGTTTGCAAGCAATTTGGAGAATAGGATTACAAATCAAAACAAACTTGACAAATTGGAGAATGGGTCTGAAATTCAATATAGACAAGAGAAAAATACTTCACTTAGGAAGGATAAAGAACATCCACAACTACAAAATGGGGACTAACTGGGTGGGTGGTAGCGCTGCTGAAAAGGATCTGCTATAGTACTGCTGAAACGTTATAGTGGATCACAAACTGAATATGAGTCAACAATCTGATGCAGTTGCGAAAAAGGGTAATATAATTCTGGGGTGTGTTAACAGGAATGTCATCTATAAGACATGGGAGGTAATTGTTCTGTGCTACTTGGCAATGGTGAGGCCTCTGCTGGAGTACTGTGTGCAGTGCTGCATACCACACTTTAAAATGTGGACAAATTGGAAACAGTTCAGAGGAGAGCAACAAAAATGATAAAAGGTTTTGAAAACTAGGCATGTTTAGTCTTGAGAAAAGAAGACTGCGGGGGGAAATCAGGTAAGTCTTCAAATATATTAAAGTCTGTTATAAAGGGCATGGTGAGCAATTGTTCTCCATGTCCAGTGAAGGTAGGACAAGACAAGATAGGACAAGAAGTAATGGGCTTAATCTGCTCCGTGCCTGCATGGGTGTGCTGACTGGCATGCAGGAGGCAGTGGAACCAAGGGACTACCTTGGTTCCTCTACCCCATTGCTCCTCCCTGCCCAGCTGCATGGGGAGTAGTGCCCAAAATGCTGCTCACCTCTCTCCATGGCTACAGGTGTTATGAGTCATCTTGGCAGGAATAAAAGAGGGATCCTTATGTGTCTTTACTCCAATGCATGGGTGCATTGCAGGGCCACAGTTATGCCTAATTTTAAGAACTAGAAAAGAGAGTCTGAGTGGACTTTTTGGTTATGTCATCTTCATTTTTAGCCTCTAATTACATTTAATAATCAGGTTTTTTTTATTAATTGTCTCACTTTCTGCTGCTATTACAGCCTAAAAATGCTCACCAATTCACTTTTTTCTGAATGCGTGGCTGTAGTTTTGCAATGCAAAAAACTAATTACTCATGTATAGTCTCATGGGTTTTACATGGTCAATGATAGGGACAAATCCCTATGGACTGGCTGTATGTGTATGAATTCACTTGAGCACATACTTGAAGTTTAATGTACATTTTTTTGTTTGGCTTAGTCTCCAACTTATTTTTCTTGGGTATTTAAATTATTTTATTTATAAAGAAGAATAAAATCTTACTTTTAATTTGAGTAGAAATCTAATACAACGCACACCATTATCTTTGCATATAAAGAGAAAGTTAAACAGTAAATAATTAACATTAAGATTTATTCATGTTTCTCTAGTGGAAAAGAATTAGCTTGCTAGACACGGCAAAAATATTATTCATTCTCTTATGGTAAAAACAGGAAAATGGATATGAGAATGTTTGGCATGAACTATAAAATATCATTGGCAGCAACATTCTGAGGCAGTTTAAGAGGTGAAATATCTGTTTTAGCCAGATTAATACATGATGGTGTCATGAAAAAGCATGGTATCCTCTTTTTTTTAATTATTATTTTTTTTATTTCAAGGTAGTAGATACACTATTAAAAACAAGATCAGGTAAATGCACAATCTCGTAAACAGACCCCACATTAGAGAACTGAATAACTTCCTCTGCAAAAATGGTTTGCAGACTGGCTTTACTCCGTGGCTTCATTATGTAGGACAAACCTCATCATTACCATTGCTTTGAGTTTTAAGCTGCCTGGTTGGCTACACCCCTATCTAAGGATACATCTACCCTTGGAGCCAGAGTTGTAACCTGCTTCTTGAGTAACCATATGCCTGCTAGCTCTGATTACACTACTGTGCTAAAAAGAGAAGTGTAGCTGTAATAGCATGGGAGATGGCATGAGCTAACCATCCAAGTACTTATCTATGGTCCCAGGTGGGCTTGTATTTGGGGTGGCTAGTCTGTCCTGCTGCCCATTCTGCTACAGCTCTTCTTCTGAGTTAGAGGTAATGTGCACATATCTACAAAAGCTGAAAATTACACCTCCAGTTAGGGTGTACATGTACCCTTAGATTATTGTTAATACATACCACATTGTGGTATGTACAGTCATGAGCCTTTAAAATTCTCCCTGTCTAGTAAGGGATTTTCTTATGTTCTTCTGGGTGAATTCCACTGAGTAATATTAAATTCCTGTTAAAACAAAAGCATGCCATTTCCTTCCCTTCCTGCCCCCAGGTCTTTCCTAAAGAACAAGATGAATTGTAAAAGGCCAAGAGTGCTGTTACTAGATCCTGCTCCTCTTAGTTATAACTAATAATACAATGTATTCATATGTTGTATCATCATTCCCAGGCGAGCTCAGATGCTACTAAACTAAAGCCCTGATTCTGCAAATAACTAACTTTATCCATTATGAATAGCCGCACTGAGGTCAAAGGGACTATCTACAGTACACAGATCTTTGCAGGCCCCAATTCTGCAATTGACTCTGTGCAAGCACAGCTAGTACCCATGCAGAGTGTTTTTTTTAAGTCGACAGGGCTTTGCGCAGATGCAGGAATGCCTCTGTGGGCTCAGTTGTAGGAGTGGTGTCTGATATACCAACTGGCAAGATCATTTTGACCACTGAGACCCAGGTAACTCTTTATTAAAATGCAGCAGAAACTTTGTAGCATGCAGCAACATTAGACACTACTTAGGTCAAAGTGAATAACTTACTCTATAGAAACTGCATCAAAATATAGGTAAGAAAGTGTACTTTCCTGACCTGGAACTTACCTAAGAAGACATAAGGGGTAATATTCTTACTCTTGTGCTACAGAATTTAAGGACCTCAACTGGTTAGGACCCAGTCTTCTTTCTTGTCTACAATATGGCATATCCAATAATATAGGTGTTTTTGGTTCAATGTTGATCGAGAGAAGGCTTCCTACTTCTGAGTCACAAACAAATACTGCTTTGTCTTATGCATGTACAGTACCTAGCTCCTTGGGATGCTGATGTCAGTTGGGTCCTCTAGTCCCTATCATAATAAGGATGAAGAGGTCTCCTGCAGCATGAAGATGTTCCATGGAGTCTCCCTGTTGGCCAAAAATATAATTACCTAGACCAATTTATAAGCTTGATATATGGCAAAATTCTCTCCACAGAATACAGTGTCACTAATCTGACTTTTTGCAAAGATATACTGATATATACAGTGATGTAGGCCCTAATCCTTCAGTGAACTCTATGTTGGCAGATGCCTTGGGAGAAATCTGGGCCCTACTGGAGTCAACAGTAAAACTTGCATTGACTTCAGCAAGGCCAGGAATGCACTTTGGAAGTCAGGGGTACTCCTTGAGGTTGCAGGTTCTGTCCGTATGGAGCTTATGGCAGGAGAACAAATGCATAAGAAGCACCTAGATATCTAGGTATGAAATTAATACTCAGAGCTTTGTTTAAAAGTACAATAACAAGAAAATTCAGAGTTGAGGCTAAGATTAGCCTCGGTCCTTAACCTACGTGTTTCATAGAAGCACAAAATGGTATATATTCCACACACTTATTTCATACAGATTTAGCAGTTGCCTTTTTAATTCCTCTGTATGCTACATAGTAGTAGAGCATCATCTTAGCTGCCAGTAGTTTAGTGAAAATTGTATGAGCCTGTAATTAAGCCTCTAAATACAGTTTTCAGAGTAGCAGCAGTGTTAGTCTGTATCCACAAAAAGAAAAGGAGTACTCACCAGCAAGCACACACCACACAACAGAACCACTAACCAGGAACCTATCCTTGCAACAAAGCCCGTTGCCAACTGTGTCCACATATCTATTCAGGGGCACCATCTTAGGGCCTAATCACATCAGCCACACTAACAGAGGCTCGTTCACCTGCACATCTACCAATGTGATATATGCCATCATGTGCCAGCAATGCCCCTCTGCCATGTACATTGGCCAAACCAGACAGTCTCTACATAAAAGAATGAATGGACACAAATCAGACGTCAAGAATTATAACATTCCGAAACCAGTCGGAGAACACTTCACACTCTTTGGTCACTCGATTACAGACCTAAAAGTGACAGGTTTCAGAGTAGCAACCGTTTTAGTCTGTATTCGCAAAAAGAAAAGGAGTACTTGTGGCACCTTAGAGACAAACAAATTTATTAGAGCATAAGCTTTCGTGAGCTACAGCTCACTTCATCGGATGCATTTGGTGGAAAAAACAGAGGGGAGATTGATATACACACACAGAGAACATGAAACAATGGGTTTATCATACACACTGTAAGAAGAGTGATCACTTAAGATAAGCCATCACCAGCAGCGGGGGTGGGGGGGAAGGAGGAAAACCTTTCATGGTGACAAGCAAGGTAGGCTATTTCCAGCAGTTAACAAGAATATCTGAGGAACAGTGGGGGGTGGGGGGGAGAAATAACATGGGGAAATAGTTTTACTTTGTGTAATGACTCATCCATTCCCAGACCTAAAAGTGGCAATTCTTCAACAAAAAAACTTCAAAAACAGACTCCAACGAGAGACTGCTGAATTGGAATTAATTTGCAAACTGGATACAATTAACTTCGGCTTGAATAAAGACTGGGAGTCATGGGATGGGTCATTACACAAAGTAAAACTATTTCTCCATGTTTATTCCGCCCCCCCCCCCACCATTCCTCAGACGTTCTTGTCAGCTGCTGGAAATGGCTTACCTTGATTATCACTACAAAAAGTTTCCCTCCCACCCCCACCCCGCTCTCCTGCTGGTAATAGCTCACCTTACCTGATCACTCTTGTTACAGTGTGTATGGTTACACCCATTGTTTCATGTTCTCTGTATATATAAATTTCCCCACTGTATTTTCCACTGAATGCATCTGATGAAGTGAGCTGTAGCTCATGAAAGCTTATGCTCAAATAAATTTGTTAGTCGCTAAGGTGCCACAAGTACTCCTTTTCTTTTTTCTAAATACAGTCTTACATTATGTGGTTAGATGAACTGCCTGATGCCGGACTGAATTTTTTTTAAGCAATCTCTGGTGCTGCTCTAGAGCCTCGTTTTCTGAGGTCAAGCTGTATCTTGAGTGTTTCAGAAAGCCCTGATAGAGAAGGTACGCCAGTCACTTGCTCATCCAGCTCTGCTTCATTAAAAGTACTTTATACAGACTCCATTTCAATGAAAATTAAGCCTGATCTTCCAATGTTACTCATTAGTAGTCCTTATTACAGCTAACAGTTTAGTCACATGAATAATCCTGTTGAGATCAACCAAATGACTTGAGTGCGGGTTGCAAGATCAGACTCAATCTGAGTTATTTCCTTACTATGGACTGTTCGTATAGGGCCCCATGTCAATTTCAGTTACAGAATGTCCAAACAGTAAGTGTGTCTGTCTTTCTACAATGCACAGGGCAAAGGATCCTGATTGCTGGCTCTGAGAGCTACTGTAATATAATAAATACTATTAATTGTCTTATGTTAACATGCATCTTACTTCCTACTATGTCCAATATCAAATCTCCCCCCTCTCCTTTTTGTTTTTTGCCTGCATTTTTAACAGATATGTTTCCACAAAACTCTCATGAAGGACCGAGCTACTGGAAGTATTTTCATTGACTTTATTGGGTGCTGCATCAGGCCCCAGGCTGTAATCCTGGCTCCGTAGAGGTCAACTGGAGCATTACCATTGACTTTCGAGGGTTCAAGGCTTCACCCAATGACATTTTGACAATGCCATTTTAAAATACTGTTGTATTTCTCCTGCCAGAGGTGGGAGAAACCTCCTTGGAGCTGGTGGGCATAAGAACCCTTCCATGCAAGTTAAATGAGGGAACAGTGAAGTGCTTCCTTTGTTTACAGAGAGCTAAAACTGGGGCAGCCACCATGCAAAACAGACCACGTGTATTGCTGCTCAAGCCTCTGAACTATTTGAGGGAGGGGTTTCCGTGCAATATAAATGCAATCACAGGGGTTAGGGACTGATTTGGTTGCAGTTGTGTCTGTGAGTGTATATGAGAGAAGGGGCAGAAACATCACACAAGCAGCCACAGGAGAGCAAAGAAAAAGCCTAGAGAGAGATTTTGGGTAAAGTGATGGTTGAAAGAGGCTTGGAACTGTAAGCAAAGACACAATCTCCTGTTTGAGTCTTATTGTGGTCAGGGAAACAGGACTTTTAAGCTTCTCTATAGACAAACTGGATTGCACCAAATACCTGACTCCATCATCAATTCCCCCTCTTATCAGACTCCTGAAAATTGATTAACTGCTCAGGTCAAAGGGAGTAAGCATATATGGTATGAGTCTGTTACAGAATCTCTTGAGAGAATGTAACATTTAGAGATTGCTTTGGCAAACCCTCTAGAAAGGTTGTAATGAACAGCGTGCACCTGTTTGGAAAACAGATCTGCTTTTCTGGAGGAGTTTTGTATTTCATCTAAGTAAGCATTAATTACACACACCACACATCTATATGTTTAAGAGCTGGAGGCAAGAATATTTAAAAAGAATCGAAGGTTTGGGGGCGGGACAAAGTTTTCCCCACCCAGGGGATCCCTTTCCTCAAGGAGAATCAGCAGGCAGCTAGTTATGGTTGCTTGTGCTGATAGAGCAGCCCCAAGAATCTGACTCATTATTACTATAGTGTAGTATAGTACCCCATAAGATTGAAAGCATTTGTTTTGGCAAATGTAAGCATCAGCCTTATTATTCCATCATGTTTATTTTTAAACAGAGGGGAGACTTTTTATGAACTTTTTTTTTTGCAGTCTGTTTAAAATTTGCATGTAATTGACAGTTAAATGCAGGGCTGTCTAAACCAAAATAATCACTTCAAGCTATATTCTTAAAACATCCTCTTCCCTCCCCAACCTTTAATGGAAAAGCAGCTATTTGAATACATTGCCTTATTACTGTCTGACACATCTCTTTCAGCAGTTTGTTCACCATCCACGTAGACACAGCAAAGTAAAAACAGAACAGCTCTTTTGCCATTTTTCATCACTGACAACATGGCTAAACCTTCCATGAAAGTACTGTCTCTGGAAGAGCAGGTGCCTGACAGAGAAACTGCTTCTGACTGAAATGAGCAGAATTGCTTTCTCAGTTCTGTGGATTTTTATTAGGACAAAAATTCAATTTCCAGACATTTGTCCAGGCACCTTTCATAGACCTTCCACTGCTCAGTGGCCATGAAGAATTCTTCAGTGTGTGGATAAAACTGCGTGTGACCGACAACTACCCATGAGCCTTCCCTTTTAATTTAGGATACACAGTGCTGGAAATATGATTGTTGAAAATTGTACTTGTAAAATTAAAAGCTTATGTGACTATAATGTGTAACAACGTCTTGGGTTCCTATAACATCACTTGTACCCTGTGTGAGCCCGGGAAGATAAATGGAATTAATATGCCCACATCATCCTCTGCTTTGAGTGTGGAAATGATTTTCCTGCTTCTCAGGAATGCAAGCAAGTGTGATCTATTGAGAGAAATGGAGTACTTGTGGCACCTTAGAGACTAACAAATTTATTAGAGCATAAGCTTTCGTGAGCTACAGCTCACTTCATCGGATGCATTTTGAGCTGTAGCTCACGAAAGCTTATGCTCTAATAAATTTGTTAGTCTCTAAGGTGCCACAAGTACTCCTTTTCTTTTTGCGAATACAGACTAACACGGCTGCTACTCTGAAACCTGTCATTGAGAGAAATGAATCAAACAAATTAGAAGCTAGAGCCTCATGCAGCAAACCTGTACGATGTACTGGTGACTTTATAATTGTCATTTATGATGATATAACTAATCTGGTTATGTTGAATATTTTTAAGAACCATTTCCTCCCAAAACACACTGCACCAAATTCATCCCTGGCCTAGTACTGTAAAATCCATATGTTGTAATTTTTAATCACTTCAGAAATGGGATCAGGATTGGTCAGCTGAAACATATTTATTATTACCTGCTGCAGGTTGCTATGTTTTCTGTGAGGTTTTTTATCTTTGTATTTATTTACCCCCAATCCAAAGTTCACATTTCATAGAACAGATTTTTTTTTGCAGAGAATTTTCAGGTATTAATTAGAATAACGCTATGTCTCAAAGCTTGATTTCATTTAGGCAACACTGAGCCACAATGGCTTTATAAGATATCTTGGGGAAACCTGTGCTTTCCCTTGTTCCTGTGTATTAGACAGATTCTATCAATGTCTATCATTTGGGGGTGGGGGAATGGTTCCTTCCAACCTTGACTTCAGGCACTATCCTCCCTGTTTTTCATCTTGTCTCATGTTATTTGTCATTGTAGATTTTAAGTGATAGTTCAGACTTTAGACTACGAAGCATGTCCCATGACAGACTTTTGCCAGAATTTTTATATTGATTACATCGTTGCACTAGGAATTTGTTTTCCCTATGAGTCTAGAAGGGGCAAGATAGAAACTAGTTCTGCTTTAAGAACCTAGCATGACTACCCCAATCCTGAGATGTTGAATTCTTGCTCCTCCTATTGAGCAGTGCACTCAGAACCTTTCAGGAGCACGACCTTCCCCCCCATCCTCAGAATGTAAAGGTCCTATCAGAGAGACTAATACCAATCCCTGCAAGTTAGATTGTAAACTCTTTGGGGCAGGGACCTTTTTAGGTTCTGTGTTTTGTATGGTGCTTTGTGCAATGAGGTTTTGGTCCATGATTAGAACTCCTATGTGCCTCTTTCAAGCTGTGTAATGCCTTCAACTCCCATTAACTTCCAGTTGAACTCAATAAAAATTGACATCTGTGGGAAATGAAGGCAATCAGAACTGTGCAGAAGGCTTTTACCAAAGAGAATGGGGTCCTCAATCAGGGGTCTAGTAGAAATTTTCATCTTTCTCTTGTTCTGAATATATGTGTAGCAATAACCATGAATAAATATAGGGAACACTCAATCTGCTAGTAGATACTCCACAAGGAGGCTCAAATTCATTGTGTAAATTACTTTTTGCAAATACCTTTTAATGAGTACACTGGACCAAATCAGTGGAACATTCTGCACGGATCTCAAAGAGCTGCTCTGTATAAAGTTAAATCAGTGAATGTTTCACAGAAAACCTTTATTGTAGCCTGCGCAGCATAGGGCAATGCCCTTGGTGACAGAACCACCCTGGTCTCCAGTCCACTTTGATTGTCTCTTATCCCCTTCAGCTGCCTGTGTGTTTTATGATGCTCTAATACAATACAAAAGCCAAGATATAGTAAGGGATGGGGCTAATATTGTTATTGTGATTTTTTTCCTGTGTACAAAGTGATGTATGTTTGCATGGTCAGAGCACCTTGACATCCGAGGTCAGGGATCACTTCCTGTGCTGTGACTGCTTCCCTGATATGCTAACACACACACAACATGCATTACTAGCGTTAAATGAAATGACATCTTTGCATCAGTCTTCGCTGAAGATGATGATGGGAAGATTTCTACCCTGGGCTTCTTTTTCCAGGTAATAGTGTGAGGCTCTGTCAGGCTGAGGTGTTGAAATGAAGGTTTGAAGCAAATTGATGATTTCAATGGCACTAAGTCAGCAGCACTAAAGTGTATTCATCCAAGAGTACTTGAGGGGTTACAGGACTGGAATCCTGAAGAAGTGGAGGACGGTCAATTTGATAACTATCTCTGGAAAAGTTACTGGGGCTAATGCTGGAAACTACAGACCACTCAGCATTGTATCTGTAGCAGGTAAATTAGCAAAAATAACTAAAGAAAGTTGTTGCTGGTCACCTAGATGAGCATGATATGCTACAGATAAATTGGCGTGGCCTCTTTAAAGAACACTGTGCTTTTTCAATCAAACAAACTACCGTTTAAGAGCACTGTCAAACAGCCTTGGATAGAGTCCCTCAGAAGAGTCTGTGAAGGAAATTAAAGCTCTGACATAAGTTAGAAGCTGGTTAATAGACAGGAAACAATCAGATGCAAAGTAAATTCCCATGGACCACCTTTGGATATTTTCATTCCCAAAAGGCTGGGAGAGGGCCTTAGGGCATGGACAGCACTAATGAACTAAAAAGAAAAGGAGTACTTGTGGCACCCTAGAGACTAACAAATTTCATCGGATGCGTTTCCACTGAATGCATCCAATGAAGTGAGTTGTAGCTCACGAAAGCTTATTCTCAAATAAATTTGTTAGTCTTTAAGGTGCAACAAGTACTCCTTTTCTTTTTGAGAATACAGACTAACATGGCTGCTACTCTGAAACCTGTCACTAATAAACTAGAGTATCTTTATTTCTCCAAACTAGGGTTTGCAGTATGTAAAATATAAGTTGATGACACACTGTGGAGTTGGATGAAGGGAGGCAGTTTAAATGCACGCGAGACTGAAACATTGAAGAAGAAAAATTAACAGCTTTAAACTACATTCTTTCCCTCACAGGGCCAAGCTGCAGGGATTGACTTAACTCACTTTCTGGTGTAAAAGTAAACTGCACACTGTCCAGCATCTCCAATTCATTTATTTAATAAAAGAAAATAAGGTAAAATTGGCTGCCAAATTGCTCCTGGAAAGCAAAGTAAGACTTGGGGGGTATGGAGTGGGGAACATGGCCCAAAAAGCTCATGGAACATTAGGAAAAAGAAAAAGGAGGTTAAAAAAATGACAAAAATATTCAAATGGGTAGTAGGAAGTTATTCCCTATTGTCCTCATTCTACTATGGGCTACTTGCCATAATGAAAGGCTACATTTATACAAATCACCATTAACCTGTTTTTTAAAAATGTAAATATAATGAACCTACTACATAATCTACTAGGGCCCGATTCAATACATTATCCCTGTTCAGGATAGCATTTAAGTATGTGTTAAGGCTAAAGTTAAACTCATTGAAGTCAATGGGATTTAAGCATGTGGCTAGAATTCAGCATAGGATTAAGTATTGTCCTAAAAAAGGGATACATTTTAAGGATATGCTTAAAAGCTTTCCTGAGTTAAGGCTTCAGCTACAAGCCACTTCATTTATACATTAGTAAGTTATTGGAGCACTTCTCAGTTGGTGCATTATGAGACCAGGTATATGCCAGTAATTTACTATTGAATATTCTTCGGGTCTTCTTGCTATAGTGGTTTGGAATTTGAAATTTCACGTGCACTTTACAATAACCAGAACAGTGTATGGAATTTCCTTTTATTGGACTGTGGTGAAACATGCTCTCGTGTTATCCATGCTTACACAGTGTGGGTCTCTGCCCCATTCTAGTAGCTACTGAGCTATGAAAACTGGTTCTTTAGCTGATGTAGTAGAGACTCTTTTTTTTCCTTTTTTTCTTTTTTTTAAAAGATCTAGACACCTCAAATTCAATCTCTGTTGCCCCCATCCCATCCAGTGAAAATTGCTTGAATAGAAAGTATTAAAATTTTACATCAGCTGCTCAGGGCAGGCTGTGCTGGCAGA
Organism: Dermochelys coriacea; assembly: GCF_009764565.3. Taxonomy (NCBI): domain Eukaryota; kingdom Metazoa; phylum Chordata; order Testudines; family Dermochelyidae; genus Dermochelys; species Dermochelys coriacea. Next base: position 12,097,406 of record NC_050081.1, on the reverse strand, counting down.
TATTATTGTTCCAACAATTATTCTGAATAACACATACATTTGACAAAATCATGCTTTGTTCATGGACATTTGAGGAACATAAAATGAAGTGTGATGTGTCAAACAATTTGATACAAATTATTCACCTTCCTGTACTTTAACCATTTATGGAAATAAGTGAGTGGATACATAATAAACTTTTGTACTAATGGCACTGAAATCTGCAAATTAAGTAATTTTTGCAAAATATGCCATCAGATTTTATATAATTCCATTCCATTAATTTGCAAATCCAACAGAGAATAGAGAACACTTTCCCCTCCTCAGCACACGGCCAGCAAGGAGTTCATGGACAGAATGTCCTAATGTCCCGATAACTGCTGATATTAAGAGGGCTTTTTAATTAAATAAAGACAAAAGGTGGGCCCCAGCCTGTTCCTGTGTAATGGAACAGCCTGATTTTTCCCGTAGTTCCATTAGTTACCAGTTAGTTAGAGCAGATGATTGATTTTTATAGCTGACCTAGCTTCAGAGTATCCTTTTATTGTTATGCTGGGTATATGCAAATTGTTTTTTGCTTTAGCCCCTAACAGCAAAGGGGGAAAAAAATCTTCCCAAAATGAAATGAGGGACATTGATCTGAAAATTCTGTAAAGATAGTGCTAAACTCTGGCATATTACACACACTTCTACTGTGGGTTCCTTTCTGTTCTTCAGTGCCCTCCCTGGAGCTACTCTTTCTATCCATAATTCATTTGAAATGTTTCCTTTTACTAAGTACACCTAAAACCCAATGAAGAAACAACCCAAAACTAAATAAATAAGTGAATTCCACCATGTTCCCTTCCCCACAATAGGATTAGTGATTATGGAAGGGCTATTTTGTATGGTCAATAAACACTTTTTGTGTGTGTGTGTGTGTGTGTGTGTGTGTGTGTGTGTGTGTGTGCTGTCACTTCCCACATGTGACTTTTGCAGTGATACTGAGGTATTGCTCTGGCTTCTGTTTCAAATTACATTAAAAGTCCAACTGTGCAAAATCAATATTTCAGTCAATCACATTTTAAGCAGTACTTGATAGTACATGTTCTTCCTATAATAATCTGGGTTATCACCTTCAAAATTTGATAGAGCCAAAGCTCTGGGATGAGATAAGAAATATTAATGTAGTATGCAGTTTAAACAAATCAATGTAGCACTGTGCGCTGAATGCTGGCAAAGTAAACAGTTGATACTCATTTGGCATGCAGCAGTCCCACTACTTAGGCTGGCGAAAATTCTTGCTATTTGTTTTCATTTATGTTGAACAAGTAAAATCCTTTGCTCTGCCATTAGTTGTTTGGAACCATTAAGAAGGCAAGTGAGATGGATTCAAATCTGTATAGGTACAAAAGCAAATTAATCTTCTTTGTAGGTAAAAGGGAAATTCTGAGAGGCTCAGAATTCTTCAAAGTCCTTTCCCAAATAAATTGTAAAAAAAAAAAACAAAAAAAAAACCAAAAACCCATCCAAGCACTGTTTTCTGCTTTATCTTAGCCTGAAAAGTGGAACCTTCTCTTCCTGACGTGAACATTTATTTTACATTCCAAATAGAATGCACTGTTTTCTCAAACCAAACTGTCATTTATTCTTGTAGCTATATATGGGGAAAGTATGATACCCACAAAATAAATAAAATGCTATACATGGGAAAATATAGGGCAGCACAGTCATTTTGAAGTCTCAATGACAATACAGTTAAATACCGTGTCTCAAAAAAGTGTTTTCGAGGGTGGGGAAAAAAACCTGAGTTCTGTGTCCTATTTTGCTTTCAGGGCATGTTGTCAAGCTTGGTGAATTTTTTAGCAGCTGTCAAAGTAAATTTATTACAGAAGAAGTCTAAATTCTTGTGTAATCCAGAAGGGAAAAGCCCTGCTGGCTGGTTTTACTTCATCCTTTGTCTTTACAATACTTTAAAAGCCTCACCTAGTTAGGATTTAGGAATAGTATTAGTTGGACAACTTTCAGCTGCTAAAGATCGTAGTGTATGTATTTAAAAAAGAATTGCCTGATGGCTTAACTTCCAAACTACCTTAAGTTCCATCCTGATAGAGAAGATAGCTATTCTAAATGTATACCCTGCTACATATACATACTGTAATTAAGCCCACATTGGAATGGAATGCATTAGTTGGAAAGAGCTCACTGGAAACTATTTCAAAACTATCCTTTTTTACAGGATGGCAGTGATTCATCTTTTTGCTTACTCTAGTGTTAACCACTGTAAGACCATTGCCTTAATTGATGTCACACTTGATTTACATTGGATCAGGCCCTTCTGCTAAAGGCAAGACTCCTCCCTAATTTCATTGGGATTTTGAACAGGATCTCATGTACCCACACGTGAATGTGGAATAACACTTTTAGACATCTAAGAAATTTTTATGGATTCTCCACTGTCTCTTTTAGAGGTTGGTCATTATAGGTCATAACAGTAGAGGAGGAACAACACGCAATTGCTAAAATGTTGTTTTTACAGTCATGGATTTGCAGGCCTATTATTCTGGGACTAAAAGGAAATAGGCATGGCATTTTCAGGCTTGATTACTACAATCCACTCTTCCTAGTCAGAGGGTGAAGATCATATGTACATTCTAGACAGCAGCATGTTTATCAAGCAAGAAAGATCAGTGAGGAAGCATTGTTCTGACTCCTTATGATTCCAGATCCAGTTGAAGGTCCTGATCTTTGCAGGACAAATCCTCAGCCCACATAATATGGTGGAAAGGAATGTTTTCCACCAGGCCTCAGAGGAGCTGAGCTGTTGCCTTCATTGTAGCCCTGAGTTTCCTTATAGAATTACATGCACTCCCTGCCCCCATGCAGTGGGATGCAAGAAGCCATCCCTTGAAGTTCTGTATATCCCCTTTGCACTGCAGGTCTGCTACTAGGACACAGACCACAGTCAAAAAGGTAGGAATAGGATCTGTACCCACCATTTATATTTTAAGAGTACTCCTGGGCCCCAAGTGAGGACCAGGGCCCCCCTGTGCTTGGTGCTATAGAGAACAAAGTTTCTGTTTTCTGACCAGCTCTTCTCTTGATTTATGCTGCTGTAAGTGTGATTGACATGAGGCTGCGTAATTCTGAATGGCCAATGCACTTAGAAACCATGGCCTCAAGTCTCATTTACATTGTCCCCTTTACACTGCCAGTGATATAAAGGGTCCTTACAGTAAATAAAAATCACGGCCTATCACACACAATATGTGACCTGTTTTACACTGCCTGCCTGATTAAGGGATGGTCCTGAGGGTGAAACTCTTCTGTATGTTGAGGCTCTAGCACCCAGCAACATTCCCTAGCCTGTGGATTTGTTATTGTAAGAGGTCAGAATGAGTCTCTGTCTAATTGTGTTCAAGGTGCGAGTAAGAATCCTTTTTGCAAAAACCTTCCTACAGAATTAAAGTACAACACCTCATGACTCCTAGACCAGTGGTTCTCAACCTTTCCAGACAACTGTACCCCTTTAAGGATTCTGATTTGTCTGTGTACCCCAACTTTCACCTCACTTAAACTACTTGTTTACAAAATCAGATATAAAAATACAAAAGTTTCACAACACACTATATTACTGAAAAATTGCTTACTTTCTCATTTTTACCATATAATAAAATCAATTGGAATATAAATATTGTACTTACATTTCAGTGTATAGTATATAGAAGAGTATAAACAAGTCATTGTCTGTATGAAATTTTAGCTTGTACTGACTTTGCTAGTGCTTTTTATGTAGCCTATTGTAAAACTAGGCAAATATCTAGATGAGTTGATATACCCCCTGGAAGACCTCTGTGTGCCCCCAGGGGTCTGTGTACCCCTGGTTGAGAACCACTGTCCTAGACAGAAGGAAATGAGAAAATAGAGGGGGATGACATAGGAAGTATGGGAGAAGAGAGGTGAAGAAAAAGGAGATAGTGTCTTTGTTTAAAAAAAATTGTGTTTCTTAACTCTTCTTTGTACATGTGCCTAGATATTATGTGTTTAGATTGTACTGCTATCTAATGCAACATGTCACCCGTTTCAGAGTAGCAGTCGTGTTAGTCTGTATTCGCAAAAAGAAAAGGAGGACTTGTGGCACCTTAGAGACTAACAAATTTATTAGAGCATAAGCTTTTGTGAGCTACAGCTCACTTCATCGGATGCATTTGGTGGAAAAAAACAGAGGGGAGATTTATATACACACACAGAGAACATGAAACAATGGGTTTATCATACACACTGTAAGGAGAGTGATCACTTAAGATAAGCCATCACCAGCAGCGGGGGGGGGGGAGGAGGAAAACCTTTCATGGTGACAAGCAAGGTAGGCTAATTCCAGCAGTTAGCAAGAATATCTGAGGAACAGTGGGGGGTGGGGTGGGGGGAGAAATAACATGGGGAAATAGTTTTACTTTGTTTAATGACTCATCCATTCCCAGTCTCTATTCAAGCCTAAGTTAATTGTATCCAGTTTGCAAATTAATTCCAATTCAGCAGTCTCTCATTGGAGTCTGTTTTTGAAGCTTTTTTGTTGAAGGATAGCTACTCTTAAGTCTGTAATCGAGTGACCAGAGAGATTAGCGATGGTCACATAAACACCACCCTATATTGGAAACCTACTGACCGCTTTTCCTACCTACATGCCTCTAGCTTTCATCCAGATCATACCACTCGATCCATTGTCTACAGCCAAGCGCTACGATATAACCGCATTTGCTCCAACCCCTCAGACAGAGACAAACACCTACAAGATCTCTATCATGCATTCCTACAACTACAATACCCACCTGCTGAAGTGAAGAAACAGATTGACAGAGCCAGAAGAGTACCCTGAAGTCACTTACTACAGGACAGGCCCAACAAAGAAAATAACAGAACGCCACTAGCCATCACCTTCAGCCCCCAACTAAAACCTCTCCAATGCATCATCAAGGATCTACAACCTATCCTGAAGGACGACCCATCACTCTCACAGATCTTGGGAGACAGGCCAGTCCTTGCTTACAGACAGCCCCCCAATCTGAAGCAAATACTCACCAGCAACCACACACCACACAACAGAACCACTAACCCAGGAACCTATCCTTGCAACAAAGCCCGTTGCCAACTCTGTCCACATATCTATTCAGGGGACACCATCATAGGGCCTAATCACATCAGCCACACTATCAGAGGCTCGTTCACCTGTGCATTTACCAATGTGATATATGCCATCATGTGCTAGCAATGCCCCTCTGCCATGTACATTGGCCAAACTGGACAGTCCCTACGTAAAAGAATGAATGGACACAAATCAGACGTCAAGAATTATAATATTCAAAAACCAGTTGGAGAACACTTCAATCTCTCTGGTCACTCGATTAAAGACCTAAGAGTAGCTATCCTTCAACAAAAAAGCTTCAAAAACAGACTCCAACGAGAGACTGCTGAATTGGAATTAATTTGCAAACTGGATACAATTAACTTAGGCTTGAATAGAGACTGGGAATGGATGAGTCATTACACAAAGTAAAACTATTTCCCCATGTTATTTCTCCCCCCACCCCACCCCCCACTGTTCCTCAGATATTCTTGTTAACTGCTGGAATTATCCTACCTTGCTTGTCACCATGAAAGGTTTTCCTCCTTTCCCCCCCTGCTGCTGGTGATGGCTTATCTTAAGTGATCACTCTCCTTACAGTGTGTATGATAAACCCATTGTTTCATGTTCTCTGTGTGTGTATATAAATGTCCCCTCTGTTTTTTCCACCAAATGTCACCCGTGGGTGAGTCACCAGGAGCAGTGAGTCAATTTCTGGATTTAAAAGTGTGAGCTACCTAAGCTAAATGACTCGGGAATGTTAGCACAAAAGCTAGTAGCAGACTCATAAAACTTTATACTGTCCAGCCATTAGAGGAAGACAGATAGCCATACTGTGTAAGCATGTGATACACTAAGTTCACCTGCTTCCCATGTCTTTCAAATTTCAAGAAGCCTCACAACATTTGGATTAATAAATGTTAAGCATAAAATTTTAAAAATTACTTAAGTGATTTAGGAGTTTAAGTTCCATGAGTTTAAGTTCTAGCCCTATAGAAAAAGGGGAAGAGTCAAGGGAGACTACACCAAATATGAGCCCCAGGAGGATACAGGATGGGTTGAAGAGAATTGTAAGGGAAAATAGGAATGGAAAGAACTTGCAGCCAGAGGGAACAGGGGAGAGACTGGAGAATAGCACTGTCACCAGGAAAAGGCAGGTCTATGTGATCGGGGACTCTTTATTGAGAAGAGTAGACAGGCCTGTAACTAGAGCTGATCCTGAGAATAGAAGGGTGTGCTGTCTTCCGGGTGCTAAGATACGGGATGTAGACCTGAGGTTGAAAAGGATCCTCAAGGGAGCGGGAAAGAATCCCCTAATTATCCTTCATGTGGGAACAAATGATACAGCCAGATTCTCGCTGGAAAGTATCAAGGGAGACTATGCTAGGCTGGGGAAGACGCTTAAGGAAATTGAGGCTCAGGTGATCTTTAGCGGGATCCTTCCTGTTCCTAGAGAAGGGCAACAAAGGTGTGACAAGATTATGACTGTCAACAGATGGCTTAGGCAGTGGTGCTATAAGGAGGGCTTTGGGATGTATGGCCACTGGGAGGCATTCACGGACAGAGGTCAGTTCTCTCGGGATGGACTTCATCTGAGTAGGGAAGGAAATAGACTTCTAGGATCGAGGCTGGCACAACTGATAAAGAGAGCTTTAAACTAGGAATTGGGGGGAGATGGATGGGAGATGTCCAGAAAATCTCCACGCCAGATTTTAGCATTGAGAGGGAAGAAGATGAAGTAAGAAAGGATATAGCCATGGGTAGGAGAATGTATATAAGGAGCGAGGGCGGTGTGGATACTAGTCTAATAGGTTATACTGGCTGTAGAATGACTGTGCCTAATAGGGTACAAAATGTGAGCGAGGCCAAACAGCAAAAATTAAGATGTTTGTACACCAATGCGAGGAGTCTAGGTAACAAAATGGAGGAACTAGAGCTACTGGTGCAGGAAGTGAAACCAGATATTATAGGGATAACAGAAACATGGTGGAATAGTAGTCATGACTGGACTACAGGTATTGAAGGGTATGTGCTGTTTAGGAAAGACAGAAACAAAGGTAAAGGGGGTGGAGTAGCATTGTATATCAACGATGAGTTAGAATGTAAAGAAATAAGAAGCGATGCAATGGATAAGACAGAGTCCGTCTGGGCAAAAATTACATTGGGGAAGAAAACTAGTAAAGCCTCTCCTACGATAGTGCTTGGGGTGTGCTATAGACCTCCGGGATCTAATTTGGATATGGATAGAGCCCTTTTTAATGTCTTTAATGAAGTAAATACTAATGGAAACTGCGTGATCATGGGAGACTTTAACTTCCCAGATATAGACTGGAGGACCAGTGCTAGTAATAATAATAGGGCTCAGATTTTCCTAGATGCGATAGCTGATGGATTCCTTCATCAAGTAGTGGCTGAACCGACTAGAGGGGATGCCATTTTAGATTTAATTTTGGTGAGTAGCGAGGACCTCATAGAAGAAATGGTTGTAGGGGACAATCTTGGCTCAAGTGATCATGAGCTAATTCAGTTCAAACTAAATGGAAGGATTAACAAAAATAAATCTGCAACTAGGGTTTTTGATTTCAAAAGGGCTGACTTTCAAAAATTAAGGAAATTAGTAATCAGAATTAGAATCAGGTTGGAGGGAGGTTACCAGTGGAGTTCCTCAGGGATCGGTTTTGGGACCAATCTTATTTAATCTTTTTGTTACTGACCTTGGCACAAAAAGTGGGAGTGTGCTAATAAAGTTTGCAGATGATACAAAGCTGGGAGGTATTGCCAATTCGGAGAAGGATCGGGATATTATACAGGAGGATCTGGATGACCTTGTAAACTGGAGTAATAGTAATAGGATGAAATTTAATAGTGAGAAGTGTAAGGTTATGCATTTAGGGATTAATAACAAGAATTTTAGTTATAAGTTGGGGACGCATCAATTAGAAGTAACGGAAGAGGAGAAGGACCTTGGATATTGGTTGATCATAGGATGACTATGAGCTGCCAATGTGATATGGCTGTGAAAAAAGCTAATGCAGTTTTGGGATGCATCAGGAGAGGCATTTCCAGTAGGGATAAGGAGGTTTTAGTACCGTTATACAAGGCACTGGTGAGACCTCACCTAGAATACTGTGTGCAGTTCTGGTCTCCCATGTTTAAAAAGGATGAATTCAAACTGGAGCAGGTACAGAGAAGGGCTACTAGGATGATCCGAGGAATGGAAAACTTGTCTTATGAAAGGAGACTTAAGGAGCTTGGCTTGTTTAGCCTAACTAAAAGAAGGTTGAGGGGAGATATGATTGCTCTCTATAAATATATCAGAGGGATAAATATAGGAGAGGGAGAGGAATTATTTAAGCTCAGCACCAATGGGGACACAAGAACAAATGGGTATAAACTGGCCACCAGGAAGTTTAGACTTGAAATCAGACGAAGGTTTTTAACCATCAGAGGAGTGAAGTTTTGGAATAACCTTCCAAGGGAAGCAGTGGGGGCAAAAGATCTATCTGGTTTTAAGATTCTACTTGATAAGTTTATGGAGGAGATGGTATGATGGGATAATGGGATTTTGGTAAGTAATTGATCTTTAAATATTCAGGGTAAATAGGCCAAATCCCCTGAGATGGGATATTAGATGGATGGGATCTCATTTACTATAGAAAACTCTTTCCTGGGTATCTGGCTGGTGAATCTTGCCCATGTGCTCAGGGTTTGGCTGATTGCCATGTTTGGGGTCGGGAGGGAGTTTTCCTCCAGGGCAGATTGGAGAGGCCCTGGAGGTTTTTTTGCCTTCCTCTGTAGCATGGGGCATGGTTGACTGGAGGGAGGCTTCTCTGCTCCTTGAAGTTTTGAACCATGATTTGAGGACTTCAATAGCTCAGACATGGGTGAGGTTTTTCATAGGAGTGGTGGGTGACATTCTGTGGCCTGCGCTGTGCAGGAGGTCGGACTAGATGATCAGAGTGGTCCCTTCTGACCTTAGTATCTATGAATCTATGAATCTATGTGGAAGTCAGTAGAGCTAGGACCCAAGGTGAATTAAGCACTTTTTGGAAATAAGACTTAGGTGCTTTTGAAAATCTTACCTAAGGTTACTACAGACTGCAAAATACAAGACTGGAGTTAAAGCCAGAAAACAAAGGGCTAAATTCAGCCTTGACCTAAGCATGCAAAACTATATGAAGTACATTAGATTGAATTTAGCCTTAGATTTAAAATATAATTTGGAAGTTTGAGGTAAAATTTTACAAATTGTTCAGCGGTTATGATTGCTTGTTCAGTGATTTTAATCAATCAAAGATATTTCCTAAATGATGAAATATGTACATGACAGTGCCTCTTCATAAGATTGTAATGGAATTCCAGGTACTTTCATTAAACCAAGAAGATCAGCTGGAGTACATTATCTTAAATACAGGAGCCTCGTAAAAGGGAGGTTGAGGATTTCTAAGAGACTGGAGCCAGATTTTCATTTTTTGAAGACTTTTATTTCTTCTACACTCTTTTCACAATTTGCTTTCATAGCTACATTTTTCTCATCTCATAGTGCCTCTAGAGGACACAGGTTCTTGCTCCCAAGTAACACAAAAATCTATTTCCAGCCCTTAGTAGACTTCAGCATTGACACTACTTACACCCACTGAACCTGCCACAACATTTTCCACTCAGAAAAGGATATTGGACTTGAAACTATATTATGTTTTGTAGAGACAGAGACATGTTTAAGTGACCAGACAGCCAGGCTGCTGGAAGGAAAGAATTATGCATATTTCTTTATATATAAACTCTTAAAATGACTTGGCTCCAAGGCAAAAACAGGAGACACTGCTATCTGTTGAGGAAATAACCCAAAAAGTAGCAAACCCATGGGTCATGTCCCCCCAAATTCAAACAGCTAGTCAGGACTGTTTAAATAATTACAGTGACTTTAATTGGTTCAGGGCAAGAAAAATAAGAAAAATGAAAAACATCATAACCAAATCGAATTAGCTGACTGGATCCTTATTCACCAGCTGCATCCAGCCCACTTCATTCCTGGCTTCAGTCCGCAGCCACCACCAACATGGTATCTTTCCCACCCAGTCAATCTTTTCTACTAAGAATGGTTGTGACAGGGTTACCAGACTGCAGCTTTGGGTGTGGGACTGCTGAGCCCTTTGTCCCACCAACCTGTGGTATCCCTCTCACTCTGTGATGCTGTGACAAGCCCCACACCTCTGACAGGTACTGAAGTTACACAGACATCCACAGGCAGGGACACACCCAACTGAGTTACATGAATGCTTTGCCAGCCACTCATGAACCAACAATAGAGAGGCTCCAGCCAATTGCCCCCCCCCCGCCCAGCCTTGCACCCCAGAACTGTACCGTCTTGCCCTGTTCAGAAGCCTGGCCCATGTAAGATCATTACCCAGTCTGTCCCACCCTGGATGTGGAGAGAATACATACTAGCCTTTGTAAACTGAGCTGAGACTTCCCAAACACTTCAAGCAAAACACACTGTCTTAGGTAAAATATAAAACAGATTTATTAACTACACAAAGATAGATTTTTAAGTGATTTGTAAGTAGCAAGTGGAGAGATCAAAGTTGGTTACCTAACAAATAAAAGTAAATTTGCAGACTGAGTTCTACACACTAAACAGGATTTGAATCAAGCAGTGTCTCACCCTGACAGATGGTATACTTCCTCAATACACTGGCTGGGACTCTTTTCCATTCTGGGACTACCATCCCCAGTTCAAAGTCTTTGTCCTCCAGACGTGTTTCTAGGTATTGAGTTGTGGGGGGAAGTGATGTCAGTTCCCCTCTTTTATAGTTTCTTCCAGCTTGCTGGAAAGATCTTTTGCGTGTGACTTGGGCATCTGACCCCATTGGTCAAGCAGTCTCCTTTATCTACCTACTCTTTCTGAGAAGTCCTCTGGGATGGCTGCTGGGAAAGTAGATGACCTTGAATGTCTGGCTACTCCATTTTTATATCTGAAAGGCTGGTTGTGGGTATTCCCAACCTCACGACATATTTCAGTAACCCACACATAGCAAAACTTCATAACTGCACATACAATGATAGCACATAATAGCCTGTTGGACTGTAATGTTCAACAGATCAAAACTTTTAAAATACCTCACAAACCATACTTTGTATGCAACATGTAATTATATGGCATTGATGAATATGGGCATTCCAGGGTGCTGCTTTGAGGTACAGAGTGTCACAAACTGGGGTTCGTGAAATGTTACAGGGGGTTCTTAGGGAAAAAATTCCTTAATGGCGGACAGAGCTGTCCCTAGGGACCCCGGGGCCAGCTTCCAAGAGCTAAACAGCTCAAAGCCAGCAAATCTATCACACTGAGGAGATTTAAACTTCAAGACTCCTTATAAGAAATGCACAGGGAGGTGGATATTTTTTGCTGTTTTTAAAATGAAACAGGCAGCTAGAATTTTAAAAATGATGATGAAGAACAAGTTTAAGCTTCGTTGTAATGTGCGTGGTTTGCCTGGGCTGCTCAAGACCTGAATGCTTGTGTAGGAGAAATTCTTGATTTGAGTTGGCTTTTTAAATCCCTGCATGCTGTTTCACATCTGATAGTCCTTGATGAAACCTAGGAGCTTTGTCTTATAACAGGTTTATTCAAAGTGATACAAGCAACGGAAGTGAGATCTTGGAAGAGTGTTGCCGTTTTCATAATGTAATAAAGATACTGTCATGATAAATAATAATTAATAATACATAGTGTGTAATCAGCACGTCATAAAAACAATTTTATATTTCCACTGCTTTTCTAATTTATATTCTGATAAAAGAGAAAATCCCTGGAAATGTTCATTTTTTGGACAGGGTTCATGAGACTTGACATTTTAGTGAAAGGGGTTCGTGGGTTGTTAAAGTTTGGGAACCACTGGTTTAGACCTTAGAGATGTAGTAACCATTCACAATGGCCACTAGTTTTTAAAGTTTCATACACCATAGGGCTACTATAGTTATGCCACAGAATGTGAACGTCAGGAGACACACACAAAATGGAGTATAGGTATAACCCACATGCTTATACACAGCAGTATTTTATGTGTGTGTGTGTGTGTGTGTGTGTGTGGAGGGGGTTAAGTCTAAAGAATGGGAGAGAAACAATAGTGAGGAGACATGTATTTTAGTTGAATCTTCTGGTCTCTGCACAGATGCTGAGGGAGGGCAACTAAGTTAAAAGAGCCCAGAAACATCTAGAAGTAGGGGATGGCAGTCGGTAGGAATATGTAGCTATTTCTGAAGCTGTGCAGAGGGTTTCTGTTGAGGGCAAGCAGCTTTGCAGATTCCAACATTCATCATCTGAGAGCTGAGTCAACAGGAGCTTGCCAGGAGGAGGGGGTGATATGGTGGATCAGCATAGGACCAAGGGATGTGTCTTCTGTGAAGGCTGCATCCCAAAACCTGTACCACATTGGATGCAGACTGCAGATTCCCAATCCTGGTGGAAATGAGACAGTTGTCTATCAGCCTGAGGTCTGTAGTAGGGGCTGGCAGTAAGGATCTTCAAACTGTTTTGCTGAGGCAATTCTGGAGTCTTTGGAAGGGACTGAGAGGCAGCCATTCTTCTAAAGCTCTGGAGAATCCAGGTCAGAGACTTGTACATTTTGAGGTCACAGTCCGTACTGAGGCTGAGAAATCATCTCTGTAAATTCAGAAGGGGATATGTCTTTGTGTGTATACTTTTTTTTAATACACTATGTTTTGTAAATGCATATGCAACAGCAACAAAATGGGGAAATCTGCTTTTTAAAAAACAGTTTATTGGCTAATAGCTTTTGTTTTAAATGTTGTTCCTGAGTACTTCAAATACTATTTACAATGTTTGTGTGTGTGTTAAATCTTTTCTTTTATTTACTAAGAAATTGCAGAACTTTTCAGAGTCAGATTCAACATAAAGAAAAGGAGTACTTGAGGCACCTTAGAGACTAACAAATTTATTAGAGCATAAGCTTTCGTGAGCTACAGCTCACTTCATCGGATGCATTTGGTGGAAAAAACAGAGAAGAGATTTATATACACACACACAGAGAACATGAAACAATGGGTTTATCATACATACTGTAAGGAGAGTGATCACTTAAGATAAGCCATCACCAGCAGCAGGGGGGGGGGAAGGAGGAAAACCTTTCATGGTGACAAGCAAGGTAGGCTATTTCCAGCAGTTAACAAGAATATCTGAGGAACAGTGGGGGGTGGAGTGGGGGGGGGGGAGAAATACCATGGGGAAATAGTTTTACTTTGTGTAATGACTCACCCATTCCCAGTCTCTATTCAAGCCTAAGTTAATTGTATCCAGTTTGCAAATTAATTCCAATTCAGCAACATGTAAACACCTACATTCAGGGGGTTTTATCATAGCTCTGAGGCTTAATTCTTCATAATACTGTGATATTTGGAGCTGCTCTTAATTTATGAATACAATGTTGGCCTGGTTAGTGGGGTGTTACACTATGAGTATATGGAGTTAACTCAATATAGGTCTGCCTGAAGGAGAAAAAAAACGGCAGGGAGGAAAACAATAGCTTGAGATAGTCACCCCTCAGAACACACTTGAGTTGTTATAATACTAGGACACTTGGTTCTAAGGACTGTGCCCTGATTTCCTGCTGAACCTACTGCACTGGTTTTGACCAGACGGCTCAAAACCTGGGAATGCAGAACAAAAGAATAGCTGGGCTTAAAGATCCCCTCACTAGAAAGTGGTGGTCATTATTTGAGGGAACCAGACTGAGATACAGGACTGGATGGGATGCCTGAAGAAATTAGGCCTATCTGGGTTACCATTTGGGAAGTAAGACTTTAGGTAATATAGGCATACATGTAGCCTGTGTGTTGTATGTAAGCGTGGGATTAGTCCCGCTATTGTGGGGAACTTTCCTGGCTTCTGTACTACCCAGTGAAGTGGGCTAGCGAAAAGATCTGAGTCCTCGCTCCCACTTCCTTTACCCAGTGGCCTTCCTGCCCTTGAGGACTCCTCTTCCACTCTCCTGTCTGGCAGAATCCTCGTAACCCCAACAAGGCTGGACCCAGGATTCCTGTGGGGCTCGACACCCAACCCTGCTGTGGTCACCTAGGACAGGGGCTAGGGCGTCCCCACTCTGGGGTACTCTCTCTGCACTGGGCACTTCTCTGACCCACTGACCATTACACACAAGTTAAAGCAAATGCAAGTTATTTAATCAACAATTAATTTTAAAAAGAATAAGGAAAAATGGGAAAGGTTAAAGGAAACACGTCAACCTGCTCTGTGGTAGGGAACATCACAAACAATGTCTTTGGAATGTCAGGGCAGTTCACAGTCTGTTCCTTGCAAATCCCAGGCCTTCTTCTCGGGCCCTGGCTGTGCTGCAGGGATGCTGTGGGCTGGACTCTTGATGGACACATGCTCTCAGGCTCCAAGTGGTAGGACCCTTCTTCCCAGTGTTGCCCCCGCCCTGTCGGGGTTACGATCCAAGCCTGGCCTGCAGAGCCTCTTGGCTGAGGCATCTCCCTGTGCTGGGCCTGCTGCCCAGGGTCCCCCTTGCTCTGTTCAGCTGCTCACCGCACCCAGCTCCGGACTGCTCCAGCCCCAGTTCTACCACTCTGTCTCAGTGCTGCTGCTGCTACTCTGCCTCCAGCTCCCTGGGCTGCTTCTTTGGCTCCTCTGCCTCTGGTTGACACAGCTCTCCTCCCAGGACAGGGTCTGCTCTCTCTGGATCTGGCCCAGCTCTGCTCCCCAGCTCAGCTCAGGCCCCTGCTTTCTCCTCAGCTCGGTCCCACTCGGTCTGACCCAGGCAAATCCAGCTCACATGGAGGATGGGACCTCCCTGGCCTCCTGCTCTCTGATTAGCCGGCTCGCCCTTTCCATTCAGGCTGACCTGGAGCATTGGCCTCTCCCCATTGTATCAGTGTCAGGGTCCTAATTCCCCATCGACCCTTCCACTTTTAGTACTGGGAGCTAGCCAACCAAAACACCCCCACTGAATGTTAGTAAGGGGGCAACAGTCCCCTTATATGTATTTAAAATCCCTTTTTTTTCCCCTCTAAAAGTTTTGTCTCCACTGCTAAAATAAACACTTGTTTTAAGAATGCTGTTTGATCACTGTATACCACTGGTCGCAGACTCCCAAATGGGAGCACTGGAGGGGCCCAACCTCTGACTGATGGGCAGGATAAGAATAATGGAGACACAGGATACTGTGGTCCATGGCCTGGTCTAACTGGGAGAATTGCGAAATTCTACCCGGCGATAGGTCTTGTGTCTTTACCTTACCCTGAGGGGGGTGCATGTAGGGAACAGACAGAGGTGCACTAACCCAGACAGAACTTGGGCCTGTGGCTTCAGCCGAGAGGAAACCTGCAATGCAGGAAAAGGCAAGGGTAATCGTTTTTATAATAGTACCTCCGCATTCCTCTTGGCTGCTACACAGAAATATATAACTTTTATTAGTAGCAGTTTATGTGGGCATCATACATATTACATTGGCTCATACATATTCATGCATACTGTGTGTCTGTGACTGTAATCTTCTGCCAGTTTGCCAGGGGCAGCAATAAGGGCGGGTTCCATCTGTCTAGGGTCTCGCTCTTCCTTCTAGTCACTGTTTCCTGGAGGTTTCGCCCCCCCTTGTAGTCCTTGGGACTATGGAATCACAATTGCATTTTTGATTTTTGGGAAGAGGGGAAAAATCAAACAAAAGACACACTGATTGGGTTTGTTTATTGTGTTTGTATCAGGTGCGTGGTCAACAGGACAACTTCTGGGTATTAATTGTCCAGCTTGTTGGGGTCCAGAACTCTTAAGCATAGAGCAAACCAAACTTAGGAGTCCTGTTAGATACAGTGATAGTCAAGGAGCATGAGGAGCTGGCTCAAGGGCTGCTCAAAAACTTTCTGAAGGAACCCTTCCATTGTAAAATACCAGTTCAATGAAATTGACGCATTCTATAGGAAAATGCCAATTCTATTGAAACTTGAGGGGAAACAAGGCAGGCTAGGCCTTCCTGGTTTTCTGCTAGCCTGGGCTTGTCAAGCTGCCCTACTTCTTCGGCAGCTGCTTCCCAGGGCTGCTAGACTCCTCAGGCATTTAGCTCCCTGGAGAATCAGGCAGCTGGGCAGAAGTTGTTGTTTTTTAAAAAAAAAAACCCACAAAAATGTTCAGTTCTGCTGAAATAAGAAAACAAGAATGGCCGTACTGGGTCAGACCAAAGGTCCATCCAGCCCAGTATCCTGTCTGCCGACAGTGGGAGTGAACCTAACAGGTAATGATCAAGTGATCTCTCTCCTGCCATCTATCTCCACCCTCTGACAAACAGAGGCTAGGGACACAATTGCTTGGCTAATAGCCATTAATAGACTTAAAATGGAAATGGAACTCCTTCCCACAAAAAAATTGGTTATCTGCTTTTGGGATGAAATTTTTCCCCCAAATTGAATTTTTCATTAGGAGGGAAATTCCATATTCTGTATAACTCTAGTTAGCCCTCTTCCACTTCTGCTTTAATCCAGAAAAGCCCACACCACCAAGCCCTGCTCCAAAGTGCAGCTACCTCAGCCAATTCTGCAAAGTCAGCTCTGCCCAAACCTGCCTGGTGGAACACTGTGAAGTCAGCTCTGTGCAATCCTGGCTGTTTGCTTAAACTTAAGCAAATGCATGAGTTTGTGCAGGATAAGGAGCAAACCAGTCAGCTTTGTTAAGCCTGGAAACAGAGCATAATTGTAATAAGATGTGCAGAAAAGATTGAACATAGAATTTATTAAGTTCCTGTGGAAAAGTCACTAAAGTACACTTCTAACATAATTCATTTTGATGAGTATATACCTGTGTTCCTGCCAAGCATGAATTTTGCAGGCACTGTATAATGTTAGAACTCCCTCTACTCCCCTCCCTCAGAGAAAAGAGGATTGAGTATTTCAGTTAAGCTAAATGAAAAGAAACCGAAGAAAGAATGAGTAATTTGGATTCTAGGATGATGATCCCTTTGATGCTTGGAGGGGAATTGTATTTGCAAGTCCCCCATGCGCTGATAGGATTGTGAAGAGAGCATGTGAACAAACCTAGACAATACAGTTTGCTCTTCAGTAAAGAGTCCAGCACCATGGAAAGTTGCTGACCATGTGCTGAAGCCTTTTATCTTGGTGCATTCACCCTTTGAACATCTAGATGGATACTCCTGCTTGACAGCATTTAAATTTTTCATCAATGTCAGCCTTTCAGAACTTGAAACACCCTACAACTTCCCTTCTGAATTCACATTTATCTGTGATCATCATACTTGGGTGACTTGAGGTTTGCCAGTTCATTTTTATAGCTGGTTTAATTTAAATGAAAGCAGGTCAGTACAATCAATCCATCTCAAACTGACTTTTTCGTCAGCAGGAGGTATGAATGATTGGCGGAAAAAAGATTAATTCTACATGAAAGGTTGCATAATTTGCTATCCAACACTGCTAATGAGACTAGCTCATTATTTCCCCCTCCTCCCCATTTACCACACTTTATCTCTAAGAAAACTGGACTAATATGATTTCAGAGCTCTTTTTAGTACTCGTTGCAATTGTAGGTAGGGGAAATTGTCACTTGCACAATAGCAGTATTTCTTTACCTTTATTGTTTGTATCATGGAAATTTGCCGTGTTACAGATAACTAAAAGTGCCTGTCTGAAAGGCTGAACTATATTTTCCTAAAATCATCACTTGAAAAGTTGTGTATTTCACTGATTTTTCCCCATCTCCTTAGGTAATGGTTGCTAAAATATTCACAGTGTGAATCTGACTTATAAGGATGGAATTTTCAAAAGTGCTCTGCACTGATCAAATTCTCTGCCTATTGGAGTTAATGGTAAAACATCAATGGATTTCATTCGGAGCAGACAGAAGTCAACGCTATTGAAAATACCATCGTCGAGGAGAATAGATGCGGTAAAATATTCCAAACCACCTAAGTAATTTAGGAGTATAAGTCCTATTAATTTTCAATAAATCAATATCTACTTTGTACTGGACCTGTGCTGAAATAATTTAAAGTTTGAAATAGACATTTCACTATTTATTGTCATGAATCTAAAATTCAGGAAAGTGCCGCACACACATTTGGGAAATGGAGGGTGTGGGGTGGAGGGGGAGGCTTTTTACTGACTTCACTGGGCTGTAGGCATTATGTAAATGACAATTATAATATTGCCAAAAAATAATCATGGACTCATCTTTCCTTCCTTACAATTACCCACACAAAGGGGATGCTCTGGGGAGAACTCTCCTATCCCATGAGGAGGTGTTTATGCACCCTCTGGTTTGTGTGTATTATGTATCCTCCTCTGTGCCTTATCCACAGAGGATGACTGCCTGTTCCACATTCTTTAGCTCAAACTTGAGAGACTTGTGGGTTTAGCTCTGGAGGTCCCTTGTTCAAACTCTAGTGTTGGCCAAGATGGCAACTTGAGAACCAGCTGTCACACTTGGACACTTTTGCACCACTAAGCTGTCCTGGAACCTGTCATATGTGGATAGAACTGCAAGGAGGCAAACGTCAGATCACCCCACTGATTAATCTTATGAAAACCCTGTAAGGAGAACTGGTTCCTTCCCTGTGCTGATCCTTGAGCAGTGAACGAATGGGTGACCCCATTCATACGGTAGGTTATAATTGCACCATCTGCCCAAAACATTTAGGGCAACATTCAATTATCCTTATTCACCTTGAATATCATGGGACTTCTCATGCAAAAAGTACCATTTATTGTGCGGAAATGTGGCAGAATGATTGTTATTACTGTATGCATTGTATTAACCTGGGGAGATTGGAAGAATGACTTGTCTCATGTCATAAAACAAACCTGCCCATCAGCCAGAATTAGAGCCCCAAATCCTTCCAGTTTTCAGGGCAGAAACCTGCTGTCTTTATTCAGTCGAAACTCCCAGTGAACTCCAAGAGCCAAATTCAGCCCTGGTGTAACTCCATTGACAGTGGCGTAATGGCTACTTACATCTGGGATGAATTTGATCTATTGGGTCTGATTCTCATTAACATGAGAGCCATTTTACATCCCTCTAGCAATGGGAGGAAGATGTAAGCAGGGGTCAATGGTATTTACACCCGCCTTAGGACTCCATTACAATGGCAGAGTAGTATGAAGAGCCATATGTAAATCGGGACCATTGTGTTCTATTCAATCTCAGTTCATAGCCCTGAAAGTTATAGATTTGTGTCCACTGTTTTCATCAACTCCTCACTAAGTTTCCCCACCCCCTGCTTTGTGTTATATAAATTTCCCATGGTTTTGTCCCTAACCTCATTACTTCTGATCTCTGTCTTAAATTGCCAGAGCCCAAGCTGCTGTCTAAAAGTCATTCTCAACTTTATTGCTTTCCAGCTGTGTACTGACTCCCCTCATCCTTCCATCACCACATTCACCTCCACTTTTGCAGTCTCAGCAAATTTCATTCCTTTACTGCGTGTTCCATCTGCCAGGTAATTAACATATAAAGTGAAAAAAATTGGTCTTAATACTGACCCTCGTGGCATCCATTTGTCAGCTCCCTGAATCTCAAATGGCTTCTACACAAGTGCGCTTTACATATCGTACAGGCAAAGAGCATTTGGTGTAGAAATTGTTTGTGATTTTTCATTGAAGGGCTCAGTTTCTACTTACACTACACTTAATGCTGTGTGCCTTTGTCAAACACTGTTCACTCTCAAATTTAAAAGCATGGATATTGTAGCCTTGAATTAATTCAGTCTCTGAGCAGTCTGGTAAGGCAAGTAAATTATTATTCCCATTTTACAGATGTAGATGAGATTGGGAAACCTGCATCATGTGACACTGTGCCTGCCCCATTAGGCATTGCAAACCCTTTCCAAAGCACACTGCAGCCACTTGCACACTGGGATAGCTACCACAATGCACTGTTCTCTGTGGCATTGCAAGAGCTGCTAATGTTGTCAGACATGCTCCACAGTCACAAGGAGCAACTGTTTTTGTCAGTAAATTCAGAAACTGACAGTATATACCTGGGGTTGGCAAATGCCTGCTAAATGGCTTCATTACCACTTGAATGGCTCTTTAACAGTTTCTGTGTTGTGCTAATAGGTCTGGCAGGCTGGAAGGCTTTTTCACTTTTAAGTTAGTAGATCCCCTCCTGAGGAAGAATCACCAGGCTGTAGCAGCCAGCTATGGTGGAAGCCTGCAGGAAGGGTCAGAACAGGGATAGGTGGGAGGGTGGACACTAAGACCCGGGGTGCCCCAAATTTTTGGGTGCCCTATGCAGCCACATATGCTGCATACACCTAAGGACGGCCCTGTTCCTCAGTTTACCTGCTTGATATTCTGTCTACATGGACTGACAGGGTGCTGTTAGGAAAAAAGCAGGAAATGAAACAGTGACAGTAATAAGATACCTCCATAGACCATACCAAGTACTTAAGCGAACACTGGGTGGGCTATTAATTGGTAAATACCTATCTGCCTGGCTCCAGTCAGTCTAAGAAATTATTTTTATAGGCTGGGGACTTGAGATCAAGCCATGAAAACCCTACCTAGTGCTTACAGAGGAAGAGGAAGGGAGGAGATGGGCAGCAACTATCTGATGCGGGGAGAGTCTGTGGGAGGGACACTGGGAGAGGTAGAGAATGCAGGAGGCCAGTTTGTCTCTCCCAGCCCAGCAATAGGAGTAACTGGTTATGATGTGCTATACAAATCCTGACCCAGGCAGGAAGAGGTTAAGGAGTTGCCCTGTACCACCATATCTGCAAAGCATGTCAGGACCGGAGAAAGTTTAAAAGGGGAGAATCCCTGCTCAGCAAGAGGCATCTCTGGGAGAAGAACAGACCTCGAGTCCCTTTGGTTCCTGGGGAGAGGCCTGATGGAGAACTGAGCATGCTTCCATGCCTATGGACTGTCTGAGCACCCTGGGAAAAAGATGGGCCAGACCACAAACAATTACCAAGCCACATTCTGGTGGCTGACCAGAGAATATTGAGCTGGATTATGGCTTGCCCAAGGCCCTCTGAAGAAAGAGTGGTCAATTGGCTTTTTTGTCTGGTTGGTGGTTCCTTTTTTCCTTGTTGTCTGTTTTTGTTTTCTCAGAATCTCAGAAAGAATAAATTCTGGAGGTACCCAGATAGACGGCTGAGTTTCCATCATCGAGCTAATGATGCTACCTGTCCCAACCTGCATGACAAGAGTAGTGAGTACATGACCCCAACACAGCCCATGGGCTGCAAACCAGAGATACATTTTTAGAAGTAGTTCAGCTGTGGGGTTCCACCCTAGAGACAAATGATGGAAGGGAAGCTTGTCACCTGAGGGCTGTACTTAAGAGGGACTGGCAAGGGGGTAAAGTGAAGTTTGCCACGTAACCACCACAGTGCCTATTTTCAAGTGACTGTTCTGCCTTACTACACATCTTTCTGTTAAAAAGCTATTGGACTGTATCTCTCGCTGTCCACAATTCTCTCCCATTGCATATCTTTGTGAACCAAAGGCTTATTCACAGTCACACCTACCTGATCTACGCATGCACAGATTTTACACCCAGGCAGAAAACATACTATCTACTGTGGTTTGAATGCATTTTAAAAATACTATTCCCATTTTTTCATTTGTCCAGCCTGAGCCTCTTACCTCACATAATTTGAAACGTGCAACAGTCTTCACATAATTAAAAACCTTCCCTTTGAATTATTGGCTCGCTCTCTCAGAGTATTAAAACCAACCAGCCAAACCCAAGACACCAACTGTACCACTCTAGTGACTACAATCTCATCATCTAATAATCCACGTATTTCCCCAAACTCACCAAAAAAAGAGTATGCTTTGCAGTATTCCTGAAAGGTTGAAAATATAGCTCTGATGAACTGGAAAGTCCTAGAGACTGCCTCTCTACCTGTGGAACAATACAACACTTACAAAGATAAATGCAGTACATTAAGCATGTGCTTTACTGAATAGGGATGTGCTTAAACATGCATTTAAGATTAAGCATATTCTTAAACTACTTTGATGAATTGGTGCTGTACCCTTAAGAAATAGCCATTGCTTGCATCTCAGTAATCCAGACCTCACCCAGAGCGTTGATCTGGGTTGAACAACTGATGCACTTTTGATGAGAAAAAAAATTAGCCAGCTTCTCAGCTGGTGTATATTGGTGTAAATATACATCAGCTCTGCTGATATGAATATGTTCTTAAGACCAGATTTTCAAACTATCTTTCAATTATGCAAAATAGTTAATGACAACATTTTGACACCCATGCTCACCAAGAACAACTTGGTAGCCCATAGTGCAATTTATGATCTATCCTATTACATTAATGACATATGGTGCTAAATAAACTACCTGATCTTTTTTTTCCATTTTGTGCCATTAGCATGAACAACTTGCAGACAGGAAAAGTATCAAAATTTGTCAAATGAATTATTCACTCAGCTCAAATATTTATTTGAAACAAAACTCAAAGCTGTCTTGTTATAACAGAGTGCTTTATTAGAAAACAGTTCTTTCTGGATAGATTGTGAAAAGGAGAACAATGCATTTGACGGACCTCAGAATGTAATATTTGTCAGCAAATTGGATGGAAGTACACATTGTTGTATACTACCACAATTAGGAGCAATGGGATGATATTGGATGGGACTAGTTCCGACATCCATTCTGTGTGTCCAAATCTCATTGATTTCAAAGGCAATCATATGCAATATCAGGAAATTTGGCCTAATTTTTCAAAAATGGCTAGTAATTAGGGGCGTTTATTTTTTTGGGTACCTAACTTGAGACTGATCTTAAAGTGGTCTGATTTCACAGCAAATGAGTTCCCACCTGTTCTGCAAGTCAGGCTCTATTAAGGTACCTGCAGTTGGGTTCCCAGAAATGGAAGCAACCCAAATCCCAAGTACCTGCTGATAATGTAGGTCCTTATTAGATTGTAGGATGGCCTTCCAAGGAAAGTAATGAAAACCAAATTACTTGAGACATTTATAACTGAATAGGAGGAAACACTTAAAAGTAAAA
Source organism: Dermochelys coriacea (assembly GCF_009764565.3). Lineage (NCBI taxonomy): Eukaryota > Metazoa > Chordata > Testudines > Dermochelyidae > Dermochelys > Dermochelys coriacea. Next base: position 12,074,316 of record NC_050081.1, on the reverse strand, counting down.
GGTGAAATTTTCAGACTTGACTAAGTTACTTAGGTCCAGATCCTCAAAGGTATTTAGGTGCCTAACTCCCATTTATTTCAGTGGAACTTAGGTGCCTAAATATGTTTGAGGATCTAGGCCTTAAGTTCCACTGAGACTTAGGCTCCTAAGTAATTTAGGAATCCACTGCACCACAGTGGTATTATGGGGGTGTGAATTGCAGATTGCACTGAAGTGTTGCAATCTAATTGCCCATGTGGATGCTGCTGGTGCAAACTAAAAGGTACCGACTTCATGACATGCCATTAGATGTTATCAAAGATAGGACTTACACTATTGTGTAACTTTTGGACTTTTGAAAATTTTATGCAAGTTGTAGGGAACAATCATGCAATGGCAGGGGGTGGCCAAAATGGCTCTATATTTCTGGTCTTGTCCATGTCTGTGATTTCTTGCTCACTTGCAAAGGAAGAAAGAAGAGCCAGTCAAGTTGTTCTTTTAAGGCTTGATCCAAAGTCCACTGCAGTCAATGGGAGTCTTTGCATGGACTTTAATGGACTTCCCTTATTTTACACAGATCATCTGTAGAAAGATGTTTTCCTTCCCAAATTATTTCCTTTTCAAGCATGCATAGACTAATTTATTGTATAGATTTTTGCTTTTATTCATAATGAGCCCAATCCTGCACCCGTTGACTCCAATGGCTGCAGGACTAGCCTTGTGCCAATTTGAAGCCACTTTGACATTTGTGAATTTAAAAGCTAGTGGCCTGACTTTGAGACCAGTTGGCTTGAAATGGAGATCTGAGTGCTCCAGCACCTCTGGAAAATCAGGGTGTGCTGAGGTAAAAGGTAAGTGCTTCAAGTAATTCCTTATAATTAGTCTGTCTTGTTTCTTACACTGCATAAGGCTTACATAATGCAATTACACAGCATAGGATTGTTAGTTAAAAATGCTTATTGAACAAATATGCTTATTGATTTGGTGAGGGACCCTATAATATCCCCACTTATTCCCCAGGGAAATATTGTAAAACCCCCTTGAAATAGGAGGAGGGAAAGTACATCAAAGACATGCTGCAAACAACTTTAAACTCATAGCTATCTTTCTACTTCATATCCCAGAAGTAGATACAACAGAATTTCTCATGCATTGTGTTTTTGACCTATTTTTTGGCTAATAGTAAGTGCTTAACTATTATTGCAGCATGGAGAGGGAAATACTGAAGTAATTTACTGGCTTGTCATTTTGCCTGAGGGTTACTTCAGCATATTCACTCAATAACCTGTTTTTGTTTATTACCTCAACCATATTCTGAAGCATTCTTCTCCCCGCTTAAATTACTTGCACATCAAACTTTTATACACAGTGGAATATCCAAGCAAGTTGCAGTCTGTGAAGATATGCCTTGCAGTAAATTCTGAATAAATTACCGATGTAGTTCATGCACATTCATACAGGCATTAAACTGAGAAGTAAATTATTGTAAAAGAAGGGGAAATGTATATGCTTTAATGCTAAGTACATAGGTTGGCATAGTATTATATTTAAATGTATTGGCTTACCAGCCATGCATATATTAAAATGAAAACCTTCAAACAGAATTTTAATACCACCCAGTTTACAGATGTCATTACATGAAGTCAAACATTTATATCTCTAAACTAGAATGTCTGATATTTAGATCTGTGTTGATGTAGAAAAAAGAGCTGTAATTCCATATATTTTGTTGATATTCCTGTTCATTTTTTATAAGCTAGCCAAATTGTTGTGCAGTACCTATGGTTGCTCCATACAATGTGTAACTTTGTACTATACAATCTACTTTTGCAGTGTATAGACTGAGTGGGATTTTAAAGACTGAACATTTTCCATCTATCTTTGCTTATGTCCTTAATTACTTAGAATAATTTAAAAAGACATAGAATCATAGAATCATAGAATATCAGCGTTGGAAGGGACCCCAGAAGGTCATCTAGTCCAACCCCCTGCTCAAAGCAGGACCAAGTCCCAGTTAAATCATCCTAGCCAGGGCCCCGTCAAGCCTGACCTTAAAAACCTCTAAGGAAGGAGATTCTACCACCTCCCTAGGTAACGCATTCCAGTGTTTCACCACCCTCTTAGTGAAAAAGTTTTTCCTAATATCCAATCTAAACCTCCCCCATTGCAACTTGAGACCATTACTCCTCGTTCTGTCATCTGCTACCATTGAGAACAGTCTAGAGCCATCCTCTTTGAAACCCCCTTTCAGGTAGTTGAAAGCAGCTATCAAATCCCCCCTCATTCTTCTCTTCTGCAGACTAAACAATCCCAGCTCCCTCAGCCTCTCCTCATAAGTCATGTGCTCTAGACCCCTAATCATTTTTGTTGCCCTTCGCTGTACTCTTTCCAATTTATCCACATCCTTCTTGTAGTGTGGGGCCCAAAACTGGACACAGTACTCCAGATGAGGCCTCACCAGTGTCGAATAGAGGGGAACGATCACGTCCCTCGATCTGCTCGCTATGCCCCTACTTATACATCCCAAAATGCCATTGGCCTTCTTGGCAACAAGGGCACACTGCTGACTCATATCCAGCTTCTCGTCCACTGTCACCCCTAGGTCCTTTTCCGCAGAACTGCTGCCGAGCCATTCGGTCCCTAGTCTGTAGCGGTGCATTGGATTCTTCCATCCTAAGTGCAGGACCCTGCACTTATCCTTATTGAACCTCATTAGATTTCTTTTGGCCCAATCTTCCAATTTGTCTAGGTCCTTCTGTATCCTATCCCTCCCCTCCAGCGTATCTACCACTCCTCCCAGTTTAGTATCATCCGCAAATTTGCTGAGAGTGCAATCCACACCATCCTCCAGATCATTTATGAAGATATTGAACAAAACGGGCCCCAGGACCGACCCCTGGGGCACTCCACTTGACACCGGCTGCCAACTAGACATGGAGCCATTGATCACTACCCGTTGAGCCCGACAATCTAGCCAGCTTTCTACCCACCTTATAGTGCATTCATCCAGCCCATACTTCCTTAACTTGCTGACAAGAATGCTGTGGGAGACCGTGTCAAAAGCTTTGCTAAAGTCAAGAAACAATACATCCACTGCTTTCCCTTCATCCACAGAACCAGTAATCTCATCATAAAAGGCGATTAGATTAGTCAGGCATGACCTTCCCTTGGTAAATCCATGCTGACTGTTCCTGATCACTTTCCTCTCCTCTAAGTGCTTCAGGATTGATTCTTTGAGGACCTGCTCCATGATTTTTCCAGGGACTGAGGTGAGGCTGACCGGCCTGTAGTTCCCAGGATCCTCCTTCTTCCCTTTTTTAAAGATGGGCACTACATTAGCCTTTTTCCAGTCATCCGGGACTTCCCCCGTTCGCCACGAGTTTTCAAAGATAATGGCCAAGGGCTCTGCAATCACAGCCGCCAATTCCCTCAGCACTCTCGGATGCAATTCGTCCGGCCCCATGGACTTGTGCACGTCCAGCTTTTCTAAATAGTCCCTAACCACCTCTATCTCTACAGAGGGCTGGCCATCTCTTCCCCATTTTGTGATGCCCAGCACAGCAGTCTGGGAGCTGACCTTGTTAGTGAAAACAGAGGCAAAAAAAGCATTGAGTACATTAGCTTTTTCCACATCCTCTGTCACTAGCTTGCCTCCCTCATTCAGTAAGGGGCCCACACTTTCCTTGGCTTTCTTCTTGTTGCCAACATACCTGAAGAAACCCTTCTTGTTACTCTTGACATCTCTTGCTAGCTGCAGCTCCAGGTGCGATTTGGCCCTCCTGATATCTTTCCTACATGCCCGAGCAATATTTTTATACTCTTCCCTGGTCATATGTCCAACCTTCCGCTTCTTGTAAGCTTCTTTTTTATGTTTAAGATCCGCTAGGATTTCACCATTAAGCCAAGCTGGTCGCCTGCCATATTTACTATTCTTTCGACTCATCGGGATGGTTTGTCCCTGTAACCTCAACAGGGATTCCTTGAAATACAGCCAGCTCTCCTGGACTCCCTTCCCTTTCATGTTAGTCCCCCAGGGGATCCTGGCCATCTGTTCCCTGAGGGAGTCAAAGTCTGCTTTCCTGAAGTCCAGGGTCCGTATCCTGCTGCTTACCTTTCTTCCCTGCGTCAGGATCCTGAACTCAACCAACTCATGGTCACTGCCTCCCAGATTCCCATCCACTTTTGCTTCCCCCACTAATTCTACCCGGTTTGTGAGCAGCAGGTCAAGAAAAGCGCTCCCCCTAGTTGGTTCCCCTAGCACTTGCACCAGGAAATTGTCCCCTACGCTTTCCAAAAACTTCGTGGATTGTCTATGCACTGGTGGAAGTAATTGTCACACTGTCTGGAGTGGCTCATAACTATGAGTGCCTACCTTGGGGCCGACTGCTAAAAGCAGGCCAGACACCCCAAACTAGTGGTATATTCTATAATTAGATTCCACCAAGTAACAAATGTGAATTCCTACAGTACTACTGTATTTTATAATAGAGTGTGATGGGGCGTCTGCCCCACACTGGCCTATAAAGTTAATGGAGCCCTAGGGAGGCTGTGTGAAAAGCAGCCAATAGGAGATGGGCTGCAAGGAGCAGCCAATCAGGGCTGGGCAGGCCTATATAAGAAGAGCTGCAGGGCAGAGCAAAGGCAGTAGCTTCCTGGAGCTCAAGGCGGGAAGTTCAGGCTCCTAGCAGGAGGAAGGAATGCCAGCACCCTGGACAGAGCAGTGCTGTTAGCAGCGACTGGGAGAAGAAGAGGCTAAAGACTGCTCCAAAGTGGCTGCAGGGATTCGCAGGTTGAGGCCCCGAGGCAAGGGCAAAGAAGGTGCTGTGGGGTGGTGGCCCAGAGAAATAGACTGAGAGGTTGGTGGGGACACAGCATGTGGCTACCATCTACAGGGTTCCTGGGCCACTACCCGGAGCAGTGGATGGGCCCGGGTTCCCCCCACCCCATCCCCACTCGTCACTGAAAAAGTGGCCAGACAATAGGCTGTGGTTGCCACTGAGGGAAGTGGCTGGATAGCGGACTGCAGTTCCCCCAGAAGTGGGAGCACAGAGTGTGGCACAGCCAGAGGGCTGCATCCTGAAGAGGATGTTGTGGTCCTTGGAATGACACGGATCCAGAATTGGAAGTGATGGCGGTGAGACATTACCAGAAGAAGGCGCACTGACTAGCAGAGCTCATCCCCAGTACAGCCAGCAGGAGGTGCTGCAGTGGTGAATTGCACCCCATCATATGGAGTCACAGACAATCTTCTTAGACTGGACTGTCTATCTTGTCACCCAGGCAAGCTGGACTATGTGATAAATTGTCATTTACACCAAAAAAATAAAAAAATATTCCAGGTTGCAAGAGGCCAGTACCTCCGCTAGGTCAGTTTGCATCCTAGATCTCACACCAAAGACAATACTGTAGCCTATTCTACAGTAAGCTAACTAAAGGTTTATTAGCTAAGAAAAAGAAATGAGAGTTACTGAGAGGTTAAAGCAGGTAAAAATATCTGTACAGGTGAGTCAGTCTATAATTCCAAATTGTAGCAGAGATGTAGTCATCTGCCAGTTTCCCAAAAGTCTTTCAGGACTACCCAGAATAAAGCTGGGGATCTCCGTCTTCTTGTTCAGTTATTCTTCCCTGTTAGAATCCAAAGAATCCAGAGATGAAGAATTTCTCCTTGTGTCCATACTTGTAGCTTCTTCTCCCAGAAAACAAGATGGCAGAGTCACTACCCACATGGGCTCTTTCTTTGATGATGGAGCGTGAGGAATGTATTTAGAGTCTTTGATCTCTGATCATCACACACAATGATCACTTGCTTTGAAATTAGTACTTTCCTGTTGAAGTTCTTCATTTGCATTACACAAGCCTTCTTTCTTGTTTGATGGATTATTTAGTTACAGGGGTATTTGCAATGTACATGTTTGCTATTCCATTATAACAGGGTACAGATAAGTAAAAACAATGCATGCAGCATCCCATTCGTTTGAATGAAGTTTAAACACTAAATATGTTCTTATACATTTTCAAATTACTTTGATCTACACTAATACACAAGTGAATTGGCCTGGCTTCCAGCTATGCATTTGTAAGTGGTCAGTGAGGCCTGGGGCTTTGGCATGAGCTGGTACCTGGTCTGCCAGTGTCATATTGTTATTCAGCACCTCTCAGCATTTCCTCCATTAACTTCAATGGGAGTTTTGCTTGACTCAGACCTAGAGCTGACTGAATACTATTTAAGTAATGTATTCAACAAATTTTGCAATCTTTTAATAACAAACAATTCTATGAATACTCACTTAAATAATACATCTGGTTATATTAAGGGCTAATAGATTGATCTACATTCTCTAATCAACAGAATCAATTTTCCTTATTTACTTTGAGTAATATCTTCCTTTGAGTAGGACTCCTAGCCAAAATAATGAGATGTGGTAGAATCTGCCCCATAACCTTCAAAGAGCTTCTATAGGACTCCTCTCCTCAGGAAACTCCTTTTGAAGTTAATGGGAGTTTGACTGAATAAAGACTTCAGAATTTACCTTTAGAGCTTATAATATATTTCTTAATATGTCACAGGAGCTAATATTATAGTAGATTTAATTAGAAGTGAATGCATACTTTTTGTGGTTGTACAGGTGTAGAAGAGGCATGTCTGGGGCATCCCTGTGCCCTGGTGAGTTGTTAGTAGATGGTCCAGTTTAGATCTGCAGGGACAGACTACAGAATGTGTCTCACTCTGTCTAGCTTCCTACTCTATATTTACATTCCGATCCTGCTCCCATTGAAGTCATTGGGACTTTTGCCACTTAAGCAGGGACAGGGTGAAACACTTCGTAGCATGTCATGTAATGTGTTTGGAGGCACAATGACTAGAGGTTATACCAAATGACCATTTTATGATCTACTGCCAGACTAGACTCATTTGGTTTTTTGAAGGCCAAGAAGAGGATAGCTGTATCTTATGCAAAGGCAGATATGTTCAGTGTATCTTGTCAGGATGAGGCATGGTGCAGACTTTGGTCTGGTATCTCAAGAAACAAAGCAATATATAAAACTCATCTGCAGACTTTTTAAATAAGAGAGGGTGAGATAAAGTTCCAAAAGGGGATGACATTTGTTAGATGTACAGCAGAAAGGGAATAAAGTTATAGGCAATAACCAGTCTCTGTGTGTAACCTATATTCCTGATAAGTTAATTTAGGACAACACCCCAAAAGCAGAAATATGGAATCCATGGGAATAATGATATTTCCCTTTCTCATCTACTACCACTGTGATGCTTTTGGTTTCCTGATTAATTTTTGTTTCACCTTTAAATTAAGCACCTTCTCCAATTCAGCAAAGCATTTAAACACATGCTTAAATCTATTTCTATTCAGCAAAGTATTTAAGAGCATGCGGAATAGGGATGTACTGCTGAAACAGAGCCCCTGCGTATAAAATTCTGTATGCAATCCCTTCTAAGAGATGACACAATCTATTAGGGAAAAGAATATACTCTGTGCTCTCTCATAGATACATTTAACTTTTGTTCTTTCCCATATTTGTTTTCATTAACATAAAACAAAAAGTCACTCTTATACTGCAAGCATAGGCTTTCTTTTTGTGTGTGAAAACCTATCATTATGAAACCAGATATACCTTTACCACCAAGAACACTGGGGAATATTTTCCCCCTGCAAACATTTTTGATAAATAAAAAAATTGCTTCAATCCACATTTTTTTTAAAAATTGGCTTTATGTTAAAAAAAACAAAACAAACTTAAGAACCCACCAAGCCCCCAAACTGATTATTTTGTTTTTGGACACACCAAAAATTTTTCAGTTCAAAACAAAAACTAGTTAGTTGCTAAAAATCAAAATATTTTCATTTTAAAGTTTGTTTGATGAAAACCTGAATGTCTTATAAATGACCGTTTTTCCCCCATAAACATTTCTTTCATCAAAATAATTTCCTATAGGAAAACAAGTTTTGGAGGAAAATTTTCAACCAGCTGCACCTACCTTCCTATGTGGCTAACAAGGCAACAGTTTGATCTCACAGTTCTGGCAGACACCAGAAAGTTTTACCTGACAGTGGTGGATTGCACCGGATTTGGACTTCCATATCATGGAGATTAAGAACCCACTCAGAGGCTAATCCCTCCTTAACAAAATGAAATCTGAAGCTCTACCTGGTGCAAATCAAAGTAAAGTTCAACTACAGATAAAAACAACAAGTAGGTATAAGAACCTAAAGGCTAGAATGAACCTTGCTAAAATTTGCTAATCTAGAATTTGAATAGGTAACCATATCATTATTTTTATTCTGTGCCCTTATTTCAGACACATGTGCAGCACCCTACATGTAGTTTTAATAACTGTGGTACATATGTTGCTATTCCTGCCTCCCCATGAGACCAATGGAAAAAAAGAGTGCAAAAGTTCTATTGCACTTCTAGAGCTGAGGGCTGAATTCCTTTAGTCTAACTGAAGTCTTTTGGGGCTTATTATAGTGGCAAATGAAATTTAATAGTCTGTGATATGTAGGTCAGACAGATGATGAAAGACACGATGCTGTCACGGTCCTGTGTAGTCTTAAACTCTATGAGGCTGTAGTTCAGGTACATTATCCCCCAAGTCCAGGTGGCTGATGTGGGCATTGCAAAGCAATATAATGGAACCACAGGAAATCACCAGTCCTGAAGACTTTGGAGAGACTATTCCTTGGCATTCTAGTCAGGCACCTTCCTCGCAAGGATGGGGGAGACCAAGAGAATGGAGGATATGTCTAACTCTGTATTTTTTTAAGAGAGTAACCAACAAAGAGAAATAATAGTGGTATCTGAATTAAATAGTTGTCTGAAAGTTTCCCATCTAACTTTCTTTCAGTAAATGTGATGGAATGTCCTGTAGCCAAATGTTCAAGCAGCCAAACAGTATTACTGTCTAAAATAAGATTTATGGGTCTGGTAATAACAATCATCCAGATTAAATGTGTTTAGGAAGATGAGGTGCAAATTCCAGATCCTGCTAATACTGAATAATTCCAGGATTATATTAAGTTTGTGATTTAAGATGACCACACATAAAGAGCTTCTGAAAGCTTTTCTTGAAAATGTACTATTAATGGGTACCTGTCAGCAAGTGGGATCATGGAAACATGATTTAGGAGGCAGCTACTAAAAACACAGATGAGAAATGACTTAGTCTTACGTATAATTTTCAATATAACAGAATAAATCAAGATTTTTTTAAATGTAGTTCATTTTGCTAATAGGTTGAAATTCACACCCATATGTAGTACAAACATGATGCCTATCCACCACATAAATCCTAATTTAATTGAATTCAGATGGAATTTAGTGATTTATGCTGCCCATCTGCACAGGGGTGAATTTCACCTGCATTCCCTTTATCTCGAGCCATGACTTTCAAAGTCCATACCAATGGCAGAAATTCATTTTTCTGAATAATCTCCCAAGGATGACTAATGTAGTTAGACTAAATGTAGAGCTCCTTTGGGCTTGAGTACCAGTTGTCCTGTGCATTGCAGGGGAATGAGAATACATTATTTTTGACAATTGCATTCACTCTTCCCTTTAAATAATTACATCAGTTGAAGACACTGAGGGCTTTGTCTCTTCTGATTCCCATTCAGGTAGGGTTTACCTGTAAGTGCCTCATTGACTATAAACTGGTAGTAAAGACAAAAGTATCCAAAATGCAGTATTTATTATAGTTAAACTTTTATGTTGCGGTGGCTCAGAGACGCCACTACTAGGTCATTATGCTAGGGACTATAGAAACATATAAAGCCTAGATCCTGCAATCACACACATGCTTAACTTTTTTGAAAGTGTCCTTTCAAACACATTGCAAGTTAAGTTTATGTTACAGAAATAAGCAGCTGTATGTGCAGCTATATGTAAAAACAATTCCCTACCCTTCTAAAATTCAGTGTTGTCCTTTCTGATGAAATCTAGAGTGCCTATCAAAATTAGGGGGGATAAAAGCTTTAAAAGTTTGCAGCCAGAAAAAATTGTTCCCTATTAAAGACAATCCTATTGAGCTTTAGGCTAGTTTGTGTTCTGCAATCCCTTTTCAGGGCAATGGAACTTCTAAGTCATGTTGACAATTGGAATTTTCAGCCAAAGGGCATGAGCATATTGGAATGGTGCAAAGATGCAAGTTCACTGCACAGTACCCCAGATCCTGTCTATGTCTGACCTTTTAGTTTAGTAAAATCATATTTTAAATTAGATTATCAGCACATCATATAGCAAATTCTGAGGTTGCTTCCACGTATGGAGCTGTCATAATGCTTCAGTAAAAATTTGGTACCACATTATGCATGGCAGTACATATAAGCACTATCTTCAGACAGGCACAGTGTTTGATAGTGTTTCCTAAATCTTGTTCTTTATGGGAGCAATGGATAGAAGAGCAATATGAAAGAAAGAAGGAATGCCTTCTCTATTACAAGGGAAATGGACTACTCTCTTAGGTTATGATATTGATGTCAGAAAAGGAATATGAAAATAAGTCAAACTGTAATTTGTCTGAAATGATTTTTGCAAAGATCTTTAGCGTACTCTCTTTTTTTTCTGTAATTTTCAGAGAATCCAATGTCCATAAAAGGTATTGGATTGGCAGCCAAAAGGCCCATATGTCCCACTGAAGGTACTGGAGCTTACCTGAAATTTTCTTCTGGTATAAATCTGTGATCTTTCAGGCAAATACTGTGTAAAAGGGAAAATATTATGAGAATTGTCCCACTAACCTCAACAAAGCTCTAGTGAAGCAGCAATGAAATAAGTTGTAAAACTACCCCAGGTTTAAGTCAGTCCTAATTCTGTAGTCACTCCTCATTCCTTAATCAACTGTTGATCAAAAATAAGTAGGGAGTGATAGAATTAGGCTCTTAGTTACAGAATCACCAGAAAAGTGTAACCACTTCAACAAAGTTCAAATAAATTCCTTCACCTCCCTTTTCCCTCATCTCCACTTACCCACCCACCAGCAAGAATACAATTGATGAATAGTTTATCCTAGGTCTACTCCAAGAATGCCTAAAGGTTGCTAAAGGTACCTAGACACCTAAAAATGCAGATAGGTACCTTGTGAGGATTTATGAAAGGTCTGAGCAGGTTAGACGCCTGTCAGTGGGAGTTAGGTGCCTAATCTGCTTAGGAACTTCTGTAAATCACAATAGGCCCCTATTTGCATCTTTAGGCATCTAATAACATTTATAAGTCTGGCCCCCAAGTGATTTATGTGCTTATATGCCATTTTCAAAAATGACTTTTGATGAAACAGACTCCTAAGTCAATGGGTCTGAGGCTCCAAAGTCATTTAGGTGCTTCTGAAAATTTTACCCATAGTCTACAAGCCTTCCACCCTGTAATGTTGGCCTAATCGTGCACTCACTGGAATCAAAGGGAGTTGTGACTGTGACACTGCACCCCATACTCTTCATAGTGATGTTGTTATAATATGATTACAGCATAATTATGATGTATTTTATCCAAGATAAATCATGTGAGGTGTCATTGGAAAAGTTATGATTTGCTGAAGATGATTATCCTATCTGTATGCATGTATCATTTTTGTATCTGAAGTTAGGAATATTGACTAGGGATCTGTATTTCAAATGGGCTTATTCTGGAAAACACCCACAGCCAGCCTTTCAGGTACAACAATGAAGAAGCCAGATGGGGCTGATGGCCCATCAGCAAAGACAATGGACTGTGGAATAGCTTCACCTTCCTGTGTGCATTTTGTCCAGCCTGTAAGCAATAGCAGCTATAACACTGCAAGGTCATGTGACCAGGCCACATGATTCTGGACTCCATCTTAGGATGTCAGTATTTTTCCACAAACTGGTCTGGGAACTAAGTTTTGAAACAAAGGGTTCCTGACATATGCTAAAGCTATATAAGGCAGCAAGTGACATCATCTGTGGTTCTTCACTCCCCACATAAGAAGACTCCTGGAAACACAAAAATGAGGAACAAAGACTGAACTGGGGGAAAATGCTGGACCCAGGCTAAAGGGATTTCTAGTCTGTGTATGAAAGACCTGGGGATTCCAGGCTGTAAAGCAAGTGCAGCTTGCCCCTTAAGGATCTGCAGTCTGCTTGTATCATTTCTCAGGGTGAAAATCTGCTAATTCATATCCAATTTATTTAGTATATTAAGGTTAGTGTACTTTTTTTTGTTTATTTGCTAGGTAATCTGCTTTGATCTGTTTGCTCTCACTTAAAATCTATTTTTGTAGTTGTTAAATGTATTTTATGTTTTAATCCAAACTAGTGAGTTTGACTCAAGTGCTTGGGGAAAATCTCCACTTGGTCACCACAAGTGTGCATTTTTCCCTCCACATTGAGGGAGAGGTGGACCAGGTATTAAACCCATATACTGGCTAGATTTGACCAGGGCAGAAAGGTACTGCTCTGGGGTCTCAGGCTGGGAAGCTGGTGGTTAGAGAGTCTGCATGTAACTGCAGCTGGGTGTGTCCCTACCTGTGTGAATGCTGTGAAAGTGCACACTGGAGGGCTTTGCAACTTGTCACAGCAGCACAGTGTGAGAGGGAGCTCAGGCTGGTGGGTCAGAAGGCTCAGCAGTACCCAAGTTTCAGATCGCACCCCAGGGGGAACCCGTCACAGTGATGTTGAGTTGAATGGGAACATGAATTGGGCCCTTTGTGAAAAATAAACACTTAAAACCCTAACCTGCTGAACTCTTCACTGTGCTTTGCCTGACAATTTGTCACTTTCAGAAAACCAAATACTCAAACATAGTTTATATTCCTAATCCAGCTTTAACTTTCTGTGATTGTTTTTTTTTTGCACTGCAGCAAAGGGCAATTAGCTGAATTGTTACGCTGATGTGTGGGTTGTGGAGTAAACCATCTGCAATCAATATTAATTTAGCATCATTTGCAGGCAATATCATCCCTTCAATACATCTTCCCTTATTTTTTAAACTGTTTTTACCTTTTTAATCTTTCAATCCATTAAGGAACTCCTGACAACTCAGACTCTACAGAGACTTGAAAGAAAAAGCAGAAATTCTTCAACTAGCTGAACTCCTAGTTTTCTCTCTGCTACATTATTGCTCTTTGTTCTCTTATCAGCCACCTGGAAGTTCATGCTCCTACAAATTTCCATGACCTGTCAGTGCTAAGGGCCAGATAAATAATCCATGAGGAACGCCACCCAACAGACAGATATTCTTATTTTTCCATGTAATTGTCCATAAATATACCTTGCAGTATTAGCCTACAGGAGATGTTTTCCTTCTCAAAAAACACATTGGTCAAAGACTCCGCAAAAAAGACTGCTCAGAAATCCAAACAGAAGAGAAAATGGCTTGAATATACAGCACCTCCATTATCTTGTACCTTTTATCACCATTTACACTCGTGCAAAGCAGGTGGAAAATACTGCTACTCATGTGAATAAGTGGAAAATTCTCATTTGGTAGCATTTGCATAGGTGGAAATGGTTACACAAGCTGCAGAGTAGAGGACACTCAGGCCATCAGCCTTTGCCAGGATCTCATGAGGTTTTAAATGATGAGGTTCATGTATTTTCTTTCTTGCAGTAGTTGCATGATGAAAGTCTAATCCAAGCCACCAATTTTGTCAGCTAAAGCATAGTCAAACACAGCCATAAGATGCTCAGGGCACCTGTATAACAAAATATATAGCATTTCACCTTTGTAATAAATCTTGGTTTGAACAGTTTAAAGAGAAGGGTTGGGTTTTTTTGGGGGGGAGAGGGGTTGTGTGCCATCTAGGAAGCTCTTACTGTTTTACATGTAGTATTAATATCAGTTTTAGCAGAAGTGTTGTATGGAAGACATGAGAAGTAATGGTCCTGCTCTGCTTGGCCCTGGGGTGGCCTCATCTGGAGTACTGTGTCCAATTCTGGGTGCCACACTTTGGAAAAGATGTGGACAAATTGTTGTTACTGAGTGAGAAAAGGGGCATCCCTGGCTAAAAAGTATGCTTTGTGTAAAACAAATCAGTTCAGGCTTTGTGGAATCATTTTCCATTGTCCCCAAAACATAAACAATGCATTATCAAGCAATTCTGGCATGGAGTAGCATTCAGTATGTGAGAGAGGATATTATTATAGTCTCTAACCTCTTTATCTTCTAGCGCTCCTATCCACTGTATCTCAAATTCAGTTCTGGACCAGAGCCAAAACCCCAGATGTAAATTTTGAGAAAATTCACATCCAGATTTTTAAGTCAAATTTTGTGGATGGTTCCTATTTGCGTGGAGTTAAATCGTGGCTTTACTACAAGCCTGGAGCAAGTGGCAGCACTTCGGTCTTCTCCAGACACACTCCAGTTTTTCCCATGCTGTGAGAGGAACTGTCCTGTCTGAGGTCTATTCCTAGTGCAGAGTTTCTCCCCCTCTCCTCCTTTCCCCCCGGCCCCGGAGTGTGGGCACAACTATGTTGTCTAACACTTGGAGGGAGGGGAACCAGAGCTAAGCCTCCACCCATTCCCTTACCTGTCCGACCAGTTCCCTCTCCCTCCCCCTCCGGAGGGCTGCTATGTCCTCACTGCCCCCAGGCATCTATGTTGACATGTTTTGCTACCCAGGATAGGAGTTTTTCGCGTTCTGTATGCTCTTGCATGGCAATGCTAGCCCAGCCATGATTAGGCACACAAAGGACTGAACCAAAACCCTGGTCTCAAGCCTCTAAAACGATGGGAAAGTTTAGTTCCAGTGTTACTCTAGAATATGACAATATAGCTGTCAGCAATTTTGTATGTTCAGCCACTGCCAGCTGAAAACCAAACGTCACATAGCTAGGAAAATTTTAGGCCTTTGTGAGGCAAGGTCAGACAGCTGCATACTTGCAGTTTGCTAATCAAAATAAAAAAAAACAAACATAGTTATTAAAGTAAGTAAATAGCAACCTTGGTTTTAAATGCCCCTAACCTATTATAACTAAAATTTATTAAAATTAAATTAATTAAAATTATTATAATTAAATGTATTAAAATTAATAAGCCATTAAAATTACTATGTTAACCTACTAAAATCACTATAGGTTATGTATTTTATTAAAATTAACTATACAAATAAATAAATAATAAAAGCATTCCAAAAAAGCTTTCATCAGGCAAAAAGCTAAACAAAGAAAACACCCCATCAGCTAAACAAAGAAAGGGCTCCAAAAAGCCTGGCTAATCATCACTCAAAACCATCTCAGATTGTAAGTAACTATATCAAAAATGTCCCAAACCTATTGCATATATGTGTGTTTAAAATCTAATAAATAATACTTTTAAATAAAAGCATGCTTGCTTGTATCAATCATTTATCAAACAGATAAGCTGTGCCCCCTATTAATTTACGCTTAACACCACCTAAAAAAAAATACCACTTTGAGTTCTAAAAATCCCCTGGTAACAAAAGGTTCAGACTTTGTGGTTTAGGCCAGCTCTAATTGAAAAGTATTGTACATTTGTTTAACACCTTATGAGAGCTTGATGAAGCTGTTGGAAGTGAATGAAATGAACTGTGGCTTTTTTTCTTTGATTATGTCTAAATATTTCTTCCTAAACTGTTGCAGGCTGCCCTTGAAGAGATGTGAAATGTTTTGAAAAGAGAATTCTAAGTAGGATCAATGAGTACAAACCTGTCCTTCAATTTCATGATGAATACAATAGGAAAAAAGATTTCCCCCCCTTTCCCCTCCCCCTTTTTCCAGAATAGCAATCCTTTGACTTTAGGAAGTGAAGCTCAAACTTATTTTATGCATTGCTTTGAATGCCTGTGTAACACAAGTCATTTTAAATTCTGTAGATTTACATCTCATGTAAATGTATAAAAATAGGAGACAGAATACAAAGCTCAAGATAAAATTACATTTCTTAAAACTCAAACTCTGTAATTTTTCAGAATGGTTTGACTCAAAGTGAGAGTGACATTTTTATCTCAGTAATTTGACAAATTGTTCTTTCCCCCCCTCCATTCTCTCTGGCCGTGACCATTCTCATTGACATTCATGATGTGATGTACGCGTCTTTGAATTTTACAGGAGCACTCCACCAATAGTGGGACTGTGGGCATCTGACTTCCTCTCCGATCTAAGTCAATGTAGAAAAATGTCACTAGAAAAGGTTCACACCTTACAGATTGCTACAAATTAGGGGAGAAAAAAGAGAAACCTTTTAAAGTTTCTTTCTTTAGGGGCTAATCCACACAGACCCACACAGACCCAAACCCTTGGATCTTAAGAACAATGAAAAAACAATCAGGTTCTTAAAAGAAGAATTTTAATTCAAGAAAAGGTAAAAGAATCACCTCTGTAAAATCAGGATGGTAAATACCTTACAGGGTAATCAGATTCAAAACACAGAGAATCCCTCTAGGTAAAACCTTAAGTTACAAAAAGACACAAAAACAGGAATATACATTCCATTCAGCACAGCGTATTTTACTAGCCATTAAACAAAAGGAAATCTAACGCATTTCTAGCTAGATTACTTACTAACTTTTTACAGGAGTTCTGAGCTGCATTCCTGATCTGTTCCCGGTAAAAGCATCACAAAGACAGACAGACCCTTTGTTCCCCACCCCCTCCAGCTTTGAAAGTATCTTGTCTCCTCATTGGTCATTTTGGTCAGGTGCCAGCGAGGTTATCTTAGCTTCTTAACCCTTTACAGGTGAAAGGGTTTTGCCTCTGGCCAGAAGGGATTTTATAGCACTGTATACAGAATTGTAGTTACCCTTCCCTTTATATTTATGCCACGCCCCCCAAATCACAGATAGGGTGACGAACTGGCTGTGATTTCTTCCTGGATTTGTAGGAGAAAACAGAGTTAATAAGACACATGCACCTCTAAATATACTACCAAGTGTGTAGAGACTAACAATATTTTCCACATCTCAAGGATGATTTTAACCAGTTGATTTGGGGAAACTTTCATGGGAGAGTGCATCAGCCACTTTGTTAGAAGCTCCTGAGATGTGTTGTATGTCGAAATCAAAATCTTGGAGAGCTAAATTCCACTGAATAAGTTTTTTGTTATTTCCCGTGGTGGCATGAAGCCACTGTAGCTCAGCATGGTAAGTTTGCAGATGGAAATGCCGTCCCCAAACGTATGGGTGTAGCTTTTTCAGAGCGTAGACAATGGCGTAACAGTAGATAAAACAAATGAGGAGCATGGGAGGGGTTCTGCATTAAGACCTACCTCAGGGTGAATGCTGAGGCAATTCTGACTCAGGCAAACTGCCCCTGAAATCCATGGCCAATTTTGCAAACCTTTACTCATGTGACTAAGGACTTCCTCATGTGACTAAAGGCTTATCTACATAGAGTCTTAGTGCATGGTAAGCCAGGGTGTAAATCTACAGTGCACTAGCTGGCTGCACAATAACTGGCTGTGTGGAATCTGCTTCTGCACACTAAAGGTTCCATAGTGCCATTTAGTACATCAAAGCGTTGGCTTGCTGCACACCAAGCCTTGTGTAGATAAGCCCTAAGGGTTTACAGGCTCTTGTCCCTGGCAAAAGATCTCTGCATTTGTTCCATTCTCTTCACTGAGAGTTTTGTCTGACGAAGGCTTAAGATTCAGCCTTTAGACTGCAAAGGGTGATATCCACCTTGCAATGGAGTCTCTTCCTCTCCTCTTCTCAGAAGGTGCTGATACTCTTCATACTTTCTCTATTGTTTTGCTACTACTGGCAGAATTCCTTAGGTTTATGCAGCTCTCTGATATATTTATTAATTGTATCCACAGGACCAAAGTAAGAGAGCTTAATCAAACTGTAGAAAATATCTTCTTTGAAAACCCATATAGCTAGACAATACTCTTTTTAGCTTATAGATGGGATTTTCAGTGTGAATGGTTCAGCTGGCTCACCCACCATTCTGATATATGGTTAAGCTTCCAAAAGTCTGCAATTGCTTCTCAGAAAAAGCTCCCGCAGGTGAAGCCTGAAATTACCTACAGCTCTCTTATATAGGAGAGCCAAGAAAATGAAGCAAAATTTGCCAGTGATTCATTGGATTGTGGTGCCAAAGAGACATAAAATGATAAAAGTGGAAAAGAGATCCACCTAAATTAGTAGAAGTCACTGTGTGTTGAACTCTTAGTATGTTACAAGAATCCCCATAATATCCTAATCCAACTTCCATTCAAATCAGTGGACTAGATTCTCATCTGCTTCAGTGTAAATAGGAGCGGCTAAGGATTAATTTACATCACTGACATAATGTCCCTTGGTGAGTCAGGGCCATGCTTTCCACAAAACAATATTTTTATTATATTCTTTTTAAATGAGGGAAGTAAACCAATAGTGACCTGTCTTGGGTATTTTGACAGTTATGTATAGCTGAGAGAAATGTTTTCTTGTACATTTAATTGCAATCATCTCTTAGGAAAATTCTCTGACCTTGCAGAATGCTGATACCACTGAATCATCCATGCCCTACATTTATCTTCTTCTTTTGGCTGCATCATTTTTAATACTTCTGATCAAGGCAGCACTAATTGGTGAAATGTACCTTGATGAATTGGCTTTTTCTTAGATCAGATTACAGTATTTGACTTTGGTTCTCTGAAGCAAAAGAAGTAGTATTATACCTTTTCTTTGTTGTCAATAATACATGAATATCTTGAATTCAGATGGGTCTGTGTCAGTCATGAAGATTCTGGAATCCTGGTGAGGAACTTCACTTTCTAGAAATTGAAATACAAGTTTGCCTGAAGGAAAAAGCTTGTTCTTGCTGAGAGAGGAATCAATGGTGGTTTGTTGCCTAATATACTAGACTTTAAGGGAGGTGAGAGAGACAAAGGATAACAGCACCAAGCCGTGAAGCAACATTTTTCAGATATAATGTATTGCAGACACTCATACTTTGGCTGAGTTTCCCTCCTGTTATCCTCACTTGTAAAACCAATGTCTCATATTTCTGGCCCACTTTGAAGGTAGCCAAAGATTAACACAGCTATCAGACATAGTCATGGAGAAGATAGACTGCTTTCATTATCTGGAGTCCACAGTTAAATACTCAAGGCAAATGTTGAAAAATGACTGCTTGGGGTATTGGCCATGTGATATGGAAAGAACATGAGAGCAGCAAGTGACTGTGCAACTCATTTTGTCAGACAAACAGACCACAGTAAGCTGAAGGTCTGTACGACATGTAATGCTGGGATAAAAATAAAAAAGTTACAATGGACAGAAAACATAGGCAAAGAGAATCCCAAAAGGAAAGAGTCACATGAACGACCCAGATGATGATAAAACTAATGGTTAGAAGAATCACAGAGCACTTCTAAGTCCAGCTGTTATTTTCAAGATAATAACAGTACCAAAAATATTGCCCACCTTCATCTACATGTTATAATAGTAACGGTACTAGTTGTTTAAATTGAGATAGGTCCTCTCATCCGGAAGGATTTGAACACTGTTTACTAGTTGTGGGTCTCATTCTGCTCACATTTCTCAGGCAAAACCCCCATTAACTTCATTGTAGGAATGTAGAATCAAGCCCTATATGTTGTGGATAGGAATCACTTCACCTACTACTAAATACACCCAGCTCGGAGGTGCTTACCTCTCAATTTGCCATGGCTCAAGCGTGGAGTGCAATGTGTGACAAAGACCCAAAATGAGGAACATGTTATGTTCATACAGGGAATTTAAATGTGTGCAATTTATTCATTCAGTGTAAATGACTCTCTCCATAACTTCAGGTTTCTGATTCTGTATTTCTGACATAGATAATCTTCAAACAAAAATGAGGAGACACCAAATTTGTATGGAATATACGTAACTCGGAGACTAAAATGAGTGACGTTCCTTGACATGAGGGATATCTGAATGGTATGCTGAGATGAAATACGGCAACTGTTTAACAGTTTGCATCAACACTTCACAACAATTTGGGACAAGCAGTGAATAATTTCTTAGTCAGTTGATACTAATGGGGGACTTATTAGGAGCAGAAGACTCAGAACAATACCCCAACTCCTGTAAAAAGTGCCATGGAAACTTTTATAACCACAGATAGTCCAGAACTGAGTTTTATATCTCATATGAAAGATGACAGCATCACCACCAGTACGATGCTGTTGAGTCATTAATGCACAAATGTCAGAGGGCAGCAGGGTAACTATCTTGGACAATATTTCCAGTGCTTGGGGAGATGCAGAAGGACAATTGCTTCTCAGTGCAGCCTAACCTCTTCTGCCACATAAGTTATACTCTTGTAGTGTGATGTGTGATGGGGGAGCTTTGTTTATTTTATGAAATAAATGCTACTGCACTGGGCCTAAGATTCAGGACATTTTTATCTACATCTGGAACATCTTTACTTGTGGATTACCCACTTTTTTGGATGTGGGGGCAGCAAATATCCCCCCCCTAGGTACAAGAACATCCCTTTGATATGATTTTTTTAAAACGAATGTCTTGAATATTTTTAGATCTGCAGCACAGTAGCAAAGAGAATGTTAGAAGATCTAGACACCATCCAAAAGAGAGAGACAGTTCTGTTTTAGATGAAATATGGAGTGCTAAAGGTAATTCTGTCACACAGCTGTAGCTCTGTCTTACTGTAAGTCTCATTTCTTTACTGTTTAAATCTTACTCTGTAGATTTATATGTATTTTCTGGCCACATTCTCTGTAAAATAGATGGTATACGTCTTAATAATTGATCTGTCCTGAAGTGGCAGTGCAGAACACTTCCATTGTAGTTAAAAAAAAAAATGTTTAGAAAACTCCCGAGCTTAGCCTTTTGGGTACAAAATTGACTTTTTGTGCAGTTAGTTTTATCTTTGCTTAAACTAGTATTGATCAAACTATCAAAGATTGCATTATGGTTTGAACAGCTGGTCTGGAAGCACCACCAAGAACGATGTTGTGCATCTAAATGGCAAAATCAAACCTGATCTTGTTGAATCTCAATGTTTAAACTACTTTTAAACTTGATTATTTTTCTGACCTTGTTCAAGGCAAAAGGACAACGGTTCCAAATAGTTCTGTACTTTCTTTTCATTATTAGCTATTTTTAGTAGTGTAAACCTTTCACTACTTCTTTCTTCTTCCAGGCAGTGAAAGCAGTTTATTTTTCCCCAAAAAAGACCATTTATTGATTGATTTTTCTTGTTTTTAATCCATCCAATAATTTACTTAAAGTATGAAATTTTGAAATTACAGTTTTTAAGGCTATTGAGATTATCCCATTCTAGATCTTTTCCTGTTTTTTTTTTAATGTTTTATGTTTAATCTAGGAATGGATAAACTTCAGGATATTGTAACTCCTACCACAGAAAGATTTTGATTATGGGAATATAATATCAAAGGAAAACACAAAAGGACACAAAGACACCGTGCTTCCTCTCTGGAATCTGTATGATGTGGATTATGTGAACTGATGTGATATGCGAGGAGCTCACTTTAAAAATTTATACTACATTGTTTTCTTTCAATTCTCTTCTTGGAACTCATTTCATTTGAGATGCCTACAAAGCACTTGACAATGGCTTAACAGCTGAGACTGCTGCTTAGTATGCTAATCAACCATTGCTGTCAGCTTGCAGGTCCAGTCTGTTGTGTCTTCTTGTTGTCTCTCATCTTACACTTAAATTGTAAGGTCTTTGGGGCAGGGATCATCCTTTAATGGGTTTTACAGCATTTAGCAGAACGTTTGGGCCTCTAGGTGTTGTTACAATGCAAAGCATAATAATAATAATAATTAATAATAAATAATGTCTTCCATCCAAGATTCCTTCAGAAAAGAGGAAATTCAATGTTTACTGCTTGTTCTGTGGCTGCCAGATCATTCGCAATCCTTAGACTGACTCTGGAAACAGCTGCAAACCAACTATTTCAAAACTGAACGGCTGAACTTACCACATAACTAATCTTTAGCTCATTTATCCAAACTGATAATATTGCTGAAGGTAATAGGATACAGCCCTCACCTTTTACCCCATCCTTAATGGAAAAGGCATCTGTAAATCTCTTCATGCTGTCTTCATTATGTAGGATGCATGATGCCTGTGAATCTCTATGGCTTGCCAAGAAAGGCTCCTAAGAGGTTTTGATGTGCTGCATTTCCATCACAAACTGGACCAGGTGCTGAATATGGTTGAAACCAGGAAATGAATCTATGGCACTGGGCCTGATTCTCCTTGCATAGCCACTTGCACCTCTGCAAAATCACCACAAATGGATGTAAAATGATATTACTGTACTGGTGAAGTGAATAGATAATTCTGATTGGGTAGCATTGCAAACCCACTTTGTGCAGGAGTAAATGCCTGCACAAGATGCAAAGCAGTGGAGAATCAAAGTAGTGTTTGTCAAAGTGAAAAATTTAGAGCATTTTTTCAATATGAGCATGCACATTTGTGCACAAATGTATCTTTAATTGCCTCTTTTACATATAATCGTGACTGTGCAGGCTATTAGGACGTTGTTTAAATATTAAAAATATCTATTTATAGATGGTGTGATCATTGCAATTACACAATAAAGGTGTAGTTTCATACATGGTTTTGAAAAACCTTGCCATGAATATAGTCAGTTTAGTAATTTCCTGTGGCTTTTGAAATGAAATCGTGGTTTTAGTTGCTTTCCCTCCTTACAAGTGTCCATGCCCAAACCACTATGTTGCTGATGTCAAGCTAGAGAAAAAGGGGCTAAGGATTCAATTTGCATGGAGAATGAATGCCCCTTCAAATTGCTGTGCTCCCTCCATAATAGGGAAGAGGTACATGGACTTAGCTGAATAGATTTGAATTGAATCTGTAGCCAGTCTAATTCTGAGAGGTCACTGAGTTCTAGCAGAACCTTTCACAACATTCTACAGAAAGCAGGAAATACATAGCAATTACCATTCCAGATGAGACCAGTGGTCCATCTAGTCCAGTGTCCTGCCTCTGACAATGGCTAATTCCAGATGCTTCAGAGGAAGTGCCAAGAATCCTTGTATGGGACAATTAGGAAATAAAATATCCTTATGGAAGTTGCTTGCTGATCTCAGGCAGTTAACAAGTGGTATATGCTTTGATACATCCCTTCTATACTGTTTATTCTCTCTCATATATATCTCTGCATATTCTTATTGACCATATAAATGTCTAACTCTTTCAAAAACCCTTCTTATCTCTTGAACTCTGTGGCATCTTGTGGCCATTAAGTTCCACATGCTAACTGTGTAAAATATATTAATAGGTTTTAAATGTATTGCCTTTTTAATTGAGTGGATCCCCTCTTATTCTTGTAATAGAAGACTGGATGGCTAGGACCCTCAAATTTACCTTCACTATATGATTCATTATTTTCCATATCTTGGTCATGTCCTCTCTTATTTTGTCTCTTCTCTGAACTAAGCAGCATTAATCTTTCCAGTGTCTCCTCATTTGCAAGTCTCTTTGGAGGCCTTTAATTTCCATTATATGTGTCTGATTCTGGAATCTATTTCTACAATGTCTTTTTTGACAAGAGAGATTAGAATTAAGTTTAGAGCCAAAGTGGCAGGCAGGGCTTCAGTGTATATAGTGGCATGATCACAGTTTCAGTGTCCTGCCATTATCCGTGCCATTCTTCATGCATTGTCATATTTTGTTTGCTTTTTGGACCACAGCTGCATACTGAGGTTTTCACTGAGCTGTCCACATGATGCCCCAGGGAAATATTTTCAAAAATGCCTAATTCCCATTTTCACAATGAATTTAGACACGTTAGAAGCTAAATCCCTTTGACTTTCAATTACAATTAGACTCCTAACTGTGTATGTCACTTTTGAAAATGGGATTTAGGCACTTGTATACATTCACCATGAGTGTTTATAATCCACGTAGAAGCCAGCAATTTGTTCAAGTAGTTCTAATTATCTCTTCTGATGTGCCCTAAGTGTGCTGTATTTGCCAACAAGGAATTTCATGTGCCATTGTGCTGCCCAGTTACCTAATTTGACTAGGTCCCTCTGGAATTCTTCACATTCTTTTCTAATCTTGATTTCTCTTAAATAATTTGATCATGTTTTAAACTGTCATATGCATATATTGATACATTTTTATTTAAATTTTTTTATCATATTGTAAGGACCAATTCCTAGCACAGAGGGACTAATTGGTTTGTCATTTACTCCAGATTAGGTCCAAAGTAATTGTAGTCAGGTTATTAGAATTAGTTTGGTTGGATTGACAGAAAGATTTGTTTCAAATTTCTCAGCTTCTTAGGGCCAGATTTTAGATCCCTTACTCATACTGATAAGCATTTACACAAGCAGACCCTTTGATTTTAGTGAAACTACTTCAGTGAATAAATGATCTCCGGAGTGAGTAAGGGGCTCATAATCTAGCATGTAATAAATAGTTGTATAGAAGAAATTAATAATGTATAGATATATATCCTGAGAGAACTGGTGAAAAACCTTGAAACATCTTCAATATTCTTTAGTATAATGGAAATGATTCAATCATTATATGTGACAAACTGTAACTCTGGCTTTTTGGAATGAGAAAAAATGTAAATCTCTCATCTGAGAAATGTACAAGGTCTTAGAGATTTAGAGAGATTTTAGGCTCGAATCTCCCATATAAACTCAGGCAAGGCTAATTTTCAGCTCAAAACTGTGTCAGGGAAAGAAGAGTGGTATTAATTACAGCTAAAATCTCTGGAGAACCAGTCCACAAAACTACAGATATAAAGGTAAGAAATTCAACTGAACTGAAAGCTGTGATTTATACTTCTGCAAATTGTTAAACAGATTAAAAAGAAATTAAATCTAGCCAGGAAATTTACAAAAACAATGGATTAAAATGCATCCAGAGCACGTAGACCAACTCCTGGTGAGACTCACATGAATGTTGACTTATTTCTGATTATTTTCAATCAGCAGGTTTATGTTCTGCTGCTACTGATATAATGGGAGAAAAGATACAAACCTAATCCACTGAAATCGTAATCTTTAATAACACAGGAAAAAGTCTCTATAACTAGAAAGCCAGGAGAAGGCCTTTACCCATTGCATAGTATGCTTATTTGGTCTGTTCTGCAGCAATCTGTGCTCATGTCCTGTATCTCTTTATTACAGTGGTTATTTATTGTTAGAAAGCCCTGGGCCAGATCTTAGCTGGTGTAGATAGGTGCAGTTCCATTGATTGCAACAGAGTTATGTCTGTTTATTTACGTCAGCTGAAGTCTGGCCTTATATTTCAAACTAAAAATGCTTAAATAGTGAACTTGCTCAATAGGTACCAGGCAGCAGATTTATCAGAGCAAAATTCATAGTCACTCTGTAAACTGAAACCCAATGGATTGGGATATCTGTTATTAGGTTTGTCTGATAATTTACCTGGGTTTTCCAGTAACACTTGATTCATTGCCTCATTCTATTGCTCTTTATCAGATAGGTACATTGAAAGATAAAAGGACACAAGAATCAGCAGAATTAATTTGTCACCCATGTCATGGAGTTCAGATTTGTAACTGCATTTCCCCCAAAGCTTTGGGAGAAACCAAGGACAATGGCTGCTCACAACAGGTCCTGGCCAGCCACACACAATTTCAATCCCACAGATACTGTTGCAAAAATGAACTGTGGTACCTCTGGCGTTACATGTCACCCATCCTGCTTGAGACTTCCTCACAGGCAGGGTGAATTCCATTGATTGATTCACACTGAGTTGTTGTTTTATGTATGTATTTATTTTATTTTTAAATACACTTTCTTGGAGATCAGTGGAATCTTAAGACCAGGACTGTGGATAATCAAATGTACAAACGAGAATAATTTAGTCAATGACAATGCTAAAGTGAGTAAAAGGTACAGATTTGTGTAAGTGTTTTCATGTTGTAGGGCCTAAACCTGCAGTGAAGGACACTCTATCTTACTGAAATTTACAGGGCATTTAAGTAACAGGGTTCTGTAAGAACTCAAGGGGTAACTCATATGGTGAGAGCAGGAATTTCCTTGTATTCTTTCTCAATAAAGACACTGGACCAATCCCTCAGCTAGTGTAAATCAATGTATCTCGATTTACATTAATGGAACTACACCGATTTACACCAACTAGGGAATTGCCCCAGAATTTTAGTTCAAGGAACAAATAATTAAAATAAAACACATGCTTAATATTAAGGGAAAAGTCTGTTTGTGGTCAGTGTACTGGAGAAGGATTTCACCTTTATGTAAAAACTGACCCTATAGTAGTGGCAAAAGAATACACAGCAGAGATTGCTACTCTTATGTCACTATACATGGGGTTTGTTTCAGTATATTTGCCTCAAAATGATCTTAGAATCAGAAATCTTATATCCATATTTAAGTGCTTTTTCCCAAAATAGGTCTGTAATCCCTAGCTTTAGTAAGGAAAACATGCAAATGTTTGCCAAGGGGACCACTTTAGTAAATTGCATTTACTAAAGATTTAATGGAGCAGAGCAGCACCTGCTGGTCTAATATTTCATTAATATTAATCATGCAGCATGGGGGAATCTACTTAACAACTAGTTTGCTGTGTGCCTGCACTCAAACTAAATATAACCCCTTTTTCTTTTGTTATTTGCTACAAGAACACTATATGTTTTGGTAATCATTGTCTCATTATGTTTGGATTGGTATCATACCAGTGATACAAGGTATGACTGATAAATAGGAATATTTAACAACTTTAATTTTGGTGGAAAGATTTATAACTTTTGCTATGATTTAAATTTATCTTTCAAGACACCAATATAAGAGGACAGGTTACACAGCTAAGATTTTGACATATTGCAAGAAGTCAATTGTCAGACTTGGGGTCAAGCTTTAAAGTTATCTGAGAACATTTTCTTTAAATAAAGTGGGGAAATTTATGTGCAAAAGCTCTGGCTAACACAATGAAGGATGTTTTAAGACATTGGACAAAATAACGAGATCTAGGTTTTGTTTGTGGCTTTACCCCATATTTCCTCTGTGATCTGAGTCAAATCACTTAATCTCTCTGTGCTACAGTTTCCCATCTGTGAAATGGAGATAATTCCTTTCTACCATGCTGTGGCTGTCTCATCTTTTTAGAATGTAAGCCCTTTGGAGCAGGGACTCTTTTACTATATATTTGTACAGTGTTTTGTTCAGTGAGTCCCTAATCTTGGGTGGAGCCTCCAAGTGCTATTGTAGGACTAGGTACTATAAGACAAGGGCTAACAAGTCAAGTACTCAGAAGTCAAGATATTAAAAATCCCATATCAACCATTTCATTGAGGGTGAATTGGAATAACTGGGAAGAAAATAGGGCTCAATTATGTAAATTTAGAAAAAATGGCAAATTCTATATTCTTTTACTTAAATGTAGCTTCAAAAACTGCCCACAAGTTGTTATATTTGTACCTCAGTGTTAAATAATTTTTCTAAAGAATAAAAAAAAATCAGAAATCCTTGGAACTTCTGATACTCCCTTCTACAAAAAAAGCTAAGTAATATCTTGACTCAACAAATAATCCTGCAAGCTAAAATGCCTATATTGCATAAGCATGCAGCTAGAAAAAAGGTGTAATATGTACATCAGAATATGGACTGGTGAGGTGAGGTACCGTATATTGATATCAATGTGGGTATTAGATGGCTGAATTATTCAAGTGAGTTATGTAGGTCTTTGTGACAGGGTGCTGGGCAGGGACAGCCGAGCCAGCCCTCTGTCGCTCCAGCCCTAATTAAGGGAGGTAAATTGGAGTTGGCTAGCGACACCTGTACCTGATTGACAAAGGGGAAACAGCTGCCAGCGCAATCAGCGTGGGGCTATATGCAAGCCCAGGGGCACACCAGAAAGCAGAAGGTTTCTTTCTTGGCTGTAAAGGTCTTCAAACCATAAACCCATATGGTGAGAAGGTGGTAGGATTTCACACTGTAAATAAACTGCACTGATTGCTGAGCCAGAAGGCTTCTAAGTGGTGTTTGGAGCAGGGGTAGGAGCAAAGGGGGCCCTGCTATACCCTGTTACAGCCATCTTATGCTCATACTGATACAACCTTTATATAATACCACATCATCCTGTGTGTGTGAGAGAAAACTGGGTCCCCTAATATATTAAGAGGTCAACTAAGCTATGGGAGCAGACCTTTCTAGTCAGAATTTTAATGACAGAGAAATTGTGATGAGTAAAGGCCTCAATCTTATGGTAACTGCTGATCTGACTGATTAACATTCCTTCCCCTAGTACCACCCCAACCCCCAAGTTTATAAGCTTTTGGACTAATTTATTTATTTGTTTTAAAGTCAACATTTTCTTTGATTTTAGGAAAATGGTTGAACTCTCTCCTGTGGACTTTCCTCATTGATTTTTGTCAATTGCTCTCTATGTGCTGCAACTTCAAGATGGATTATGTGTGTCCTTGGAACTGCTGGTGTTGGTGGGAATTTGTGAGCTGTGGCATTATAAAAAAAAAACTTCATGTTATCGCCCTAGAGAGCAACTCTTTATGCTGATAATGACAGTGCAGAAAACAATGGGTTTATCAGCCTGAAAATCTTTTGATAAACAAATCAGTGTGTTCTCCTGTGCTCCCTGTATTTCTGCAGACTTTGTTTTCTCTCATAATGCTACCTACTTTGTTGAATTCTATTCTTACTCGTACTGTCCTTCCCTTTTGTCATCTTTTATTCTAATTTTTTATTCTATTCAGTTACTGCTCCCTGTTTCCACAGAATTTCTTCCCATTTTTTCTCTTGTAATGTTATCTCCCTCTCTTCTGAGTTCTAACGTCTCTTCCATTTTCCTTTCTTCTTGTTTTGATCCCTTCACATTGATTTCCTGTTGGTCAGCAGGTTCTTAGCACCTGTCTAGTAGAAACTTTAGATCCTCCTGTAATCCCATAAGAGTGTGTGTGTGTATATACAATTAATAATTAGGTGTTAAAGCTTACTGATTTTTAGAAATATTCCCTATACTTAAAAATGGGGGCACAAGTAGAACAGGTCATCTCTCAAACTGGAAGAAACATTTAAAATGAGACTACTTTGTGTGTGTGTGTGTGTGTGTGTGTGTGTGAGATCTTTAAAACTAGTAGCAATGTTTTAGTGCAGTTGTGTGTGTATGTCTGGTCTGATAATGTACCAATAAATATAATTATTATACACTAGCCCTCTGCTCAGCAAAATACTTGAGCTCTGCACAGCAACTAAAAAGGCAGTCCAACTCCACACATGACTGCCACCAAAGACAAAATTTGGCAGAAAGCTTAAGGACCAGGCAGAAGTCTCGCTGCTCTCAAGCGCCAAACTGAAAATGGTCCCTGGGATTTGTGGTTCCTGTGACAACTTGCAAGGCCTTTCTCACAACCACCAGAACTTGTAAATGATGGCATTGTAGTGTTGTTTTTTTTTTTCTTCTTGAACTCTAACACTACTTCTCCCCATTTTGTCCCCCTTGCTTTTCTTCCATCCCCAAGGTCACAGTAGTTTCCTTTGCACATCGTCCAGAGCTTTCCAGCATTTCTCCTTGTGCTGCGTGGGGGAGGGTAGGAGATTATTAGAGTACCTCAAAGTCTGAGCATGCTGAACTAAAGAGCTACTTCCTTGGGATGAGAATTAATTGCATGACCAGTATACTCCCAAAGCAATATTGTTATTTGAGCTGCTAAGCAGAGGGGCTGAAATAAATGGAATCTAATTTGACTGGGGGTTTCATTGCTTCAACTAGGTGCCCAAGATCTGTGTGGAGGAGAGCATGAACTTGGGCTGAATTATTTGGTCAGTTAGTGATTTTTTTGTTTTGTGTTTTTTTTTGTAGACGCTAACTAGAAATTTTCAGATGCCAGCTCTATTAAGTGCGGTAACATATGATAGGATAAGTATCATATCAGCTTATGAGCAGCCTATGGTATGTAATGGATTTGCAGTTAATTTTTGTATCCTGTTGTGTATAAGCAATAAAATCACCTCCTATTAAACCAATTGTTTGAGTGAGCAGTAGGTGTCTCAGAGCGATGAAATAGTAATTCATCTTATTTTTAAGTACTGAAGTTGTATTATGTGGGAGCTTCCTCCTTCATCAAAAGGTTCAAACACCTAGTGAGAACTATAACCCATCCTATGGTGCATCAAGGGTGAAATGTATTCCTCTGAACTCATTGTTACTCTGCTAGAATGAGAAATGAGCAAGAATTAAAATGATCTCTCACTATACATAAATTAATCTCATAGCTGACCTCTCATGTTAACCATTTATGCAGCAAAATTAATCTTTAGTTGAGACTAATTTTTATAGTATACAAACTCTCCCTACCTCGTTACACACAGAACAAATGGAATCTGTTATAGATTTAACGTAATTCTAGTTAGCAACTCTTTCAAGCATTCCTTGACAACAAGGTATAGTTATTACATAGTCCTGTCTTGAGTGAGGGAAACTGGACTTGATGACCTACTGACATCCCTTTCAGTTCTACACTCTTATGATTCTATAATCTATGCCCCCAATCCTCTGGTCTCAGGCAATTTGAGTTCAGTTGCTGATTCCTCCACTAACTTCCCTTATGATCTTGAGCAAGCCAATAAGGGCAACATTGTCCAAAGTACCTGGTGCTGTTTTCAAAATTGATGTAGGCACTTAGAAGCCTATGACATAGCTATGTAGGAGTGGAAATTTTAAAAGCACTCAAGGGTCCAACTCCAACTGACTTAAAGAGGATCTGGGCACCCTGCTGATTTGAAAATCCTGCAAGGCACTTATCTGCACGTTTAGGTGACTAAATGCTTTTAAAAATCTGACCCTAAGTAGCTTTGGAAAATAGGACTTAAGCTCCTAAGTCATTTATGCATTTTTCTAAACATTTGCCATTAAAACCATGCCTCAGTTTCCCATTTGTAAAAATGTTTAACAAAGAATAAAACCCATTGTATCACTTCCCTGAACCTTTCCACCCCCAGTAGATTACTCCACTCTCCTTAGGTATCTGTACCCATTGTAGAAGAATTGTCACTAATTTAGGATTCAATCCTGCAAAGAGCTGAGCACTTTTGCCCAATCTAGTAAAGTGCTTATGCTTAACTTGAAACACATGAGTAGTTCTATTGATTTCAATGGGAGTACTGATGTACTTCAGCAATCTTTGCAAGATCAAGCCCTTTGAACTTAAATTAAAATGCTTGTCCATCGGCAGTAGATGGATTAGCTGGAAAAAAAAAGTTTTCCAACTGAAGATTTTAATGTCAGCAGTGTAGCAATCTCTTTATAACAAGCAAACTTACAAATTCCCCCCCCCCCAACAAAAACCAAAACAATCAAAGATTTCTGCTGTTTTTAACTGTTCTCTCTCTCTCTCTCTCTTCCAATTTACTGGAAAGGAGGTTTTAGCATACAAAATTATTTCTGTCCCATGGAGAAAGCCTGGCTGAATCAATGAAACAGAAAATAAACAGATAAAAGCTACCTTTGTCCTGGAATACAGCCCTCTAATAATGTTCCCTACCAAATGTGTGGGTCCTGATTCAGAGCTGGATGTCTGCCCAACTTCGTACAAATCACATATGAAATCCAAAGGAATTTATTGATTCAAGTTTAAAAAAAAAAGCCTTTGGGGAAAACTAAAGTAAACAGTTTTTAATTACTATTGAGGTACTGAAGACAGTGAATCAAATGAGTTTGTTTCCAAAGTATTATAGAAAATTCAATAAGCATGAGAGTGTCTGAAATATCAGTTGACACCCAGACATTGTGAATGTCCTGTAGTCCTTGAAAGCACAAACAACAGTGCTTTATCCCTATATCGTTGGCTGTACAGCCCAATCTAATCTCTGTAGAAATGAAATCATCATCCAGGAAGCAATGATGGAGTGGATCATAATCCAAATCTGAGAGAGAGGTTCCCGACACATGTTAAATGAGAAGTCAAACTGCTTCCCTGAGAGAGGTTTGACTGAATGTTGGGAGCAGCATGCTGTGTAACTTCAGAAAGCCAAAAGAGCCTTATGCTTGAAGATGGTACTGATGGATCTTGAAAAAGTATTGAACTCAGGTGGAGAAGGTAATTTCTAAACAGCTGCTTATGATTATAATTATGGTGCTATTTCGGCAGCTCAGAACACTAAGATAATTAGACACAACTACAGCAAAAGGGAGTGAAGGAAGGAGGAAGAACTATCCCATACTATTTATTGATAATGGGAATAATTTATTTTCTTTACAGTCTGTTTAGGTTTTCATTAAATCTGAGTCCTCTCTCTCAGGTCTGGATTACTATATTCTTAGAAGCAGCTCTGCCACCTGGAATAGACTCATTTCCATGGAAATTAAAACCAGATCTCATACCCAGGATTAAAGCAAAACTAGATCTTTGTTTCAACGGCTGCTACAAGAAATTAGCCTCATACAAAGATGTATTTCATAACTTTTATGTTTGCATTTTCAGTTGACAATTGAAAAATATTGCTGTATAATGTAGTTGGTTCACTATCAGAGTTTGCTCTCTAGTAATTACAATTGGTTCCCCCTCCACCTTCCCAGTCTTGCACTTTTCACTAAACACATTCGAGATCTCTTCTCTACCTCCCCTTGTCCAAAATTACTTGCAATTATTGCCAGTATGGTAGTTTTGCCTTTTAATACTTTTACTTGGATTTTAAGTCATTTCATCAATAGCTAAAGTTCAACGTGGTTTGAGGGGTGAACTATAGTGCTGGTATAGGCTAAGTATTGTATATTTGTGTTCTGGAAAATATTTTTAACCATGACATGGCAAAAATAGGAAATGAAACAAATTTATTTAGGATCATCAAGACTAGAGAGGAATGTAAGGAATTTCAGAAGGAGTGGGGAAAAAAACTGGGTGAATGGGATATATGACAGCAAATTAGATTCAGCGTTGAAAAAGACAAGATAATGCAAATTGGAAAGCATAATTTTGAATTACTCAGACCCATTGATGGGTTCTAATGTAACAAAAAAAACCATGATGTCATTATGGACATCACAGTTATGACTTCTGGTCCCATTCTGGTGCAATGGTGGTCAAAGAAGCAAACAAAATATTTTGATGCATTAGGAATGGATTAGAAAATAATACTGAAACTATGTCACAGAATTGATATATAGCTTTGAAAGAGTGATGTGTGTGCAATATGAAGCCATCCTGGAGGGCACCGGCCATCTTCTTTGGAGCTTTGGAGTTTAAAGGAAAATGGGTCAACTCTTGCCTTTCCGCCATTGGGAGGTCCCTGGAAACCCTCTGTTTAAGGGGCACTGGTATTGGGCAGAGAATAACAGGACACTTCCTGTAAAAGGTTGCCCATAAATCCCAGATCTGAATACACCCAACACTGAAGTTTTGGTTTCAGATCTCAATCCAAACTTTGCATCTCTCTCCTAGATCTAAAGTGTTGTACATAACCACAAGATTTCAACTCCTTTGAATAGCTCTTCCCCCTGTGTCCCACCACATGCAGGTATGCATTTGAGGTACCTAAATATCTCTCTGAACTCTGGATTTCCATTGGTGGAAGTAAGTGAAGAATTGGGTCAAGAGTAACTATAGCTACTTTAACTGAAATCAGCGAAGTCCCTCTGGATTTATACCGAGGGTGAGGAGAGCAAAACGTGGCTCTTTTTTTGGAGCTACATTTTCAAAGAGAGTCTCTCAAACAATTGCCTGAAAAATTAGTGCACACACATCTCTCCTTTGCATGTACAAATAAGAAGTTGTATCCTCGCAGTCCTCCTGAGCCAGATAGAGAAGCAGGGAAGGGATAGGGAAGCAAGGGGAGGTCTTTCAGGCCAAGTTGCTGCGATGGCATTGGCATGTAGGGGTGAGGAAGTGGCAGCTGTATTCTAAACAGGCGGGAGTTTGGATTATGGAGGTGAGGTCGAAGTTACCTAGCTATGCTGTGACAGCTGTAGCAAGTGACTCAGCAGAGCTTTGCCAAGGTAGTAGTGAAAGCATAGAAAATATAACCCAGGCCCTTCACTCAACATTTGAAATATAGAAATAAAATATAATATAATATATATAAATATAATAAAATATTAATAATAATAATATATAAATATAATAAAAGCACCTCTTCTATTCCACCAGATCCTGGGAAGATCATATGAACACTCTCCTCCTGATTATATTACACCCCACTATATTTTGATGAGTGCAGATAATAAGCCTGCTGCAAAGGTTAAACATGGCAGCTGTTGGACAATTTTTCCATTTTATTTAATTGCTACAGGCTTGCTGTGCCTGTGTTTCAGTAAGTGAGGGGGGAACCACACAACACATTACAGGAGAATGCAGAAAAATAAATTCTCACTTCCCCAGTATGATGTCTGACTATGACTCGGACTGGGCCAACTCCACAAGGTGCTTGACTTTAATGGGAGGTGAGGGAGCTCAGCATTTCCCAGGAAGCATTTAGGACTTTGCAAGAGCAAACCCATCATCAGCAAACTCCAACATAACCACAAAGGAAAGGAGATATCCCATTTCATTAACAGTTTAAAAAATGACAGTGCTCTAGCTTGGAGGGTGGAGGGAGTAGGCTGACATCACAGCAACATCTTTAACCCTTTAAGCATAGAAGTATTTAGAACAAAGGTTTAAGCAATGGCAAACTATCTCAAATCCCTGTTGTCTTTATAACTCAATCTTTTGCTGCATGAGCAATAAATGTGTGGCAGAATGTCAATCATATTTTTATTTATTTAAATGAGTCGCCTCATGAGTAAGGCTACGTTTTAGTCATGGATATTTTTAGTAAAAGTCATGGACAGGTCACGGGCCATGAATTTTTGTTTTCTGTCCGTGACTTTTACTAAAAATATCCATGACTAAAATATAGCCTTATTCATGAGGCGACTCATTTAAATGAGGGGTGGGGGTGGCTCGGGGTTTGGCCCTGGGGGAACCATGGGTGCTGGGATGGGGGGGGTGGTAGCAGACTCCCTACCCAGCTCCTGGGAAGTGGCGACCTCTAGCTCCATGTGCTGCCTCCACTCTGCCACAAGGCCTGGTTCTGTAGCTCCCATTAGCTGGGAACTGCGGCCAATGGGAGCTGAGGGGGGCGGTGCCTGTGGGTGGAGGCAGCATGTGGAGCTGAGGGAGGGGAGTTCCTGTCGCCATTCCGAGGAGCCCCCCCCCCACCCGCCGGTCAGCGCTGCCCCAACCCTGAGCCCACCCACACCAAACTCCTGCTGTTGGGAGCCAGGGGACCCAAGACTGCGCCAGCAGTGGCTGGTGCGTCTGGCCCAGAGGCTGCCTGAGCTGCTCCCGCGGAATCCGTGACCTCTGTGACAAACACGGAGCCTTACTCATGAGCACTTTGCAAGGGAAAGCAAGCATCTGATACAGTGAAAGAACAGAGTGTGGGACGTGGCAAGAATACATTCAATCCTTATCTGTAATAATGAGCATTTCAAGAGAGAGAAAAAAATTCCAGCACTTCTGGGTGGCCATCAGAATATAGTAAATAATATCAAATAAATCTAATTTTTATAAACATGGGTCTATTTTCCAACTTTGAAAATTTGGAGAGGAAAGAAATACCTTGAGAGCAAGCCACAAGACTGGGAATAAGATCTCTATTCAGATCCCAACAAAGGGTACCTTTTCTGTCCTGATTGATTGATTTGTAATGGAAGACAGGGGTCAGAACTGGCAGCACTCTTCCCAGATGTTAGGTATTCTTTGGGCTGACATCATCATGGTATGATTTATGTGGAGATTAGATCATGCTCTCATGTTTCTTTTTGACATTCCAGGAAAAGCCTTTTCCTTTTGGATTCTTGGATGTGCTGTGAACTCTCGCCTTTAACTGAAGCTTTCCTCACATTTTATACATTTGTTTTAAATTTGTTTTTGTTTTCTCTGTTCTGCTCAGGATCTGATCATCTTCTAAGTGAAAGAGAGAATCTGGATATTATTTCATGTGCAACTTACAAAAGGAACCCACTAGTACGTCTCAACAGAGGAAAGTGACTTATACATGCCTCCAAAGTAACCCTGGAATGATGCCTGAAGCCAGGTTTGAAACTGTGAGTAATTGCTATGGAGGATAGAGATGGAGCCAGATACATCCTCAGTTCTGGCCTTTAAGGCCATGCCTTCTGGGACTTGCAGTTCCCCTGAAGGATCATGGGATTGTAAGCTACATCAAGGCCTGCTGGGAAAGAAGGCCCAAGCCCTAAAAGAGCTCACGGTTGCTGAGAGGTTATGGTTTTGTTAAGATTTGATGTATGGGTTTGCTGAAGCAGCTGTGGAATAGGAGGAGTTTGTGTAGGTAGGATAGCAGGCCTTAGAAAAGACCCTAATAGGACAGTCAAAATGGTGGGAAAAGGGCCCTCAGAAAGGCTGGTGCCTGTGGTGAAAGCTAGAGAATATGAGAGGTAGGGTAGGGATCTGCTTATTTACTTCTCCAATGATGAGATGAAAGACCAGCAGTAGGACAATAAGCTGAAGAAGTATATGTAAGAGTTTGCAAGGGCTCATGAAGTGGCCCAGAGGCATGCCTTGAAAAGATTCATTTGGTGGAGCACTGTTTGGTAGTCTGAACCCAGAGAGTTTTGAAGCAAAGGTTGAAAGCTGATTGGAAAGGGGAGGGCTCTCTTTGGCTTGTCTGGAGAGCTCAATTAGATTAAATGAACTATGAAACTGCTAGGAGACTACTGTCCTGACGGCACGTAGTGCTGGAGAGAGTAAATGATGGTGTTTCACTCTGCAAATTTTCCTGTTGTTTTTTTTTTTTCTTTTTTTAGAAGAGAACATAGTACTGTTAAGCAACCAGAGCACTACCTTAACCAAGTACTTTGTTAGTGAATTTTCATAGCTGCATGATATCTACAACTCATTAACTTCTTCAGCTGGGCATCCAACCTCATAGGAAGTTCATGAAAATGTTGGCAAAAATATTTGAAGCATTAACAAGACTAGTCAATACCTTTTTGTTATGTTTTGTTTTATTTTTGAAGGACTCCTGCCTTGACATGTCATGAGAATTAATTTGGCCATGATAGAGTTTTCATATAGAGAAACCACTGGTTAGAATTTCATTGATACTATAAACTTCAGAGTAGCAGCCATGTTACTCTGTATCCGCAAAAAGAAAAGTAGTACTTGTGGCACCTTAGAGACTAACAAATGTATTTGAGCATAAGCTTTCGTGAGCTACAGCTCACTTCATCGGATGCATTCAGTGGAAAATACAGTGGGGAGATTTCTATACACACAGAGAGAACATGAAACAATGGGTTTTATCATACACTCTGTAAGGAGAGTGATCACTTAAGATAAGCTATTACCAGCAGGTTGGGGGGGGGTGTGGTTGCTGGT
The DNA here is from genome assembly GCF_009764565.3 of Dermochelys coriacea. Lineage (NCBI taxonomy): Eukaryota > Metazoa > Chordata > Testudines > Dermochelyidae > Dermochelys > Dermochelys coriacea. The sequence continues at coordinate 12,037,083 of NC_050081.1, read as the reverse complement.
GAGTATTTGCTTCAACACACAACAGAATCACTAACCCAGGAACCTATCCTTGCAAGAAAGCCCGTTGCCAACTCTGTCCTCATATCTATTCAGAGGACACCATCATAGGGCCTAATCACATCAGCCACACTATCAGAGGCTCGTTCACCTGTGCATTTACCAATGTGATATATGCCCTCATGTGCCAGCAATGCCCCTCTGCCATGTACATTGGTCAAACTGGACAGTCTCTACGTAAAAGAATAAATGGACACAAATCAGACGTCAAGAATTATAACATTCAAAAACCAGTTGGAGAACACTTCAATCTCTCCGGTCGATCGATTACAGACCTGAGAGTGGCAATTCTTCAACAAAAAAACTTCAAAAATAGACTCCAACGAGAGCCTGCTGAATTGGAATTAATTTGCAAACTGGATACAATTAACTTAGGCTTGAATAGAGACTGGGAGTGGATGGGTCATTACACAAAGTAAAACTATTTCCCATGTTGTTTTCCTCCACCTCCCACTGTTCCTCAGACATTCTTGTCAACTGCTGGAAATGGTCCAGCTTGATTATCCCCACAAAAGGTTTCCTTCCTTTCCCCCTGCCCCTCCCTACCTGCATTTTAAAAATATTTTAAAATATCCACAAGACAAATGAATATTATAGAGCTCAGGTCTGTGTGTTAGTGGTTTTCTAAACCACTCTGATTCTTTTGAAAGTCTTTGTTAGCTTTACTTCACTGACAATGAAGTTGCAGTGAGGTCAATTTCTACAAGAAAACGAAGCCTCTGTTTTTCTTTTTTCTCTTTGAATTTGAGTTAAATATACTTAAATGGCTTAGCTTTATTCTCCATTTGATGACCTGAAACACAAGAATGTATTTTATTCTGCTCTTTTGAATCTTTTCAGTCCTGTTCAGATCAGATTTCTCTTAAGGCGTCTAAACAATAATCTTGTACAAACAAGTAAGTTTCACAAGGAGACCTCTTGGGTCTTTACATACAGGATATTCTTTGTTATTTCCACCACTTTACAACAACTAAAATGTGCTAGAGAATTGCAGTGGGATGGGGGCTTATTTTCTTATGCCAAGGAGATGCAATAGTGAGTTATACAAAGAAAGCAAAAGGAGTGAAAGCAAATGGAAACTGAAGAACAATAAAGCCACAAGATTGCTCCATGCAAATCCTTATGTGTCTCATTTTCCTTAAGATTGTGGTAATGACTGCTAGGCAGGTGGCATGTTGTGACTGCTTTCTACAATGCAAAACAAGCTTGCATTATTTTCATTCTCTCCCTCTGCTCCCCAACCCCATTTCTCTGTTTTGTTCTTAACGAGATTGTGAGCTCTCTAATCCAGGGTCTACCTTCTTATTTCCATGTTTATACAATGCCTAGTGCTGTGGGAACTGGATTCTTGACTGGGGACTCTGAGGTCTACAATATAAATAATTCTGAAGGTAGAAGCCTTGAACTAAAACCCTGAAATCCAGAGAAACTATATAGGTAGGAACTTAAGGCTGTATCCTTCTGGCATGGGAAACCATGCTGAAACTTGCATCAACTTCCTTGGAACAAGACTAGGCCCTTAGGATGAACAAGTTCTCTAGTGCACCTTGCCAGTATCTCATCTCTCAGGGTATGTCTTCACTACCCACCGGATCGGTGGGCAGCGATCGATCCAGCGAGGATTGATTTATCGCATCTAGTCTAGACGTGATAAATCGACCCCCGAGCACTCTCCCATCAACTCATACTCCAGTGCCATGAGAGGCACAGGCAGAGTCAATGGGGGAGTGGCAGCAGTCGACTCGCTACAGTGAAGACACCACGGTAAGTCGATCTAAGTACATCAACTTCAGCTACGTTATTCATATAGCTGAAGTTGCATAACTTAGATTGATTCCCCCTCCCCAACCCAGTGTAGATCAGGGCTCAGACTAATCAAGGAGTCCCTGGGAGAGGGAGAATACTTGTTAGGTTTGCAAAGACCAGATTAACCAATCAGTGGCCACTGCAAAGACGAAGTATTGTTACACACCTTTAAGCTTGTTTTCATTTTGCAGTTCAGTGTGACTTTGGTCATCTGTAAAACATAATGGCACTCTGGCAAACTGATCTCCCCCTACTGCTACCCTGTTCATTTCTAAATGACCAATTCCATCAGGCACATGTACAATACAAAAGTGGGGTGAGTATATTAGAACAGCAAGCCTAAATGTTTTATCTTCCATTAGTTAATAACAGCAGTAATGAACTCAGCAGCACAGGGCACAGTCTGCAAAATTAATAACCACATGAGGGTTACTGGCCCAAAGCAACAGAGTCTCCCAGACAGTCATTAATCTGCCTTGATTATTATTACTGCACTATTGAACACAAAAGCCTCCTTGCTGGACAAGTAAAAACTTCCCTTCAACTCCTTTTCCCACCTCCTCCCCCCCCTTAATATAACTTCTTCTCATTCTCCTTGTTGTATGAGAAAATGCAAGTAGAACTCCTAAGGTAACTGTTGTGCAAACTCACTTTAAGATGATGTTAAGAGGTCTCTGGCTTACAAATGGTGGCCCATTTTCCACCTATCTATGTGGAGCTTTAAACCATTTCTTATCTTTCATAAGTAGTTATTGTCAAGGGAAGTAGCACTGTGACTTGTGAGGCATGGCTTTCTGGGAAGGTTATGAATGTGCCTTTTCAGTTAATTGGCTGGCAGCATCTATCTACCAGTAAGTGTTTAAGCCATGTTTATTCATATAGATTTCACGTCTTATTTTCAGATTGAAAGTGAGAGTTTAATCTACGGATTTTAGCTGCAAACGTTTCATCCTCGTCAGTATATTTGGGCCTGTATTTAGGCACCATAATTCAGTGTGAAATACTGAAGTTGAGATGTCCACAACAAAATATTGCATTAACAACAAACTGCTGCCATGAATGGAAATCTCTGAGGTAATGTAGACCTTACATTCACATAATCTGACCTCTTGGAGCAATGCAAACATGTGCTTTCAGAGTTTTATCATTCTAAACATCTTTTTGTTGGCTGCGGTATATAGTAACTTCTACAGTCCCCAGAGATTAGCCTTTCTCCTCCTTTTTCATCCCTTCATTCCATGACAGTTGTGTACATTAACCTTCAGATCTCATTTCCCTCCATTTCATCATCTTTGCTGCCAGGATTAAGTTTAGTTCGACAATGATTAACATACCATATGCACTGCATAACCAGCTCAAATTTGGGTAGGTAATTAGGACCTCTCAAATCTTAGCACCTAGCTGCCAGCTTGAACTTCTAAACAGCTGCAGTTAATGTGTATTTCCTTGCAGCACAGATCCTGCTGCAGAATGGATAAACTGTAATACATTTCTGAAAAGACTATGCCTTTGTTCAATAGAAAATATAAACTGTTGACACAACTTGTTTTGTTTTCCCTTTGAGAAATATGTGATGCCTGGCTAAGATTTATTGATTGTTTGTTTTGTTTTACAATTTCAGTTCCCCTCTTCCCCCACACATCCATATTCACCTTCAAGTGCCTGAGGGACTGAGACACTGCAGGGGCTTTTGTTAAGCTCCCCTGGCCAAAGTCGGGCTGCTCCTGTGAAGTTTTCCAAAAGGTCTCCCACCTTTAATTGCTAATTACAGGGTTTTTGAAAAAACAAACAAACAAACAAAATCTTAAAATCAGTCCCCATTGCACCTTTCCCCTGTTCTTGGAATATATTAAATGAAGGGGAAAGAAACCTACTCAACAAGGCTACATCCATACAATCTCCCTTGTGCCGGCTAAAAAGAGTTTCCACTAAAAAATCAGCAATAGCGGTAATATTTAATAACAGAACTCATTCCGAAGGTTACTTTGGTAGGGGCAATTCCTGTGGATCTTATTCTTGGAGTAATTTGACATAGTTCAACATAATCATGGATTTCCATTGGTGCAATTTCCTACTTCCTTGTGATCATAAGCCCTAGTGGGTGATCAATAGTAAACTTGCAAGCCTGAGGAGAGAGAAGCTGTGGCAAAGAGACAGACTCTACTGAATTCAGGTTTCAGAGCAGCAGCTGTGTTAGTCTGTATTCACAAAAAAGAAAAGGAGTACTTGTGGCACCTTAGAGACTAACAAATTTATTTGAGCATAAGCTTTCGTGAGCTACAGCTCACTTCATCAGATGGCTCACTATGTGTATAGTGATTATGAAATCTCATTTCATTACACTACTGATTTCCAGGGAATGAAATTATAAACAAGGTGATTAATTAATGTACTTTATGGTCCATTTAATTATATAGCTGTCAAAGCAATGACTCCAGCTGAATTGGCATCTTCTTTGTTCTTTTTCTCAATTTTTTTTAAACAGAATGGATCTGTACTTTTTTCCTGGTCTATAGAGTTTAATTGTCCACAGCTGAATATATATATATATATATATATATATATATATATATATAATTTGTATTGCAAGATCAGCAACCTTTGGTTTGAGAATCTAGCCGTAGCGTAGTTACCTTACCTTACCTTACGTATAGTTACCTTTGGACCTGATAGGAAATTTTGCCTATGTGGGTCAAAACCCCTTCAGGTGATGAAAAATTACTTCTCTTTCTAGCTTGCTGGTCGATAAAAAAAGAGAACTTCAGCTCTCTGAAAAATGCTGGACTGGTGCAGCAGTAAATAAAAATACTTGTTAGGTCTATTTTTTTTAATTAGGAAATAAGGCTACGATTTTGTTTATCAACAGCAGACAATCCTGAATGCACCAAGTAAATACCCAAAAGTCTTTATTCTCAGTCTTGTTTCAGAATGAAGATTCTGAACACTTGGTTTTGCTAGGATTATCAACAGCCTGTAAATAACGGTATGATTAAACAACGAATTTCAGAGACCTATGTTCGATTGTTATTCAACAAAATTCAACAGGTGCCGATAGCAACAATCCCATAGCGTCACCTATCTTTGATGTTTGAAAAGCCCTCAGCATATTGTGAGAGATACTGCAAATAAATTAACTGATATAATTTAGAGATAAAGAATGAAATAGCTGTAGCACAAAATCTACTGTTTAATAACAAAATGATATATTGCATTTTAAAGGACACTAGTGGTAGCTAAACCTATATTTAGGTTTTTGTAAAGATAGAAGGGTTTTCCACAATCTACTATTGGGAAAGACTCTCAAATACAATCTATCCTGTCTGCACACTGGTGGTATACGGTAATATTCAGGCTGCAATGGGCCAGCTGACAATTTACTTAGCAAAGAGGAGAGGCTAAAGCCAGCGGCATCAAGTTTTGGGCCTATTGCCCCTACACCATGGCAGAGAGGATATTTCAGGTGAGAGAAGAGCAGAGGCTTCCCTTATGTTCAGCTGCTTTATGGTCCATAAGGGCTTCTCTAATTGCATGGTCTCCTAAAGTGCTGTAACTCATACTGGGTCTGGTGTAGACTAGCTCAGAAAATGAGTCAGCCATACCTGATTTCTTGATGACCCTCTCCCGCATATGCAAAAGAAAATATAGCCCATTGACTAACGATTCTTTTACAAAGTAATGGTGAAATTTAAATATTCTCCTGCAGTGCTGATAATCCAAACACAAAAGCAATATTGTATGAGTGCATGAGAACTAGAAAATCACCCTGTTTTATAAATACAAAAGAAGAAATTCCCACCAGTATAAAGACCACCCCAAGACACAGCATCAGTGAAGAGATGGATAGGTTGTGTGGTGGACATTTTCACTGGTAAGTGCATTTCACCCCTAGTGCTCAAGGCTATAGGCTGTGCCTACTTCACTGAAAATAATATAAAAACCATGGTGAATTATACAGTGGGGGTTCTTCCAAAGTTGCGGTATTTGACAAAAGAGAATATATATTTATATAAAATAATGAAGACAGATGGTTATGAGTTTTCAAACTGACACAGTCACATCTCTTCAGTTATGACAAGTAACTTTGGAATGTAATTACCTAAGATTGGGGAGGGGGTTTGACGACTCTCAAAGAAAACATATTGTTATAATCTGCTGAGAAGTGTCTATACTTCTCCATCACTGAGTTTTTTGTGCTTAGAAACTTTAATAGAGACAAGTTGCTGGACTAGACGGATAACTAGTCCTATCCAGTGAGGTCTGTTATATGTCTTTAGGACTTTCACTATGTCCTATATAAAAAAAATCCCTCTACTGCTGAGAAAAACAAACAATTATCTCTGTCTCTTTCATTAATGTGGTTTGTATGGCCTTGCATTTGCCTTCCTCCCCCAAGAAAAGAGTTTCCATTTGTGTTCACTGTGCGCAATGATGTCAATACTGAAATCAATGAAATTTTAGCAGCTCTGGTCTACTATAAAAGTGTATGTTTCTCTGCAGCACAGAGAAGTTTAATGTTTTCATGAAACTGGATTTTCATAACAATGCTACTGGATGTATTCACCTTCAATCAGTGACCCAGGCAAACTCTCTTTTTTGTGGAGAGAAAGATTCACCATAGCTCCAGTCAGCACAACATCCCTCTATTTTTCTTTTTAATATGTCAATACTGCAAGTCTCCTGTACCTTCAGGCTGATCATCAGTGCTTGTACCAGATGTCATATGAAGAAACAAGAACATTTGTTACCCATTCAAAAGTCTTATGGCAATGCCTTATACCTTTTATTGTTCACCTGGTGCTTAACTCATTGACACTATGTTGAATCAACTCCATCTGCCAAGTGTGACAAAGTACCAACTTCTTGAAAATCAGGACTCAAATTATTGATGAGCCTCCACTCCATAAAAATGCTTATCTTTTCAGTCCTGAGCTTTCTGTAGATCAAATGCCAGCTACAGAATAATGGTGGCTTTATGGGCTGCCATCCTCACGAGCCCTGCCTCCAGGGCATGTTCAACTTTTTCTTCTTGCTGACCTGTGTCTGAAATATTTACATTGTAACATTTAGAAGTTTTTGTTTATGCTGGTTCCTTTTATGATTACTCTTTCAGCTTGTTCTTTAGGTACCTTACATGAAGATGGCTTTTGTGCTTAGAGGGTGAAATTCACTGCTGTGCAGAGTACCAGCACAAGGACTATACGCTATGTAAATCCCACTTAAACCCTCAAAATAGAATCATAGACTCACCCACATGTTGGGCTGGAAGGGACCTCAAGAGGTCATCTAGTCCAGGCCCACATGCTGGTATACGTAGATCGTCCCTGACAGGGTGCTTGTATAACCTGTTCATAAACCTCCAATGATGGGGATTCAACAACTTCCCTTAGTATCCTATTCCAAAATTAAACAATCCTTATAGTTAGAAAGTATTTTTTCTAATATATAACCTAAATCTCACTTGCAGATTAAGATGATTACTTCTAGTCCTATCTTCAGTGGATATGGAGAACAACTGAGTGCTGTCCTCTTTATAACAACCCTTAACATATTTGAAGACTGTTACCAGCTCCACACTCAGGCTTCTTATCTCAAGCCTAAGTGTGCCCAGTTTATAACTATTCTTCATAGCTTTGGTTTTCTAAACCTCATCACTTTTGTCCTCTTCTGGACTCTCTCTAATTTAACTTTTTTCTTAAAGTATGGTGCCTAAAACTCAACATAGTACACCACTGAGGCTTACTAGTGCCAAGTAGAGCAGGACAATGATCCTAGATATGACACTTCTGCTAACATACCCCAGAATATTAGCCTTCCCCCCCCAACTGCATTACATTGTTGGCTCATGTTCAATATGTGATCCACTATAACCTCCACCCCCAGTCATTTTCTGGAGAATTACTGTGTTGCCAGTTAACTCACCTTTTGTATTTGTGCATTTAGTATTTTTCCTTCCTAAATGTAATACTTTGTACTTGTCTATATTGAATTTCTTCTTGTCAATTTCAGACAAATTATCCAATTTGTCAAGGTCCTTTTGAATTATAACAGCATCCTCCAAGGTGCTTGTGCCTCCCCATAGCTTGGTGTCATCTGCAAATTTTATATGCATACTGTGATGGGATGGCTCATCTACGCAAGGCCTGAGTAAGTAAAAAGGGCTAATTTACCCTCACAGGCTGCATCTGGAGGAGAGTCAGAGTTGCTAAGCTCTAATTGATGATGAAGCCTAGCTCGGCAGGGAAGCTGAGCTAGTAAAAAACAACAATAACTCCCCCCCCCCCGCCAGGAACTAGCCTCCCTACAGCCCCCTCTTACTTGCTATCTACAGTTGCTCCCTAGGGAAAAGGGGTGTTTGTGGCCTAGGATGGGAAGTATTCTTGGGAATACAGGCTCTGGCAAGAACGTGAGAGGGGGTGAAATGGTAACCCAGGCGGGGGCCAGAAGAAAGAAAGGGAAAAGCCTAGGGAAACAGCAACAAGGACAGAGCTTAACATGGTTCATCTGGGTTGCTGGGTAAGGGTCCTGGGCTGGAACCTAAAGTAGTGGGTGAGCCTGGGTTCCCTTCCCAGTCACTGAGAAAGTGGTATTTGGTCTGGAAAACTACCTGATGTAGCACATGGACAGCTTCTTTAGAGAGATCCTGATGCCATGGAAGGGGAGGACTAAATAATGACTTAGCTAGAGGGCTGAGTCATGCAGAGGGAGTAACCCGCTTACAGAGAGAGACCTACCCAGGGTGAGCAACTGAAGAATGAAGGATCAGAGTGGTTGAGAGTTAATCTCCAGATGCACCATAAGAAGATGAGTGGTGAACCCTGTGATACATACTCTCCAACTATTATCCAAGTCATTAATGAAAATATTAAATAGCACTAGACCTGGGTCAACTCACTGTGGGACCACACTAGATAACCCCCCCCCCTCCTAGTTTGACAGCAGTTGAGTACAGTTTTTCAATCACTTGTGCACCCACTTTATAGTAATTTATCAAGATGATATTTACCTGCTTTGCTTATGAGAATTCATTAGGGACTGTCAAAAGCTTTACTAAAATAAAGATACATCATGTCTACAGTTTTTCCTCCCATCTATTAGGCCGGTAAGCCTGTCAAAAAAGGAAACTAAATTGGTTTGTCATGGCTTGTTCTTGTTAAATGCATGTTAGCTATTACTTACTACCCATTAAGTGCTTACAGACCAATTGCTTAATAATTTGTTCTAGTCTCTTTCCAGGTAATGGAGTCAGGCTGACTGGTCTATAATTCCCCATGTCTCCTCTCTTCCCTTTTTTAAAGATAAGTACTATGTTTGCCCTTCTCCAGTTCTCTGGGACCTCGCCTGTCCTTCATCAGTTCTTGGAGATAACTGTCAATGGTGGTGATGTTGCTTCAGCTAATTCCTTAAGTACCCCCTAGGGTGCATTTCATCAGGCTGTGTCAACTTGAAAACATTTAACTTATCTACATACTCTTTAACCACTTCTTTCTCTATTTTGGCTTGTGTTCCTTTCCTTAGTGTTACTTAACACAACTAATATCCAGTCAAGATTAACTTCTTTAATAAAGACTGAAGCGAAAGAGGCATTAAACACCTCAGCCTTCTTGGTGTTCTGTTATTAGTGCGCCTTCCTTGCTAAGTAGTGGACTTACACTTTCCTTCATCCTTCTCTTGCTCCTAATGTATTTATAGAACCTCTTATTGACTTTTATGTTCCTTGCTGGTGTAACTAATTTTGTGCCTTTTAGCATTTTTTATTTTTGTCCTCAAGTAGTATCGGGCCTCGGAAATAGATTTATGTGGAATATAAGTGCTGAACAAGGGTGAATTTCACCCTTACAGCTTTCTTACAAGCAGAAGCCTCTCCATAACCTTAACAGCAATTTATAGGAAAGTGGAGCCTCTTTAGAGCTTGTTGACAAATTGTTTCAAAGTTGCGGTTGAATAGCCTCAATTCCATATCAAACCTGGTTCACAGTGTTTACTTAATGTTCAACCTGTGACCTAATCTGTTTTATCTTCAGGTCTAACAATTGGTAGGATATTAAACACTGACTTAAGGAAATGCTTTTGTGGCATTTGTTTTTTGAATGAGATCTTAAAAGGATAATCTTTAACTAAACATTATTTCCAATGTATTTATTTCCTGGGATTTTGCAGAAGAAAATCTTTTTGGTTGAAATGTGGGGGGTTCTTTAAAACTTGCTATTTCCACATATTTTTATTCCTATAGATTTATGGATAATTTAGCTGATTGAATTTTCATTTGGGGAAAAAGCAGTTCAATAAATGATGACACATCTACTTGACATTCTTATAGTCATCAGATAAATAAAAGTCACTTCGCTATCCAAAACTGTCTGTTAGGTTAGGAAATTATACGGGGAATCTACATACTCAAGGCCTCTATGGAAGTAAGTTTGCAAAGTAGTAAGCACCCTCATTTTACTTAAGTCAGTGAGAATCAAGTGTATGCAGAAACTCTCAAAATTGGGCCCTTAGAGAGGATGAGAGATGATCTTTTCTCTGTCTGCTGTGACAGACCCAGACTAGTGAGGTACAGGAGTCTGGTAGAAGGCAAATATATACTGGCCACTGGATGAATAGTTTTCTGTTCCCTGAGTGACCAGAGCAGGGGCTGTACGAGAGCAATCAGGAACCTGTTAGAACCAATTTAAACAGGCAAGCTAATTAAGACACCTGGAGCCAATTTAGAACATATTGGAGTCAGTTATGGCAGACAGATTAATCAGGACACCTGGTTTAAAAAGGACCTCCCATCAGTTAGTAGAGGGGTGCAAGGAGCAGGGAATGAGAAAGCGTACTGCTGGAGGACTGAGGGGTACAAACATGATTAGGCTTCAGGAGGAAGATCCTGCAGTGAGGATAAAGAGGGTGCTGGGGGGAGGCCATGGGGAAGTAGCCCAGGGAGTTGTAGCTGTAACACAGATGATACAGGAGACGTAGACAGCTGCTATCCACGGGGCCCTGGTCTGGAACCCAGTATATAGGGTGGGCCTGGGTTCCCCCCAACTCCTGATCGGACACAGGAGAAGTTGACCTGATCTGTGAGCAACACCAACCTGGCACACGTGGGCAGCACCATGAAAGGACATGTTATCAAACATTTAGGATGCTCACGGGCATGAAAGTGAAGTAAGCTTAAAATGCTTGCCCCGACAGACCACATGTGAAACAAGATAATATGGATGGAATCCATGAAGGCATCTACACCTGGACTTAGGTGCCTAAGTACCTCCACTTCCATCCACAGAACACCCGCCTAACCCTGTAACTCAGTGCCTAAGTTTTCACCTCTTGGCATGAGCACTGCTGCCTCACTGTGTGCAGGATGCCCCAGCCCATCTTAAGACTTTTAGCCCAGGGTTTAGGGCACTCACCTGGCATATGGGAGATCCATGTTCAATTTCCCCCTTCACTGGAAGAGGGGGAAGGAGGAGGGCCCCTGTTCAAATCTGACCTCTCAGGACAGCGTTTCAACCCCTGCATTATAGGATATTCTGATGTACCTCACTATCTCCTCTTGAAGCTGTTCCACAGTGGATAAACGAGTGATTGGAGTAGGGGGACTTGACCCACAGTCTCCTGCTTACACAGATGGGTGCCTAAGCCACTGGGCTGCAGTGTCATTCTCTGGCCCAAAGACTCTTTCGTTCTGTATCCTGAGTGGAACAACTTTGAGTAAAGTCATCATGAATAGGTCGGAGTATGAACAAGAGGCTACTAGGCAGCTCTCCAACACCACTTTCTACAAGCCATTACCCTCTGATCCCACTGAGAGTTACCAAAAGAAACTACAGCATTTGCTCAAGAAACTCCCTGAAAAAGCACAAGAACAAATCCGCACAGACACACCCCTAGAACCCCGACCTGGGGTATTCTATCTGCTACCCAAGATCCATAAACCTGGAAATCCTGGACGCCCCATCATCTCAGGCATTGGCACCCTGACAGCAGGATTGTCTGGTTATGTAGACTCCCTCCTCAGGCCCTTCGTTACCAGCACTCCCAGCTATCTTCGAGACACCACCGATTTCCTGAGGAAACTACAGTCCATTGGTGATCTTCCTAAAAACACCATCCTAGCCACTATGGATGTAGAAGCCCTCTACACCAACATTCCACACAAAGATGGACTACAAGCCGTCAGGAACAGTATCCCCGATACTGTCACGGCTAACCTGGTGGCAGAACTTTGTGACTTTGTCCTGACCCATAACTATTTCACATTTGGTGACAATGTATACCTTCAAATCAGCGGCACTGCGATGGGTACCCGCATGGCCCCCCAGTATGCCAACATTTTTATGGCTGACTTAGAACAAGGCTTCCTCAGCTCTCGTCCCCTAATGCCCCTACTCTACTTGCGCTACATTGATGACATCTTCATCATCTGGACCCATGGAAAAGAAGCTCTTGAGGAATTCCACCATGATTTCAACAATTTCCATCCCACCATCAACCTCAGCCTGGACCAGTCCACACAAGAGATCCACTTCCTGGACACTACGGTGCTAATAAGCGATGGTCACATAAACACCACCCTATATCGGAAACCTACTGACCGCTATTCCTACCTACATGCCTCTAGCTTTCATCCAGATCATACCACTCGATCCATTGTCTACAGCCAAGCGCTACGATATAACCGCATTTGCTCCAACCCCTCAGACAGAGACAAACACCTACAAGATCTCTATCATGCATTCCTACAACTACAATACCCACCTGCTGAAGTGAAGAAACAGATTGACAGAGCCAGAAGAGTACCCAGAAGTCACCTACTACAGGACAGGCCCAACAAAGAAAACAACAGAACGCCACTAGCCATCACCTTCAGCCCCCAACTAAAACCTCTCCAACGCATCATCAAGGATCTACAACCTATCCTGAAGGACGAGCCATCGCTCTCTCAGATCTTGGGAGACAGACCAGTCCTTGCTTACAGACAGCCCCCCAATCTGAAGCAAATACTCACCAGCAACCACACACCACACAACAGAACCACTAACCCAGGAACCTATCCTTGCAACAAAGCCCGTTGCCAACTCTGTCCACATATCTATTCAGGGGATACCATCATAGGGCCTAATCACATCAGCCACACTATCAGAGGCTCGTTCACCTGCGCATCTACCAATGTGATATATGCCATCATGTGCCAGCAATGCCCCTCTGCCATGTACATTGGCCAAACTGGACAGTCTCTACGTAAAAGAATGAATGGACACAAATCAGACGTCAAGAATTATAACATTCAAAAACCAGTTGGAGAACACTTCAATCTCTCTGGTCACTCGATCACAGACCTAAGAGTGGCTATACTTCAACAAAAAAGCTTCAAAAACAGACTCCAACGAGAGACTGCTGAATTGGAATTAATTTGCAAACTGGATACAATTAACTTAGGCTTGAATAGAGACTGGGAATGGATGAGTCATTACACAAAGTAAAACTATTTCCCCATGGTATTTCTCCCTCCCACCCCACCCCCCACTGTTCCTCTGATATTCTTGTTAACTGCTGGAATTAGCCTACCTGCTTGTCACCATGAAAGGTTTTCCTCCTTCCCCCCCTGCTGTTGGTGATGGCTTATCTTAAGTGATCACTCTCCTTACAGTGTGTATGATAAACCCATTGTTTCATGTTCTCTGTGTGTGTGTGTATATAAATCTCTCCTCTGTTTTTTCCACCAAATGCATCCGATGAAGTGAGCTGTAGCTCACGAAAGCTTATGCTCTAATAAATTTGTTAGTCTCTAAGGTGCCACAAAAACAATAAGAAGCAGTCTCTCAAATTAAAGGTAGTCAGCACTTCTATCAAACACTATGGAGTACTAGTGAGAATTACCCCCTCTGTTTGTTTGGTCAATCTAAGTTAAACCAAATCAATTTTAACCTTATATTTAGCTAATGTGACCCCATTCGATTAAATCAGAACTTTTACTTTTCAGAATATTTTAGATTGTATCATGCATATAAACACAAATGTCCAAATCCCTAGTAATGTGAGTAGTCACATAAATTGGTTGAGTAAGGACAAGGCGGATTGGCCCTTGAGCTTTTAAAAACCTTGACCCACTACAACCTTCATTCCACAAGCTATAGTAACATTACTGATTACTCAAGACGGTATGTAAATTTGGCCTTTTATTACTTTCTCCCCATAATGAGCTAAGAGTTGTTTTTATTCCATCCTGAAGTTGCTCAGTATCATTAAAGCTGAGCTCAAGCTGACCTTGAGGGGGTGGAGGAGTGGGGGAAAATATAACATGGAAAGCTCTGTTGCTATGGAACCTATTAATGAAAATCTCATGAACTGTAAGTGAAGTTAAAAGTTAGAGATTATTTAAATGTGGTGTTTGAATTAACAACAAAATCTTGTGGTAATTAACAACATAAATTGTATTTTCCCAGATGAGCATTTATGAAAAGGCTATCTAAAACTGGCCAGTGGAAGTCAAAATTCAATCATCTATTTCAGTTGCATTGTCTTTTTATTGTAGTTTGTTTATAAGTGATGTGTGTGTAGCTAAGGAAATTGTAATGGGAGTTCTGTACATAATATATACATATGTATATAGTGGCTGACATTTAAAAAGCTAACATCAACAATGTGTGGGAACCATTAGTAGAAGTCTGACAAATTCAGATTAGAAATAAGGAACAAATTGTTCCATTAGCTAATCACCCCCGTTGTTACAAACTAGCAACTGAAGTAGAGGATTTGCTGTCTTTGGATACCATTCAAGAAGAAATACTTTAGTCAAACAGAAGTCATTAGACTCAACGCAGGCCATGAGATGGGGTGTATCAATGCCAAATGAGGCCTGAAGGGGTTAATATGAGTGTGTGGGCACAGTCAGTCTCACCCTGCTATATGTGCCCAAGTGACTCAGCTGGGGGCTGACAGGGAAAGAGCAGATTGCAGACTGTCACTCAGCATGAGAAGGCTAGCCTGCAGAGTTCTCTGAGCTTTAGGGAAAAGAGGCCAGCTGAAGGAGAAGCTGGCGAAGTCCCTGTAGCTGGCTAAAGTTAAAATAGAGCTTCAAGGAGGAGAGCTGGAGGACTCCCATAAGGAGGGAAACCAGGAGGCTGTTTGGAATACAGCTGAGCTGCTGCCAGAGAGGAAGCTCCTTTATAGCTAGCTGGAGAGAAGCCATGAATCCACAGTGATATTCTCAGAGCTCTGGGAGGTACTGACAATTGGGGAAAGGCAGAAGTAGCCTAGGGAAGTGGTATAGGATTGAAGGAAGAGTCCTTAACTGCCTAAACAGGTTCCTTGGGCTGGGCTCTAGAGGAGAGGGTGGGCCTAGGTTCTGCGACCTCTTCCCCAGACCAAGTGGGGTACGTACAGGCTTCAAGACTGAAAGAGGCCAGGAATGAGATGGGGGTTGAGGGCCTGGTACAGAACCCACAAAACTGTGGGGTTTGTTGAACTATTGATTGTCCCTGGAAGGGACAGGACTCTAGGTGACTTGGCCAGAGGTCTGAGCTGCAAGAAGCAGACCACTGTAGAGCTGTGCGCTTGCCTGCAGGATGTTCTACAGGAGGAGAGCCTGCTATGCTATATCCAGCCATTGCGGGTGTGCTAGCTTGTGAGTCATGCACACAGGCCTGTGTTATACATGAGAACAGATTAGATCTAATGATCCCTCCTGGCCCTTAAAAAGCCATGTCTATTGTTATCTGAGCATAGTTCTTTCCTGTACTAAGCATAGGAAACTACAGTGCTCTCACTACTGTGTGATTTCCTGCTGTTGATAAACACTAACTCTTGAATGGTAACCACTGCAGTAGAGATGCACAGATAATAAATAGACAAATGTTGAATGGGTTCAGAAAAATTTGGGTACTTCTAACATAGGCTGGTTTAGAAGCCAACAGGCTAAAGTGAGGAATTCTACCCAGAAATCACTGTATAGGTAGATTAGCCATAGTCATGGGGGTTTTTTTTGTTTTGTTGTTGCTCTGCTTTTTTTCTGAGGTGCCTTTTTTTTTTTTAAATCTGGTTATTCCACAGCTGCTTGTTGTGTGTCTGGTTGATTGGTTTTGGAAGAAATAGAGCAATGTCAGAAATGGTCTGGTGCAACAATAGACTTGTGTCTTCTGTTCTCCAGGGCATTAGTCTCATACTTTCAAGTGAGAAAGTAAAGCATGTGCTTTAGTCAAAAGCATTTTATTGCAGATAAAATGGCAAAATTAAATTTCCTGGATTATGCAGGTTATCAGACCAAATCTAATGGTCCCATCTGGTTTTAAAATCTATGATTTATTTTAGGGAAGGGTGTTTTCTAGTAATGATGCAATTGTGCCAAACAGCTATTTGATGACTGGGAGTGCAAGTCACTGGTTGGCTATATCACATTGGCCTAAACTTTGAAAAGAAGGAGACTTTTTTTTCTCAAGGCTACCATTGTGGAAGGTGGTATGTGTACTCTTGCTGCTTGAATACCAAAAAGGCTGGATTATAATGCTTTGGGGAAATTCTATAATCCTTCTTTAATGCAGCTCATTGTTTTTGTTTTAAGTTTGCATTTTGAATTTCTGTAAAACTTTACAGAAGTGCATTCTCTGTACCTGCATAGAGAGGTAATTTATTAATTTTAGCTATCTATGACAGTTCTTCAAAGCTAAACATATAGGAACTGCTCAGCTGATAGCTTAAAAAATAAATGGGAAATGCATCCATGTCAAGGTTCCTTCCCCACTCTGAACTCTAGGGTACAGATGTAGGGACCTGCATGAAAACCCCCTAAGCTTATTTTTACCAGCTTCGGTTAAAACTTCCCCAAGGTACAAACTATTTTACATTTTTCCCTTGCACTTTATTGCTGCCACCACCAAGCGTCTAACAGATATATAACAGGGAAACAGCCCGCTTGGAAATGTCTTTCCCCCCCCAAAATCCTCCCCAAACCTTACACCCCTTTCCTGGGGAAGGCTTGATAAAAATCCTCACCAATTTGCATAGGTGAACACAGACCCAAACCCTTGGATCTTAAGAACAATGAAAAAGCAATCAGGTTCTTAAAAGAAAGAAGAAGATGAAATTAATTGAAGAAAAAGTAAAAGAATCACCTCTGTAAAATCAGGATGGTAAATACCTTACAGGGTAATCTGATTCAAAACATAGAGAATCCCTCTAGGCAAAACCTTAAGTTACAAAAAGACACAGAAACAGGAATATACATTCCATTCCGCACAGCTATTTTATCAGCCACTTAAACAAAACAGAATCTAACGCATATCTAACTAGATTACTTACTAAGTTCTAAGACTCCATTCCTTTTCTCTTCCCGGCAAAAGCATTACACAGATGGCGAGAGCCTTTGTTTCTCCCCTCCCCCCTCCAGCTTTGAAAATATCTGGTCTCCTCATTGGTCATTTTGGTCAGGAGCCAGCGAGGTTATCCTAGCTTCTTAACCCTTTACAGGTGGAAGGGCTTTTCCTCTGGCCAGGAGGGATTTTAAAGGTGTTTACCCTTCCCTTTATATTTATGACAATCCATTATTCACCAGTAGTCACAACTTGACATTCTCTAATCAAGAACTGCTTCCCCATCCATGAGCAGTTCAGATACATGCTACTCTCACTTGCAGCCCCTGTGCTGTGTTTTCTATCATTGTCAGTCAGCTGAGAGTATGCTGCAGCTTCTCTACCTCAGGAACCACAGTGAGACCAGGGATGAAAAATTTCAATCAGAAATCTCTTAGTTACGTGACAAGATTGCTTCTATGAACTCCTGAGCATTCAGACTCAGAGCATGTCTGCATCATGAGAGAGACCCCTCACAATGGGAGGCCTTTGGGTGATTATACATGATTAATTTTAAAGATGGCACTGCAATATACTGCAACCATGATATAAATATACCTCACCAAAATGGGAAAGGAGGTAGAGAGGCGATAGCATGGGACAAGGCAGCATCCTCTCTCCTTGTACAGTAGGAAGATCAGAGGCAATATTGTGCTTCAGAGGCACAGTTACCCCTTTTGAGGTTGGGTTAGGGCAGAAGGTGCCAAACCACACAGTGTGAGCCAGTGCCTTAGACAGAATTTGGCTCTGAATCACCAATACCTACACTGAGACACCAGCTTTCCTGGTATGTGCTGTAGTGCTTGGGTACTGGAGATTTAAGCCTCAAATTAAAATCTTCACAAAACCTAGGGAGTTTCTATCGGTCATAAGATTACTGCAATGGCTCTTTTATGTAAACATTCTGGTGACGCATAGAAGAATTCAATAAAGTAGAAACTTGGTTTCGTGAGTTAGGGTAGGGCAAACATTTCAGCATATATAGCTTATTCTGTATCTCCTTAAGCAGTTGCATCGGATGCATTTAGCACTACTGCTTTCATCTTTATTGGCTGTTGATAGTATTGTATATTTTTGGGTGACATGGTTAAAGGACACTTTCTAGATATTCAGAAGCCAAGATGAGAGATTCAGAGAAGTTTCTGATAGTCTACGTGTCTCATGCCAGTTATATCCACTGTGAGGAACGTAAGAGAGAAGTGGTGTGATTCTTTAAATGAGTTTTACAGAACTAGAACAATGTATATATTCCACTTTAAGGATCTTTTGTGAGAGGTTCACTATTGTTCCTTGTTAATTAGAATTGGAGATGAGAATCTTTGATACTTCCAGTTACTAGTATGTTAATGCAACATACATCACTTCATCAGTGCCACCTCTGTGTTGATGTGTCTAAGAAAAGACAAGATGTCAAAGGGAGAGTAGGTCAGGGTAGGGTTCTGTCAGCCAGTGCTGCATGTACCATTCCTGTGCATCATGGAGATTGACAGTAATAGACATCTGCAAAGCTACCACATTACCTTTCCTAACTCTCTCCTTTGTCCTGATTCCTACAAAACCTTGGCAACTGTGAGGTTGCTGGTGTTCTAAGACAACTGCTTCTCATGCCGACCAACTGTCTGTTCCTTTTTACTTACCTCTCTTTCTGACTATAGCCATTTTGTTCTCTCTTCTCTTATACTTAAACTCTTGGAGGCAGGGACCATGTTTTGTTCTGTTTGTATAGCATTTAGCACAGGGAGGTCCTGGTCCATGAGTAAGGCTCCTATGTGTTACAGTAATCCACATAATATTTCTAAACTTGTATTTCATGAAGAGCCTGATCTAAAGCCCATTAAAGTTAATAGAAAGATTCCAACTGATTCACACGGGATTAGGACCATGCTCCAAAGTGGCAATGTTGATTAAGACTTGTAACTAGTTAAAGCCAATATGTCCTATTTAACACTTCAATCTTTCACTCCAGAGCTGAGTGTCTATAAACGCAATGGAGTACAATTAGAAGTGGCTGTCCCCTTCCGTGTTCTATTTTGCATGCATGAAGCAACACATTCTTTTTTCATCTCCTTAAACAAAGCTGTGGAACACGGTTTCTCAACCTTCTTTTTAAAATTTTCAGACCCTCTTTAGGAATTTGAGTGGCAGTGGGGATCCCTTTGGAAATCTATTGTCTGTATATATCCTTGAATTCTGTTCAGTCAGTTTTCAGCCTCTTTCATGGAACCTATGAGACATAGCCTGGACAAGGGAAAAAGGTAAAATAGTTTGTACCTTGGGGAAGTTTTAACCTAAGCTGGTAAAAATAAGCTAAGTGTGTTTCCTATAAGAGTCACACCAATGTTACATTATATTCCACTTTAGCTCTTAGACAATTGAGAGTCCATGTAATAGTGATCTAATTTTCAGAGGTGCTGAACACAGTTATTCTGAAGTTCAGTAGGAGGTGCAGATGTGAAGTCAGGCCACAAATTGTGTATTACACTAGATCAAATATAGTTATGAGTCAGATCTGTGGTCTCTTTGGTACCAATCCAGCAGTGTAAGGGGGTAGTCAGCATAACTGTCCAGCTATGGATTTCTCCCACCTACAGAAATCTGAGGGTATAGAGCTGGTGCAAACCACGGGGCCTTGTGCATATTGTGTTTTGGTGATTTCTTTCTGCCAGAAAAGCCCCTTGAAGGCCACTGCTGTTAAGTAAACTTTAGAGCTACCCTGAAGATGCTCTGAATTAGGTCTGAGCCCAACATCCTTGGGGATTAGAAGAAGGGTAAAGGTAATCTAGCACCAACTTCACCCCTCTTTTCTCAGCTGTGCTAAGCAAAGTACTGGAGCAGCAGAGGATGTGGCCTATTTGTTCCCTTAAAGGAAGTTATATCTGGGTCAGTATAGTCATTGATGGAACACTGTGGGTAATCGCACAGAGTAATGAAGTGCACATGCCCCATGAATAAATTCCTCTTGATATGTCAATAAAGTCTGCAAATCTGTTGAAGTCTCATTAAATAGTATCTGATTCAGAATTATCAATTGCAGGCCCCTGCCTGTGGCACAATGACTGCAATAAGCCCCACCAGCTTTGACAGCAATCCATTAACATGGAAGAAGACTTCCACAGTCTCTCAACACTGATGCTGGCATGGGAGATACCAACTGTAGTGTTCCATGTATATTGCATCAGAATAGATTTGCCTTAAGTACCCAAGTAAAAGCCAAGAGAAATACCAAAAAACTTAACTCATTTATCTTGAGGGTGGGGAAAAACAAAAAAAAAACAAAACAAAAACCCAACCATCATCAATGTCTTCTCTGCCCATCCACCTTCAATGCTCCCTCACACCTTTTACTGTAGGCACAGTGGTACCAATTGTTAAGGTTGCACAAGCATTTCCATTTGAATTGGTGCATTCAGCTGCTTATAACTTTACCAGTCCTTGTACCTTTTGGACTAAAATTTGGCATTTTTTTTTCTTTCGCCCAGAAATGATTTTTTTCCTGGAAAGATTGAACCCGTTTTGCTCAGCCATTTTTGAGTATAAAGGAATTGGCGGGGGGGAAACATAATTTTTTGCCTTAGTGACTTGACTTTTGGCAAAAATGATGAAAATTGGTTGTGATTTGTTGAACTTTAAAAAGGTTTTTAAAATGTACTTTGCAGTGTAGTCTTAGACTGTGAGCATTTTTTTAGATCTGGATACAAGCATCAGCATAAAAAAATTACTTAGGGGAGTGCCAGGCTTTTCTGTTTACTCAGTGAAAGAGACCCTGGATCACCTTTTGGAAATTCTCAGAAGCTGGAGAATCACAGGAGATGGTAAGAAAGATCCTGCCATCTTGATCTTCCGCTTCCACCACCAACATACCTAGAGGAAGGAGTACTGAGTAGGATCATGCTGTAACCTGGCATGTTAATCCAAACCTTATATATTCTACCTCTCCTTTTCTCTCTCCTGCTTTCCTCCCACTTCAACCAGACCCTTTTCATTTTCTTGAATAGTGGTTTGTACTTTTCTCCTATGCAGTACCATAACATCATACTGTGCAGAAGGATTTTTAAAGAGGTCTTCAGAGGACATAGTTTGCCCTGAGACAGGGAGGAGAGACAAACTATAGATGCCAAAATTTAGAGAAACTTGTGTGATTAAACATGGGAAATTCCAAAATACATCCAGCTCATTACAGTCTAGAAAATGCAAATAGGGGGAGGATGTTTTTTCATCTACAGAGTGGGGAGAGTCTTGCATAGTTACAGATAATTTTAAATAGTTAAAAAAGGGTACCAAACTTTCTGTGAGGGAGAGGAGGAGCAGACAAGAATAAAGAACACAGGTTGTTTAGGAAGAACACTCGCATCAAGGCAAATGTCTTGAGAAATAATCAAGACTCTTAACATTTTCCCCCCAATGCTAATAAACTGACCCTTTAGGCTGCCAGACTAATGGTATAAAGGGAAGACTTTAAAAACAAATCTTGCTTACCTTATGTTCCACTGACTTCAGGGATATTAAATGAGTGATTTAAATGGGCAAAATTTGACCTTTATCTCTTCTGGGTGGCAGTGGAAGAGGAATTTACTAAGGCAAAATGATTTTGTAGTCAGCCTACAGCTGAGTCCAACTGTGAAGGTGACTTTGGAAAACTAACTTTTATCTAAATTTAATGGCTTTCCAAATGAAGACCCTGATCCTGTTGTAAACTCCAGATAGGCTTCCCCTTCCCTCCCCATGCATTGAGCTGCTTGTAGGGATAAAGATCTGGTACTTCCAACCTTACTCATGAGAGTAGTCTGTCATATTATGATGACTTGCATGATTAAGGGTTACTTGGTTGAATCCTGATTATTTATTTTCCAACTTTACTCTTATTTTCTTTGTTACATCTATTGAGAATTGCATGATCCATTTTCTTTGGTTTCATTGATTTGATTAAGTGTTTGAGTACTGAAATAAAAAAATACTTAAAAGCCATGTGGTTCTGGTAGATGAATGCTATTGTTGAATGCCCCATGATAAGTGTTAATTTAATTACCTGTATGGCAGTAATCTAGGCAAGACCCTTAGATGGTGTATATCCACGTAGCTTCATTGAAATCTAAACTCTGAACCAATTTATATCTGCTGAGGTTCATAATGTTCCTATATAAATCAGTGGTAAACCTACACCTTGAATACTGCATGCAGTTCTGGTCTTCCCATCACAAAAAAGAGATTAGAACTGGAAAAGGTACAGAGAAGGGCAACAAAAGTGATTGGGGGTAGGGAACAGCTTCCATCTGAGAAGAGCTTTAAAAGGCTGGTTCTGTTCAGTTAGAAAAGAGATGGCTGCGGGGGGGGATATGAGAGAAGTCTATAAAATCATGAAAGGTGTGGAGAACGTGAATAGGGTAATGTTATTTACCTCTTCACATAACACACAAACCAGGGATCACCCAATGAAATTATTAGGCAGCGGGTTTGAAACTATTAGCCAAGATGATCAGGGATACAATCCCATGCTCTGGGTGTCCCTAAATCTCTGACTGAAGCTGGGACTGGATGACAAGGAATGTATCACTTGCTAATTGCCCTGTTCTGTTCATTCTCTCTGAAGCACCTGGCATTGGCCACTGTCAGAACACAAGATACTGGGCTAGATGGACCATTGGTCTGACCCCGTATGGCCATTCTTATGTTCCTGTGAGGACCTGACCCTGACACTTTCATTTGTTCATCTTTTCAGTACATAGTCCTCAAATCTGCCTTGCTGTGAGGTACAGTACTATGCCTAGAAAATCTATTGAATTGTAGTCACTTTCTTTTAATGCTGTAGAGTCTGCAAAGACTTAAATTTAGTTTTTCTGACTTATACAATCTACTTGTCCCTGTAAGCATGATGAGCCAGCACTATTGTTTTGTTTTACTTTTTTTTTAAAATGCACTGATGAATATGTATTGAGACTCAGATATTCACAAACTTTTGCTAGTGCTGCAATTTGCCTTACAATTAATCTGAAATTTTCCTTTTCTTCTGGTGGAATTGGCCTGTAGATGCCCCAAATATATCCTGAATAAATACTGCTTGAAACCCTTTGATGACAATGAGAGGATTAATAGCAGGAAATCCCAAACTACTATTGTGTGTTCATAAATTAACATGAAGGCAAGAGCTATCAGAAAGCATTGCCAATTAGTAGTTTAGGGAAATTAAGGGCCTGATTTTTCCCACTGCCTTAAACTTTACTTCTCCCATCATGTCCCTCTAGATAATATCTTCTCTTGGGCCAACTTCTGTTGGTAAGAGACAAGCTTTCAAGCTACACAGAGCTGCGCTTTCTCTCTCTCTCCCCAACAGAAGTTGGTCTAATAAAAGATAGTATACCTCATGAACCTTGTCTCTTTCATATCCTGGGTCCGATGCAGCTACCGCAACCTCGCACCTTATCTGGTCATTTATGCTTGTGCAGTATGGGTATAAATCAGTAATAGTATTTTTACATATTACTGTAGTATATGCAGGTCTCAACCAAGATCAGGACTCCAATATGCTGGGTGCCATACAAATGCATCATGGGGAAACACACCCTATCCCAAAGAGCTTACTACCAAAACAGACAAGACAAAGGGTGGGAATGAAAACCAAGGCCCAGAGACGTCAAGTGGTTTGACCACTTGACACAGCAGGTCACTGGCAAAGCAGGGAATAGAAGTCTGATTTCCTGACTCCAACTTTAGTGCCCTACACACTAGACCAAGCTGCCCTTCTATTTTGAGACAATCAAGTTATTCACTATTGCATTTAATAGGAAGCATACTTTTTAAAAAAAAATTCTATTGTAGAGGACTTTTTCATACGACTGTGGGGATTAAGAAATGTTACGTCAATATGCATCGTTAGACTTTCTTCTGTTCTTCACAAAACACTCTGTAAAAGGCCCCACAAACATTAGTCTGAAAGTATTTTTTCTTTGCAGAAAATCTTTTACTGGTTAGTGCCCTAATTCAACGCAGAAACTTCAAAAGATGGTTGAAAACGACATAGTATTCATATTTTAATATCTGTCTTGAAGCCAACCTCTTCTCCTAAAATATGCTTTTTAAATGAAAGCAATACTAATCATTGTTCTATTAGACTCAATGGTCAAAAACTTGACTTGATATTCATAAGGTTAATACTGCATTTGTCCTTTAATATAAAACAAAGTGTTTTGAAGGAACAGATCAAGACCCGCTCCTCTTTGAATCAAAGGTTTTGGGGAATAATTTTCCATTATAAGTAGCTTGTGTGACACAATGCAGTAAAATGAGATATGAAAAAATAAATTGGTTACACAATTCAATTTTTCCTGCATCCCTAGCCTGCCACTAAGTCTTAAAAATATCCTGTCTCATTCTCAGCAGGTGTAAATCAGAATAGTTTCAATGGAGCTGTGTTGAGTTATGGCCTGCTGAAGATCGGACCTTCTAAAGTTTCAAATATTTGAACTCATTGGATCCTTCCAATGTTCATGTATTGGAACCAGTATTCTGGTTGTGTCTTTAGGGTCTCATTCTGTAGTCTTTTCTCAGTGAAAACTCCCTTTGACTTCACTGAGTTTTGTTTAAGTTTGGACCAATCTTGCAGTACTTTGGGGTCTATTCCTAGGCAGGCTACGGGATCAGCCTAGAAACACACTCTTCTCGTGCACTATTTACTCACTCCAATGTTGTATTTCTGTGAATTTGTAATTGGCAGGAAATATTCTCCATGGCTTGAGCATTTAAGGGTGAATCTGGCCTTTTCTGATCAAGTGGCCCTATTTGATGTAGGGGACTGTGTGTGTATGTAGGGCCTCCCATAGCAAATTATGGGCCGACTCAGTCTTGTGGTCCTTGCTCAATCAAAACTCCTCAAACCCCATAAATAGGCATTTCAAAAGAGATCATCATTGGCCTAACTCTGCTCCCACTGAAGCAAATGGGAATTTTGCAATAGAATCAAGAATGCTTGTGAAAATCCCATAGTGCATGTCTACCCATAGTGCCTCTTTTTGGTGGCTTTTTCTTTCCATCTAAGGTGCCCTCCAGATATTATGGTAATGAGGGTCATAAGTACCTCACAGTCTTAACCATATTTATTCTTGCAACATCCTTGTGAGATAGGGAGAGGCAGTGTGGCCTAGTGAGAGAGCACTACACTGAAACACAGAACACCAGGGCTCTATTCACTGGTCTGCCATTGGCCTACTGGTTGAGTTTGCAAGTCGCTTCATTTTTCTGTCTCAGTTTCCCAATGTGTAAAATTGTGGTCATTGCCTCCTTTGTAAAGGGCTCTGAGATCTACTGATGAGAAGCACTGGATAATATCCTACTTTTATTGCTATTCCCTTCTTATAGATGTGCCACCAGGCACAGAGAGACTGACTTGCCCAGCATCATACAGGAGGTCTGTGGGAGAGCAGGGAATTGAACCCAGGTTACCTGAGTCAAAGGCTAGAGCCCTAACACTGGGACCATCAGTCTTCTGTGAAAAGTAGGTGGGGCTTGAACTTGTTATCATTTACATACAAAGCAAGACATTTTCCTCTTTTTCCTCTTCATTCCTCACATAGCAGCTCTCCCTTGAGTAGAGGTGAGTGAAACTGTCTGGAAATGTTGTGATGCCTATGAATACAGACATAATCAGAAACTGTAATGGCGAGGTTTTTTGATTCTCTAATTTAGATCTTCCTCAAAATCGGAGTGTACAGTACCAGCTAATATTGTTGGGTTAATGCTACCAATGTTTAAATATAGCATTTGTGGATGAGACCCCAGTGTCTGCCATTAGTGTAAGTATAGTTTGAGTGAGTAGAGTAGTTTAGTGTAATACTCATTAAGTACAGTAATAACGTCTCATCAAGTATAATGGTGTGTATTAGGAATAATGATACTTTACATGTTTATAGGGCCTTTTTATAAAGTATTTTTCCCCAGTAGTTAAACCTTCAGCAGTAGATCAAGAAAATCTGCTCAATTATCTCTACGCAATTTAAATTAAGTATGAAATGAGTCACCATTATTGGATCCTCTGGCTTCTGGGAGTACCGATAACTGCAAAAATGACAAAAGCATAATGGGTCAAGCCAGGATTTGACCAGCAGATACAACAGTGTGGAGTGGGATAACGTGCCAAATTCCATGAATTATGTATCTCTTACCCTATCCTGATGTTAACTCATGAGTAATTTTGTACTAATGAGTTGTTATGGAGTAGTTTTTCTGCTTTAAACTCACACTTGACCTTGATTCCAGAATAGCTTTCATCTGCGGACAAGCCCTGTGTTTTTTCCATGATTCCCTGTATGCCTGCAAAAACGTTCCCATATGTGAACTTGATCCTGCAGGCTCTCTCTGTGTCGCATTCCCATGCATGGATGGCATGCAGGATTGGGCCCAATATGTCAGGCTTCCTGGTCTTGCCTTTCAAAACAATTCTGCAAACTCACTCCACCATGCATGCTCACTGGAAAGGTCACACCATGCCATGTGCTTTCTCTCTAATCTGTTCCAAAGTGTTGTAACAGCTTGTCCTAGGACTACAAGCCCTCTGGGGTAGGGACTTTGTTACTGGTTTGGCCCACCACACCTACTATAGAGTGTGTTGTACTTCACACACAAAATAATATATTAAAAGAACTCTAGGTCTGAATAAATAACAGCTCAAAAGTAAAGAAAAGGAAATCTTAGATTGCCTGCATGACCTTAACTCTGTCCCTCTTGCGTATTACATTGCAATACTGTGGGACTAAGCTCATTAGCAAGTGCTGTTGTCAGTAGTATGTCAAGCTGGGTAAAAATGAGAAAACAATGTCCTAAAATTCAGTTTTCTCTTTCACAGAGTTTGAAATGTACCTATTTTCTATTTTTATTTAAATAATTCTCAAAACACTTCATTTAATGAAAACACAGGTTTCAAAAAGAAAACAGTGCCTGGTAAACCCAAAAAATTTAACAATTGTGTGTGGGGGGGAATTCAGTGACAGATATATTGGAAAATTTTGACCAGATCTAGTCATAAGGGTTTGGGGGATTGGGCCACTCCCCATCAATTTCCTCTTGAGTAATTATTACATGTGTGAATAAGGGTTGCAGATTCACATTTTGTTGCATATATGGGTACTTTTAACGTTTCAAATGTTATCTTAACACTTGGCACACAACTTTAACACAACACTACAAGCAAGTGCAGTGGGGCCCAATCTTGCAGCCACTGTTTAAGTGAGCGTCGTTTACATTCACAGGTATTTCCATGTGGCCTGAAACAACACATCCTTGGCTATTGGCCATAATACTCACCCCCAATCAGAAGCCACTTGAAACCACACACACACACACACACACACACACACACACACAAATATGCAGGATATGGCTCATGGACTTCATGGGACAACCCAAGGGCTCAGCTGTGGCTTTGCCACAAGCTCAGCATTAGGGGTGCCCTTGAATCAGTCAGGGGAGATGATGTGACAGGGGAATCACAACTCTTTCTCCCAATCTTCTCTGTACTCCAGGGAGGGAGCAGGATGTGCCACACCTGTGTGTGCTCCCTGCACAACAATACCACTGACACCTTGGGAGACAGCATTAAGGCTCCACCCCCTTCTGCCCACCTGTATGGATAAGGAATGTAGTTGCTCTGTGGCGCCTGCATACCTTCCTGTACTGCTACCTGTGATATGGGTAGCCAACATAAAAATGCAGGAGTGGGATGTCTTCTGTTATCTTACATCCTTGCACTGACATGTAGCCCAGCCATGGATTTGGCCCTAACTGGATAAGTATGTGTGTGGCCCACAAGCTACCGATTTAAGTTGTTTTCAACAAACTTTGTTATAAACTGCTTTCGCCTTCAAAGTAGAGATGTGCATTGGGGCCTTTATCAATAGTGTGGGGCCTTAAGGTAATCAAAAAAGCCATGTTGAATACACCAGTTTAGGCTTGATCTTGTTCCCACTGCATAAGTCTCCTGCTATTGACTTCAGTAGGAGACTTGGCCTCTTTGTGGGCCTAATCTGACTCTCATAAAAATCAATGGAAAATACTTCCACCCTTGCCATTGTCATTAAGTGACACTTTTCAGCGAGACAGATGCCACCAGTAAGATGCTGACAAATGCCAAGTGTAAATTGTATATTGGACTTCAGTGGATGTTTTGGGTTAATGGGAATGCAGTACTGGGACACTGATATTAAAATATCTCACTTTATTACTGCTGAACAGTGCTGCTTATATCTATCCTTTTTCAGACTGCTGGAGTGAGCCAAATAGGTTTTCTTTCAAAGGCCAGCTCTAAGGCGGAGATGTGTTGTGGCAAAATTTACCACACATCTGTCAAAACATCTCATTTTTTTCTAGCCTGCAATACCTATGTCTTCCCCTCCCTCCAAACCTGGGTTCTCCCTGGGCAGAGGGAGATACTATATCAGTAATAACTTATTTGAATGATTTGTTCCCAACTTTGCAGGTCTCATTTGGGTCATACTCCCACTAAAACTGCTTTTGTTCACTGTTAATAACTACAGTACATTCACTTCATTTTCTGAAAAGGTGGATATTCTAGATCTTTTTACCATTTAGACAAATAGTACGGTTTTTTTTTTTTGCAATACTTATTTTAACAAAAGTCTGTTTTCATGCATTTCCACCTTTGCTAATGTCTAGCAATTACTTTTTACCTCAGATCACCGCACTATCCTAGTGTCAATAATTCCAGCTATCACATGCTTTCCAGCTTTCTTCTAGACAATGCCACTTAATTTATCAAATAAGTTGTTGCAGAGGTTTTGTGGAGTCCTTGGATTGCTTTTACCTGTTGCGGGTACCCTTAAAAGCAACTCAATATCAAGGCCCTGAAAATGAGACACCTCTCAAAATGCATTTTCAGGAAAACTTCTAATGAAATTTTCTTTGTAACAGTTAACAAATAAAATTGGACTTTGAATGAAAAAGGCCTTTGAAAATCCATTTTAAAAGAAGATTAGAAATGTTGATATTAAGGAATCATCGTGTTTTCTGTAACCTCCCCACCAAATAGATTAAAGGGGTGTGATATACACATACTGAATATGATACTGAAGTACAAAAAAGGATTACTAAATGGTAAGATTAAGAACTTTTGTTATATGTTAAGACTTGTCATTATGAATAGCGAATGAATTTAGATGAGGTAATGCTTGGGCCAAGGCCTTCCTGACATAAGTGTGTTTTTTGCTGATTCTTCTTGTACACAGAAATTCCTGATCTGCTTAAAATGATGTTGCTGACAAAACAAAGGTAACATGTTGTGCTGCAAGTTTTGAAGTGAAAGTTCACAAACTTGTAACAACTTGTAACTTTTCAGCGAGACAGATGCCACTGGGAAGATGCTGACAAGATGCCACCAGTAAGATGCTTGGGCAGGGTTACACAAAACATGACCAACTGCATAAACAGCAAAAAATGCAAGAGTTGGATAAATTGAAGCCTGCACACGTGTAATATCAACACTTTTTTTTAACGTAACTTGTGTATTGAAAGTCGACTGGAGAAAAGTTAAGTAACATGGAATGTGGAAATGTGCAAAAGACTCAGGTAAGCAAGGCCCAAATTGGAGAAACACTGGACCAGACACTGAAGGAATGGGATTGAAGGTCTGACCAGGAGATAACAATGACCATCATGGAATGTAGAAGAATTTTGTAGAGTCCTGGAATGTGGTAACTTGGCCCCCTACCAATTACATCTTGTTTGGTGGTGTCTGTCATAACACACATTCAGGTAAAAGTGATTCTTTCTGAAATTGTATAATAAAGGCAAAAATTGGATAGACATGTGAGACTTTTCCTCCTCTTCTTTCCCCTCCCCCCAACATTACCCTTTGGCACTATTTTTTTTTAAACTTTAATACTAGCTTTTTCCTTATGCATCACGTGAATTAGTTTTGGTTGGGAGTAGGAGTGTGCAGATATTTCTTCCTACTGAAAAGCAATTAGTATGAAAGTGTAGGAGATAGTAATGATTTGAGCTGGGGGAATATTGCTCAAGAGTTACTTGCAAACCAGTTAGAATAAAAAGTTTGACTTGCCTAAAAAGGATCATTAGTCTCTGATGTGATGCTTTTGCTGTGGTCTAAAAGGGAGTCTTAGAAATATTTCTACAAATTTGATTAGCCTTACATAACTGTCTTGAAGTCTTTTTGATTTCGC
Source organism: Dermochelys coriacea (assembly GCF_009764565.3). Lineage (NCBI taxonomy): Eukaryota > Metazoa > Chordata > Testudines > Dermochelyidae > Dermochelys > Dermochelys coriacea. Next base: position 12,006,704 of record NC_050081.1, on the reverse strand, counting down.
TTCTTGTTTCTTAAGTTTTGCCGTCTGTTAAGTTCTGGTTTATGAAAGCATTTAAGCACATGATGAAATCCTTCTCTGTTCAGGAAGACACTTAAACCTGGGCTAAACTATATACTTTTGCTTACATGCTTTCCTGAATAGGGATGCTTTCCTGAATCCAGACTTTAAGCCATAAACTGAACATGCATAAGATTCCAACATGCTGGCAATGATAGGTTATACACCATCATCACAATGGAATGCCACATCAAAAATGTGTAATAACACAACTGTGATTGAAAGAGAGGGAAATGTCACTTTTTTTCATGGCATATGATTCTCCTTGGGAAGACAGTGTAGCCAGGTGGTCAGAAAAAGCAACTGGAAGACATGAATCCTGGGTGATGTTCCTAACTTTCTGTGACTTAGGGCAAAATACTTAACATCTCTGTGCCAAATTTACTGCTGGAACTTGTAGACACCATTCCAGTCAGGTCTATTGTCCCGATTTGTCCAAGCAGTGAATTTTCATCTTTTGTGCACATTTCACCCATTTGTAAAACAAGTATAAGACTCATGAGAATTAATTCATATTTGGAAAACATTGAGATTCTTGGAGCAAAGGGAATATGCCATTTGTTTATTAGTAATTAACAGCATGATTTTATTTATTTAAATCTTAAGTGCTAAAATGGCTTATTTTCTCTTTAATATTTTAAAAGTAAATGAATGGAATTGTCACTGGCATATATCATTAATACATATATATTACTATATTTTTTTCTTATATATGTGGATGTTACCAGGCAACTATAATGCATGACATCTCATGACATTAATAAATGATGAGTACCCCTTTCTTCTAGACATGCAGTTCTAATATAATCCACCATCCTAAACCCACATGTACGCATATGAGAGCATTCTTTTATACCATAGGCTTCAGCAGGAGATACAAAACTACAGCTCTTTGTCTGCAAAGTCTCAAAAGAAAATTGAAATCCAGTGGTCAGTGGCTTGTACCAATACTCAGGAATTGTTAAGAAATAAAGTTTTATTACAGAATTTTGTGTCACTTTAGTAACGTGCTTTCACTGAACTTACAAGAGCAGTATCTCAAAATACAAATTCTCATTTCCATGATGAGAAAATGCTTTTAGCATCAGGAAGTTTAAACTTGAAATTAGACGAAGGTTTCTAGCCATCAGAGGAGTGAAGTTCTGGAACAGCCTTCCAAGCGAAGCAGTGGGGGGCAAAAGACCTATCTGGCTTCAAGATTAAGCTTGATAAATGTATGGAGGAGATGGTATGATGGGATAACATGATTTTGGCAATTAGTTGATCGTTAACTATTCATGGTAAATAGGCCCAATGGCCTGTAATCATGTTTATTAATCATGTAATAGGATCTGAGTTACTACAGAGAATTCTTTCCTGGGTATCTGGCTGGTGAATCTTGCCCACAAGCTAGGGGTTCAGCTGATCGCCATTTTTGGGGTCGGGAAGGAATTTTCCTCCAGGGCAGATTGGAAGAGGCCCTGGGGTTTTTTTGCCTTCCTCTGCAGCATGGGGCATGGATCACTTACTGGAGGATTCTCTGCACCTTGAAGTCCTTAAACCATGATTTGAGGATTTCAATAGCTCAGACATAGATGAGAGGTTTATTGCAGGAGTGGGTGGGTGAGATTCTGTGGGCTGCATTGTGCAGGAGGTCAGACTAGATGATCATAATGGTCCTTTCTGACCTTGAAGTCTATGAGTCTATAAATTCCAGGAGGGCAATTTTTTTTGAGTTCAGGGGTGAGTCTTAGGGTGAACACTTCAAAGGTATGAATGACAGATGGAAGGTGAAGTCCCAGTGGTTTTCCATGGGAGAGGCACATAACTGCCCTTTGTACCTTTTGAAAATGTTTCTCCACCCATCCCATGACTGTTTCTTGAGGATGCTGGTGACCTCCTGAGAAGCACTGAGCAGCCTCAACTTTGCAAACTATTGGAAGGGAAAATTTTATTGTGGTGGATCTAGTCACTTTATGGTCCACAAACAGAATTTGATTTTTACTTACAGACACTAGTGATCTTCACAGAAGTCAAATGGCTTTGGGATCATCTGTCCCTCATTCCACAGTATGTATGTACGTGTATGTACACACTCACTCTCGCTCTGTTATGATTGAAGTAGAATTTTCATTTGTGTATATTTTTCTGTGTGCAAATATACAGAGCAGTTAAGTGTATGGAAGAATAGCCAATATTTTACAAATGTTGACCAAAATAAGTCTCTGATTGAAAATTAATGATTTATTTTGGAGTCTTTGTCTATTTGATTGCAGGTGAAAGCCAAACAACCTCGGCATGAGCCTAGCTGTTCTGAGAAGGGTAGGGTGTTGCCTCGCTCTCTGAAAAGCTTGGAAAGAAAAGCAAAATACTGATGGCACTAACCTTATTAGCTTCTGCATCCCATGGTCTTATTTATAAGGAGGATCGATGCTGGCCATTTGCCCTTTTCTGTATGTTTTGAAGGACTATTCTTTCTTTCACATTGGAAAACTTCCTCCTAGTTTTTTGCCTTCTTTTCTGTGTCCTCCACAAAAATGAAGTGTGTAACTTTTAAAACATTATCTTGTTTTCAACATTTTTTTAAAACATTCCCTGTCAAGCAGCAGAGGCAATTAATATTTTTAATGTACTTCTCAAAACTTTGCTACTTTGCTCCAGCCTCATGGCTCCCCTCCTCCTTCCTGAAGGTCGCCTTGTTAGCAGTGTGGCCTTAAAGAGTGGATTTTATCACCTCAGGCAAAATGTACCCTTTGACCTTCAGCTTCTTCTTCCCCATGATGATCCTCAAATTCTCAGTGTTACAATTCAGAAGATCCTGTTTACTGGCAAAACACGTCTCTTGCTTTCTGGTGAAAACTCATGAAACTAGTTAACAAAATGCCATAGCCCTCGCCCTCTGTTGCCTTGCCCCCTCATGCAGTCATGATGTAGGTGTAAAATTCTACCGTTCTTATTCAACAGCATTTTGCACTTATTCTGCACTGGTGTAAAAGATTATACGAGGTGCATGGTAAAAGAGAACCGGACCCAATATTTTAAATTCTATTTTCCCATGAAACCAGCAAACAATCCTATTTCTCTGGCCTGTTGGGACCTCCAGTCTCAGTTTATATCTTGTATTTCTCCCTCAGACCCTCCCCCGGACTGATACATGGAGGACAGTTGCATGTACGTAACTAATTGACCCTGTATCTTAAGTGGTAGAGATCTATGCTGAAGGTCCTGCTTCCAAACCCATAGTCCATGGAGGGGATCATGACACTTTCCTACCACTTGGTTGTTGGAGAATAATTGATCTGGCTGTGAGCACTGTGATAGGATGACAGTGTAATCCCAAATTAAATGGCACACATTTGCAATTAAAAATAGGTGATCAACTGGCAATCAATAGTCTCATACTATCTTTAGTGAGTAAAGAGTACTCGTGAGGAAGGATTGGCTACACTGAGCTGTTGGCTTTTTGTTTCTGAATGTAGTCTGGTGTTGAACACTCTAATTGTGTCACAGGTTGTCTTATTGTTCATTTTGAATCTAGGCTGTTAGGATTTGTATTATCTACAAATATTTAGTACAAGCTTACAAAGAAAATGATCATCCCCCTTCTTCCCTTTATTTGAAAAATTGTATAGAATTCAACAGGGATTAAGCCAATGGGATTTTGTAGAAGGGACTCTAAAATCTATAAGGTTTAAGCAGAATAAGATTGCTGCTGCAGAATTGTATAGAATGGGTAAAATAAACCTACAGAGAGACTGTCATTTTTATTTAAATTCTACAGGACTTTTTTCTCTTATAGTTGAAATTAGGATGTACAATATCGTAAGAAAACCAAAAAAAGAAGCAAATTAAATAATATAAGTAATTATTTTAAGTAATTCTTAGGATCAAAGCACAATAGGAACCTGAAGCTACTATATTAGTTGTAGTTAAAAGTAATTTCTGAAGTTATGGTTTATTCACAAAAGACTGATATGCTTTTAATGCCTCCCTGTAAAACACATTTTACCATGATATCTTATAAATATTAGAACGAAAGGCTTTGCAGAACAAACAGATTTGAAACCACAGAAATATACAACAATTCATTTCATATATCAGTCGTTCAATAAATTATTAGTGTCCCCATGACCAGGAGGTGCATTGCAATCATACTGCACTACGAACAAAAGTCAAAATATTCCCATGCTGGGAAAATATATCTGCAGCATGTATATTTTAAATTGTTTTAAGGCACTGGAACTCAACATGGCTATATTCATTAAAGCACTGTGGTAAACATGGTTGCTGAATGTTCTCAGCTCCTTTATACCTTGCCATTTTTATTTGGTGTGGGGTATTTTTAGGGGTACCTAGAAAATACTTGGCACCATAAAGCTTCAGGCCAATAATTTTTCTCTTGAAAAGCAGAAATGTGCCGAAAATGAAAATCCAAAATATACACAACACTATTTTTTAATATTTTTATACAGGGCATGGGGCAAAGGAAATGGGTGTGTTGCAATTTAATAAAGCACAATGTTTCATATTTTTATAAGATTCAATTGGCATCCACACAGAATTGTTACAGCTCCCAGCCTGGCATCTACAGAACCTATGATTCCTCTGAATTCCAGTCTGTATCAAGACTCGGCTCACAGCAAAGGACAGAAATGATTGTAGGCTGACTTAAAGGACTTTTTCCACTAGTTGCACTCTGATGTTGGTTGGCTAAATTATATTGACACTGCTGACTGGGGGATCCTTCCAGATTGATTGATTAAATCTGTGGTGTTCCTATCTATCTGTGCCCCGTTGGCTTGTAGCGTAAGCTATTTTACACGTGGGAGTGATTCTTCATTGCCTTGCGTACTTGCAAAAAAGAGTATAAAGTGGATCGAAAAATTCAGATTTTGGCAGCTCTTGTAGTGGTGTAAATGACTACACTAGGTGCAAGACAACCAAGAATCAGGCCCATTATCTGTAACAACCATATGCACCTGATACCAATTTCTACAAGGTGTTTTTAGCTTCCTGACCGGTATTGACTACTCTTAGCTTTCATTGTAATCAATAGGAGTTGAGTGAGGTCAAAACCTCTGGTTTGGGGGCCTCTGATTGGTAAATGCAAATACCTGCACTGCCTGTAAATTCTTCATTGGGATCACTGAGTCCAGTATTTGAAACTGGAATTTGCTACTCAAACTGCCTGATGGGTCACGTAAGTCGCATGGTATTGTTTTGGTTCCTTCGTGAGATACAAACAGGAGCAGTGCCTGAGCAAATCAGAAGCTATATGAGTGTGTGTAAAGAGGAGTTCTCTAGGGAGAGAGATGAGGAGATAAACATGCCTAAAGAATGTCAGGACATTTTAAAGCTTTAAGTGGGATTGTGGGAAAACTGCAGATTTCCACCTAGTCATAACTTACGAAGTACAAAACTGAACACTTTTCTTAGCACAAAAACAAGTGTTCTTAGACGAAATCACAACTTCCTATTTACTGGACAATACTATGGGAAACAAATGCTTTACCTTGTTACCCATACCATCTTAGTGACTGCCTTAAAGAAGCATAATATGGCTTGTAATGAGCAACTATAATTGGTGGTCTCCATGTTGTGCTCCTGCTGCTCATAGGGAAATGGGTATTGGGCACTGCTGGGATAGCAGTGGTGGGGAACTTTGGAGTTGAGTGTGGGGTCAATTTATTTCAGTTGACTTGGGAAGTTGACAATTGCGTTTTATTTTTTGTGGCAAGGGTGCTTAAAGCTTTGGATGGGCTGATCTTTTAATACACTCCATATACATTTAAATACATAAATTTCATTTGAAGTCATCAGTAGCAATAGATCGTACATCCCATTACTTTATATGTGATTTCCCCCCCAACTGTTCATTTGTAAGACTTCATGTTTCTTGCCAGATATTCTGATTAAGTACCCACAAGTTAATTACTGTCCCATCATGATTTACTATGGCATTTAGTCATTATTTCTAGTTGATCCAGTCCCAGAATGACCATAAAAAAAATGTTCCAAACTGGATGCGAGAGAAAAGAAATCTAGTGGAAAGTGCAAAAAAACTTAGTAAATTTACTTCCAAATGGAAAGGCTGCATACACAATTATTAAACAAAATTGGTTCATTTCTTTTATTTCATACTGTAGATAATTGAGACTAGTCTGATCAGAGACTACCAATTTATACAAAAGCACTCATACTTGTCCCCCATCTCACTTTTATTTATCTGGTATTTGTCTGGTATCTAGCTGTTGCATCTTGTCATACTCTTAGATATGCTCAAATAAATTTGTTAGTCCCTAAGGTGCCACAAGTACTCCTTTTCTTCTTAGATTGTAATGTCTCTGATACACCAAACTGTCTTTCCATTACTTGTTTTCACAGTGCACAAAGGGGCCCTGATATCTGAGAGTGGCCCTCCAAGCTTAACTGCAATATAAATATAAATAATATGTATAATACCAGATTGTTGGTGGTTAAGTTGCAAGCATTGCATAAATTTTCATATCACAAGTATTTTCTGAAATACTGGCTATGCTACATTTTACCTGTTACTGCAATTTTTTTTTTTTTTTGCAATATTGCCATGTCTCTCTGGAGTCTCTGGATCTACTTCTGATCTCATGCTGGTTTTAGGCAGGTGTAACTGCTGCCTTCAGAGCAGTTATTCCTCATTTACACCAATGAAAGTGAGATCAGAATTAGAATCTGTCTTCAATAGAGCAACAGTGTAACAAATCTAGAAAACATGGCAGGCAGGTACATCTTTCCACTTTCTCTGAATATCAAAATTTTGATGGTTTCAGAGTAGCAGCCGTGTTAGTCTGTATTCGCAAAAAGAAAAGGAGTACTTGTGGCACCTTATTTGATAGTCTCTAACGTGCCACAACTACTCCTTTTCTTTTTGCAAAATTTTGAGGGTAATGTTGACTATCAAAGCTCTTTGGATATCAGACTGTCTGGCTTATTCATTCCTCAAAGTTTCTTGAGATTTTGAGGTGTAGTAATAGGAATAACAACTCCAGCCCATGCCTAATATTTACCTCGAGAACACTGGGTCATAAAAAAGAGCTCAAAACTTACTTGACCTCAGATTAGATTTGAGGACCTATTTTCACACATCACATCTTTTAAATGTACACTGTCTCTTGATTCTTTTTCTAAATTGATTTGCAATACACACAAACATTTGTGGAGTAAATGTTTGCTCAGAGCTTGGAACAGCATATACACATTTCCTATCTAAAGAAGGAAACTTGACTTTATCGTTAGAGTAATTAATTAGATCCAGTTGGTGAAGTGTGTCTTGTTAGCTATCTTCTAGGGTTCTACTTAATGGCTCATTAGTTGTAAGCAAACAGTCTGCTATCACTTATAGTGCCATGTAAAACACTGAGTGAGATGGAATAGCATAAGCAGAAACAAAGTAAAGTGGTGTTCGTTTTCACTTTTTCTTGTACCCATCATTGTAAAAAATGATGGTTCCTCTTTAAGAGGGAACTATATTTGCCTTGGCCCACTGATAGTGCTTGGATGCCCCATACCTTTCTTTGCCAGTCCTCATGGGATAATGATTGGCTAAATGTGCTGGGGGATGGATGGGCTCTCCACAGCCATCTCTGATTGGCTTACAGTGCCTATTCTCCAGATTTACAGGCCCCTCCAAGTACCTCCTAGCACTGTATAATCATGATGCAGGGAGATGGGATTTTAGTAGTAAAGTGCAGCAGACTCACTCTAAAGTCCTCCCTGAAGTAGAAGGAGGTATGCAAGGGCTGGCCACCTGATGAGGAAAGCCTTTTCCTTTCCAGGCACCCAGGCGAGGATATTTGGCTTGTAGTGGTTGCTGTTGAGGAATGTTTGGGGTGCCCTGGTGTCACCTTGTCAATCATTTGGGTGTAGCACTAATTACTTGATGAAGTGCCTGGATGTTTAACCTCCTTTGACAACTGACTTGGTCCAAGTTGTTTGTCTGAACGTTACTCAGTGCATCCAGTCAGCCTCTTCCATCCTTTTTGGTATGCCTGGTTCCCACTGGGGCAGATGTCATTAGGTTTGTGTTAGAATGGTTTGCAGGTAGCTGGTTATTGGAATGTCTACCGTGTTTGTTGTAGGTTCCCTGAAGTTGATTAGACGTTAATTTCGCTGCTCTCCACAAGCCATGCTCATGATGGATAGTTGGTGGGGCCAAGGGAATGTAGATAAAAGCACTGCTGGGAATTAGGCCTCAATACTGTGACAGCTGAACAAGGGATCCCCTTGTGTGGTGCCCAGTGCATTCCACAAGTGTAGAAATGATGATGTGGGGGGAAGCAGAGGCATGGGATGGTTTCCCTTGAACGAGGGTCTGTGCCTTAGTGAATGGTTTTCATCCATCAGGTAATGGAATGGTGACCTGCAGGTACAGAGCAGCAGGAACCCAGTTAAGAGCCTGAATTGCATATTTTGTGTTCTAATTAAGTTGATATACATCGGGTAACTTGATTTATTATTCTGTTCTTTGATTTCAGAGCAATGCGGGAGGAGGGGGAAGCTCAAGGAAGTACTCCAGTATTCAACAGCAGACATCCTAGAGGAGTACTATTGTAGGGTTCCGATAGAATGCTGGAGATCTCTTCTTACATGGGTAGTTATTCTTTAAACCGAAAGGCTGCTAACAGGAATGATACCATAATAAAGATAATGGTTTATATGCTAGCCTATTTTCATGCAGTGCCTCTATGGTAAATGAGGCCTATTGTGTTAACACTGAACAAGTACTACAATTTTCCAGGTGGGCAACTTTGATTAGCCTTATTACCATCTGCCTCTTTCTGCAGATATTTTACTGCTAAACAACATATTGTTAAATGATAATAAAATATTGGTGTCTGACTTAGCATGCTATTTGAAATAGGATTGTCTTTATAAATTGTCTATCTAGTATGCATACAGTAATAAAAGGTTTTGGTTTTGTTCAGCAATCCAGGGTATACTGGTGTCACAGATCCTAGAGAGAACCCTCTTCCAGCTACCCTCTAAAACTGCTGAGTGTGGAATCCAAGCCCTTGCTACTTTGGATTTTCTGGTGTGTTTCAGGCTCCTGGGGCCTGAATGGAGTCCAGCCATTCCTCCAAATCTTGGGGACCCTAGGCACACTCCCAGGGCACAGACCTTCTATCTGGCACCCCTCCTCCTCTTCCCTCTTGTCCAAATGTTGGAACCTGCTGTCCAGCCTCCTACCCCTTTTGGGCACAGTGCTGACCCTTCAGGCTCCCCAGAACGTAAACACCCCCCACCCCCCAGAACTCCATCTCAAAGATGTGAAGCTTCTGGCTTACAGTTTAACACTCTCACGGGCACACAGCAGGGATGTGTGTGTGCGTGTTGACTGCTTCACACGTTGATCAGTCTAACATTTTCATGCCCTTTTTTCCTTAACGCTGTAAAGCACAGGAGAGTATGGATCATGCAAAACAGTGAACACCAGAAACCACGATGTCCCTCACTTTCTAGCTCATGCTTGCCTTGTGAGCTCTTCGGGAACCATAATCTGGGTCCAGGAAGACAGATAGGTGGGCAGGGTTTCTTCTGCCTCATGCAAGCTGTTACATGGTGAATGATCTCTCCCTTCCCTAATGGGGAAAACTGGCCCCTAAGCAGACCAGCATCTGCCCTTTTAAAATATTCAGCCATTTTGTGCCAGGGGACACCCTTGCCAGTTTCCCCACAGGAGTCCGTCTTGTGTCAGATGACTTTGTTGCCAAGGAAACTCTTCCCCCTCCTTCACCTCCTCAAACCCCCTCCCCCCACCATTCCCAAACCAGTTCTTCTGGGCAGGGAACAGTCTTCTGTCTACAGTGAATAGATTTCCAATGACTGGGTATTTAAGAGTCAGCTACCCTCTATTGTTCTTTTGCTACCAGCCGTTGGAATCCCAACACAACATGGAGGCAAATGGACCATAGAGAGGGCAAAAGGCTGCACATTCAAAATGAAGTTTGCAACCTGACACAGACACACAGAGTACATATTCTCACACAGAATTAATAATTTGTACAGGCACACTCTCAGTTCATCACCACTACCTGCATCATTTGATCTGTTTAGGTATTTACACTTTCATCTCTAGTATATTAAAATACTTTAAATTTTTTTCAGACATTTTATTTGAGATACTTTGTTATATTTTCCTTCCTTCCAAACTTCTGTTTTGTTTGTTTACTTACTTAGCTTGTCCACAGCAATTAATTCAAATGCATGAGTTTTACTTTTTGCTCTGAAGGCAATGAGATTTGTGGTTTCTGGGAGTGCATTCCACTTGCCAGCTGCCAAGAAAACTGTTAATGAGTTTGTCCTTTCTGGTGGACCGTTCCATTGCTCTGGTAGAATGCAGCTGCCCTGCATGATGAGAGAGGGTGTGTGCATGTGCGCTTTAGATAAACTGAGCCAATCCCAGGCAGGACTCTGAAAATCAGGAACAGACCCTTGAATTTGATTATTTACAGGGAACTGCTGCAGTGAAATGAATACAGGGGGCTATGTGGGTCTTGGGAGCAACTCTAATCAGAAGCCTCATTCTTTGGTGCAATGGCCTGGAATAATCAAGTTGAGAGATTATGAATGATTGGATCATTGTGTTCAAATCGGAGTGAGTATGAGAGTCCAGTCTGCTCGGCTGCTATGGGCAAAAGAGAGCCTTCTGAGCTGCTGTTATAGGGAAGAACTCCTAAGGATCTCAAAGATGGAGATAATAACTTTTGAATGGAAATTGTCATTAGGGGAGGGTGATGTTATAGGTGAGGTGAGTTCTTCAAAACACATCCCTCTCCCCACTAGCAGCAGATTCCATTTGAACCAACTATTCTTCATTCATGGTGACAGTTCCCAGGCACTGAGATAGCTGGGGCACAGTGCTATTTGTATGTAACGTTTAGAGAAACGTAGAGTTGGGCATCATCTAGAGCTCATGATGTTGCACTCTATCCCGCAGTGGTGCCATGTACGTATTTAACAGCGTAGGGAAGAGAATTATGTCTGTGGGACTCCATGGCTTTTTGGGAAGACTACAAGTGAAGACCGAGTTGGACATCATGACGCTACACCTCCGGATTTGATCCAAAAAGAACTCCATGTCCTTGCTGGATGCCTCATTGGTAGGGATTGAGGCTATTAATAGGAGACTGGCAGTGTTGTAGGCTGACTTTTGTGAGATTTTTCATTAGTTTTCTTAGACACTGGGAAGCTGGATCTTGGGAAGTAGTTTGTGAGACCAATAGTAGGCAGTGATGGTTAATTCACTATTGGCTGGATTATTTAATGCTCTAGGGTGAGTAGTAGATCTTCCTCATCACAGGTGATGGTGACAATCTGTTAGCAAATGTCTGTGATCTTCTCAACTCCCTTTCACTGGGCAAGAAGGACACAGATTTGCAAATGGTAGTTTGGATTTTTTTCATTAGAGCTACTAGGAATCCTAGAATGCAAATATAAATTTAACGTATAAAGGGTTTTCTCTGAGATATGCTGTGGAGCTAGCAACTGTGTTTTACAGAATTCAGGACTTGATCCAATGCTCTTGGAAGTTATGAAAGGTCCCCACTGACTTCCACGGATGTTGGATCAGACTCGGAATGTTTTCCAGATTCTTGCTTTTATTGCCCATACTGTGAACAAAGAAAAGTTACCTGTGTAACATTGAATTTGAGGGGCTTGGCATACAAGAATAGGGGAGAAGCAGTTCTGAAATTCTGATTCTTTGGCAAGGACAAGAAGCACAAAGTGGGTTAGGTAAAAAAAAGCTCCAAAGAGGATATCTAATTCTAATATCAACCTAAAGAAAATGATCCTAATGCCAGCTTCTGTTGCCTTATGATCAAGTCAGATGAAATAAGCTCTAAAAATGTCTTCTTTCTCAACCTCAAAAATACACAAGCTAATAGTCACTTGGGATGGGGTATACAAATCTCATGCTGGCTTGAAGGGGTTAAAAGGCAATACTGAATGCAGGTAGCCCCACCCCTCTGGGCTTGCTGAGCATGCTCCAGCTTTAAAAGGAGCTCAGAAGCTCAGGCAAGGGGTTGTGAACAGGAGTCCTCCTCTGGGAAGTCAGATGGAAGGTGGAGTCTGAGAGGGGACCACAGAGCGGGTAAGGCCCCAGGCAGTACTTTCTCCAACCACCACCCATTTTGAGAACCAGTGGGTCCTGCAGGGTCTGCTCCTTTGGACTTGTTGTGATACGAATGACTGTTTGGACTATACGGGCCATGCCCAGACTGAAGGAGCATGTAGATAGGAAGTAGCCCAGGATGGCAATCTCTCAACAGGGAGGAATCTGCTAATGTTACTTCTCACAGGGACCAGATCTGGGACCCAATGGTGAGGGAGGGCCTGGGTCCCTTTACCAACCCCACTTCAGGACAAAGGTCCAAATGTGTGTGTGTGTGTGTGTGTGTGTGTGTGTGAGGAAACATGCCTGGTTTGGGGTCAGGCATCACTACCATCCTTCTGAGAAAGAGACAGAGGGTGGAAGTCAGGTGCGCCAACCCTAGGCCACCTGGCCCTCAGAGAACCCTATCATATCATCCTTTTAGCTTCCTTCAAAATGTGTTATTTCCTTGTGCTTTATGAATATCATTGTTCTGGTTTAGTCTGTGACTTTGCTTCCTGAATTAGCATCTGAATCTGACTTACTCTTGATAATAAATAGTTAGAGCCATGATGAAGGTATCCAATAGGGCTTCATTACATTCACTGGCAATTTATTTTAAAGATCTGTGAAATGTGTCCTTTCCAGGCAGAGCTGATGCTGTTCCATACAGCATATCTCAGGGCTTTTAAACCCATGGGGGAAATTATATTTTAAATTACTGAAGGGAGAAAAAATTGGCATCGCTTGACACTAAGGATTAACTGTTCCTACATACATTACTTTGTTTTAAAGATGTGATACTTTTGGGGTATTGATGTGGATGGTTTAGTTATTTAGCTTGTGCCTCATAGGCAAATTCTGTGAACAGTATGCAGATACTTGGCTGGATGTTAATATTTAAGAAGTATTCATGATGAAACAAATACTAAAATCATAATTCTGATAATCTGGAATCTTTGAGATGTGGGTGGAAAAACTGCAGAAGCGTAAAACAACGTCAGTGCCTGGAAAAGCTATCTTCGTTTATTAAAGCAAACAAACAAGTAAACAAACACCGTGTGCAGAGAACACAGTCTGTGACTTTGTTATCCATCTGCTTTCTACAAGTTAGGGTGAGGCTTTTACAAGTGATTCCAGAGAGACATGGGGATATTTGGCATGTAGGAAGCTTTTACTCATATGGAGTATTCAATAGTGTGTTAACCAAAACAAATATCTGTCTCAGATAGAACCATTAATTAACCAGTAATTCATGGGATTTTGTTTGTAGGCTTATCTTCCCTAGTTTTAGAAAGAACAAAAGGGAAATTATTCAGTCTCTAGAAAGCAATTCCTTCTCTGAACTCTTCCTAGTCAGACTGACAGTCTCCCTTGCTATGTCCAGAGACATGTCCATGTCTCTCCTCCTTCACCTGACCTGCTATTCAAATCATGTCAGGGTGAGGCTACTTTGACACTTCCACAAGGAGTGTTTTATCAAGGAGTATCATCTGGAGGTAAAGCAAAATTTTTGTCTCCGATACAAGAACTCTAATCTTTTCGGTTTTTCCCCCTGCCCCCTTTCTGTCTTGAAATCCAGCATTTCACAGGCCACTTTGATCTCCATCTCTCCAGGCATGCCTCCGAAAGCATGGTTCTTGACTTTGATTTGCATGTCCATTGTTCTCAACTGTAGGAGTTAGAATACACCCTCCATACCTCTTTTAAAAGTCTCTTCTCAATTTGCCCTTACCATTAAATATAAATTGACAGATCCTATGCGAGAAGTCTGCCTTGTTTATCTTTTTAGTATTTTATTTTATATGTCAAAATTTTAGTACATGAATACATATATGAAGTAGCCTATGCTTGTCTAGTATAACATGCTTTAGGATACTATTGCTTCTACAGACAGGGAAAATTGCATGACTTATTTGGTGATATTATAAGTAGATATGTATGTTCACTATCTCTGACCATGCAGCAGCCACTGATCAACCCCTCCCATCTCTCCCCACCCTATGCCCCATACCTGCAGGGGCCCGACAGTTTTCATGCTATGTTTGCTTCAGTGGGCTTCCACAAGGCTGTGGATTGGGGAGACTAATAGTGCAACAGTTCAACTCCCCTTTTCTGTTGGGTTTGAAGCATTTCATTCCCTTTTCTCTCTGTTGCTCATCTCTCTGTAGCACAGTGAAAGGCAACATGTGAGCCACATCATGGTCCCAGAGCTGTTTTAATAAAATGATCACAGAAGGTGTCCTCTGGAAATGACTGAAATTATTAGCAGAATGTTTTTACTTGTAGAGAACCACGTAGGAGAGACTTCTTTAATAACCGGCTTTTTGGAAAACTGTTATCTACCCATAGTCAAGTTTAAATATTTCATTTCAGAGTAGCAGCCGTGTTAGTCTGTATTCGCAAAAAGAAAAGGAGTATTTTTGGCACCTTAGAGACTAACAAATTTATTAGAGCATAAGCTTTCATGAGCTACAGCTCACTTCATCGGATGCATCCGATGAAGTGAGCTGTAGCTCACAAAAGCTTATGCTCTAATAAACTTGTTAGTCTCTAAGGTGCCACAAGTACTCCTTTTCTTTTTAAATATTTCATTGTTTCTCATTTCTGTAGTAGACAATATTAATGGCGCTGATATTGCAATGACAGGGGCAGGGTTAAAACTCAGCAGGGGGTTTTCAGGTGTTAATTTCCTCATGCCTGGGTTTTATTGTTTTTGAACTTGTTCTGAAGACTTATGTAACCACAGAATCTCTCTGAAAGATTAGCTGATCCCATAAACACAAGGCTCTAATTTAAATCTGCAAATAAAATCTTTAAATACTCTAAAATGTTGAAAGTGAAGTGATGGCAAACTTGGTTCTTGTTTTGCTATTCAAAAATAATAACATTCTAAAACTGTTTAGAAACCTAGAGGCGAGGGGGAATGGGTGGAGTAATTGTCAGTGGGTTGAGTCGGTTTTCACTGGATGTTGAAGGGAAGTAGGTCCAGAGACGCTTTACTAAAGCAATTTTAAAAAGTTTCAGATATACTTGACAGATTTCAGGCTGTAGATACTATTTTTGCAGTCTCAGTGGGAATCTGGTTTGACTAATTAATAATTACCGACACCACACAGTATGAAATTGAGTGAAGATAGGCAGGATAGAGTCTAAGATGAATAGCCACTTTGTCCAACAGATACGGGAACTTGTGGAATGGTGTTTTTTGTAGTTGCTAGTTTGCTTATAGTTGTGATCCCCTTGACTAATAAACTTTCTCTGTACTTAATAATAGCAATTATTTATTTAGCAGGGGCCATTTGGTGCTCTCTGCTCCTTCCTGTCCATTTCAGGAGCATAGAGATTTTGGTGTTTTTTTAAAGGTTTCATTTTATCAGAAGTGTGGTCTCGGTTGTATTTTTATTTGCAAAGTAAATGTTTTGCTTTCCTCTATCCTATTTTTTAATTGCCAAATGAATAAATTACATTTCTTATTCTTGTAGATTACTGCCCTAGAGTTATGTAGTTTCCTATTGACATTTTGTGTTGCTTGGTTTCAAAACACCTGTCACTTTCCCAGCATTTGTTTCAGTGTGTCAGGTTTTTTGGTTTCCCTGTAGAATTCTTTCAACTTTCTTTTTGATCAGAACAATTATTTTGTCTGTCTCTGAGCTGTTATGCTTCTTTTGCTGAAATGAGTGTTGTTAATATGCCCTACAAATAAGTCTTAAGGGCTTCCCAGATATTCTGGGTGATGTAACAGATTGCATTAATAGCATGCTACTCATTAATTTTTTTTATAATTTTTTAGTCCAGGATCTCTAGTTGCAATGGTTTTAAAAAAGGTGGAAAAACGTTATTTTTGACAAGCATTATTTTAAAAGATTGAGTAATATTTTCTGGAATTGATGGATTCTAAAATGAAATCTGAAATATTTTTATACAACACCATGTCCTAAGGAATTATGAGAATAATTGTTGAGGAAATTGTCTTTTATAGAGTCAGCTTCCACTGCAAATGGCTTACATAGAGAACTGAACAAATAATTGACATTTTGGTTTGATGGCCAAACTGAAAAATTGGGTGGGGATCAAGAGCAAGGAGGGGGTGGGGGTAAACAAAAGGAATCCTTTTCAAACTAAAATTGATTTTTTTCCAGTTTTTTTCCCCCCTGAAGTAAAAAAAACTGAAACTATTGTTTAAAGTCCAAAGAATTGACATTTTACAACAAAACCGTTTTGAGTTTGACCCAAGTTCATGAATCGTTTCAATTGCGTTGAAACTGCATTTTTGTTAAATTTACTATTTGCCAAAAAAATTCAGCCCAGCTCTATTTATATAACACTTTACAAACATACACTAGCAGTATAAAGGAGAAATAAATTAAATCTCCACACACAAAAATACATCACCGTGGGTCTGTTGTTTCTAGCATGGCACATCCCAAACCACTGCACTGTCACAAATGTTCCAGAATTCAAACATGTAGGAGGCAGCTTTCTTGAGGACTAGCCAAAAACTGTGGAATGAACTCCTACAGAAATTAAGGACCATCACAAACCTCTCCACCTTCTGCTCTGAGTGCAAGGCACATTTATTCCACCTGCCTGTTCTCAGGATATAGCAGTGTGTGTTTATAAATATTAAAGTCTAAAACAAAACACTCCACTGCACATATTTCTCCCCCGGGAACAGAATGAGAGAACAAACATGTGACAGATGTTAGTCATGTTGTTTTATGCACTATTGGAGGGTGCAAAAGTACTATCAGTATTGCCAAATTTAAGAGATCAAAAATCATGAGTCGGACCTCCCCAAAATCATGACACAAAAAAAAGATTATATTGTGGGGGGTTTTTAGGTCAACCTCTTGATTTTTTGAACTCCCTCCTGCCCATCCCCAAGATGTGTGCCAGTGACAATTAGTGTTGCCCAGCACTCCCGCATCTGCTCAGAACCCAACATCAATACAGCCCCACACCCCATCAGCCCCCACCCTCCTCACTTCCACCCCCAGCCTCACCTCTGCTCCTTATGGTTCTTCACTCTTCCCAGGTGCTGGGGGTGGGGGGGAGGAAAGGGGCTGAAGTTGGCTCCCCTTGGGACCAGCCTTAGGGAAAATAGCACTCTGGGCGAACTGGTATTTTGGTGCTTCCCCCATCATCCCTGGACCCCAGGGGCTCCCTGGGGTTCCCTCTTCACCTCTGGACCCCACTGCCTTCCCCAGTGTTTAATTCACATTGAAAGAGATGCCAGAGATCAGCCCTGGCACAAATTAAGCACTGGCAGGGCAGCCTGATACCAGCAGGTGCTGGTTGAGTGCCCAGCTCTGAAGGCAATGCCAGCAGCAGAGGAGAAGTAAGGGTTGTATGGTGTATTGCCACCCTTTCTTCTGTGCTGCTGTTGTGGCTTGTGGTGCCAGGTGCTTGGCATGTGGCTCAATGCAGGTTTCATGCTGTCATATGGTGGCTACATCTTGCCAGAGCCCATCACCCTTCTGCAGCCCTCTGGCCACTTCTGGCTCACTGAGGCACCATTTCAGATTTTGGGGGGTGGGAGGAAACTTTAACCGTGATTCCAGGGACTACCTAGGCACCTGAAAACTCTAGGGTTTTTTGCAAATAATAACTTAGGAATTAGTTGACAGGAGCACTGTATCTAATTGTTATATAAAGAGAGAGAAATATATATTTATGTTTAATTGGAGTTTATTATATATAATGAACTCCAATTAAACATTTAAAGTCTATATGTAAATTTAGAACAATCAGGAGATAATACAGGAAGACATTCCTGATCCCAAGCCTTGAACTTTAACACGTATATTAGAAACACACATTAGTGTACAACGTATCAATCATTAGTAGAGACAAATAAAATCTGCTGACTTTCTCTAATAGACACACTCTGTGTGACTGCCATTATCTACTCTATTTTAGTCAATTTTGTTTTTCATTCCACTAAAAACATACTTAAACTTTAACATATGTGATTAAGGTTTCTTTTCTATTTTATGAAGAAATGGAATGTATTTTTCTAATTATTTTGGCATTTATGTTTACCGATCACAATCATGTATGCGACCCACTAATATTTGACTCCATCATTGCTATTGGCATCATAGTTGGAACTGCATTTATTTTCATGCAAATTTTAAGTTTTTACAGATATAACTAAAAATACAATTTGAAAATAAGTAAACTTCGTCTTCCCAGTGTCTAAAGTTATGTGTTTTGTTTTGTTTAAACTGGCACTGCTAAGGTTAGTACAAGCTAACGTTGCATTCAAGAAGGATACTACTGTTTGGTTGTATCACTTTAAATAATGAATGACAAAGCACTTTCTGATGATAAAAGTAATAATAATTACTCCAGCCAGGACAGGTTAGGCATTTTAGAATTAACTAGAATTAAATTTAAGCATCAGAGAGAAATTAAAATTATGAAATTCATAGATAAGTCAAAAAAACTAAACAGCACTTTGAAAGAATAAAATTGCAGAGACTATATGTGTATTACAGAAAGTAACAACAACAATAATACACGTATGTATTGGGGGGGTGAGAGGAAGAGACTGTGCGTGTGCGAGAGAGAGACGCAGACGCACTGCCCCTTGAGGTAGATCAGCACTTACCAGTCTGAAGGCTGCTTGTTCAGACACAGCAGCAGCCACCAGAAGCTCCATTCCACTCCTGAACTCTGTCATCTTCCCCTGCCCCCCGGCTCTGCGGAAGTGTTGGGGGGGGGGGAAGAGGGCACCCTGCTATCAGCTCCCCTCTTTTCCCCCCTTTGCACATCAGAACTGGCCAGGTGAAGCTCCAGGGCTGCAGATACTCTTCTGGCTCTGTCAATCTGTTTCTTCACTTCATCAGGTGGGTATTGTAATTGTAAGATTTAGTTGTTTAGTGAGTTGTAAAAACGCTTGACAGAGATCTTGTAGGTGTTTGTCTCTGTCTGAGGGGTTGGAGCAAATGCGGTTGTATTGTAGAGCTTGGCTGTAGACAATGGATCGTGTGATGTGTCCTGGATGGAAGCTGGAGGCATGTAGGTAAGTATAGTGGACAGTAAGTTTCTGGTATAGGGTGGTGTTGATGTGACCATCGCTTATGAGCACTGTAGTGTCCAGGAAGTGGATTGGTTCAGACTGAGGTTGATGGTGGGATGGAAATTGTCGAAATCATGGTGGAATTCCTGAAGGGCTGCTTTTCCATGGGTCCAGATGGTGAAGATGTCATCAATGTAGTGCAAGTAGCGTAGGGGCATTAGGAGAGGAGAGCCAAGGAAGCGATATTCTAAGTCGGACATAAAAATGTTGGCATACTGTGGGGCCATGCGGGTACCCATAGCAGTGCCACTGATTTGAAGGTATACATTGTCCCCAAATGTGAAATAGTTATGGGTGACAATGTTATGGACACAAATCAGATGTCGAGAATTACAACATTCAAAAATCAGTCGGCGAACACTTCAATGTTCAACACTTCGGCGAACTCTCTGGTCACTCGATTACAGACCTAAAAGTCGCAATATTACAACAAACAAACTTCAAAAACAGACTCCAACGAGAGACTGCTGAATTGGAGTTAATTTGCAAACTGGACACCATTAAATTAGGCTTTAATAAAGACTGGGAATGGATGTGTCATTACACAAGTAAAACTATTTCCCCATGTCTATTTCACCCTCCCCCTCCCCCTCCCCACTGTTCCTCACACGTTCTTGTCAACTGCTGGAAATGGCCCACCTTGATTATCACTACAAAAGGTTTTTTTTTTTCTCTCCAGATGGTAATAGCTCACCTTACCTGATCACTCTCGTTACAGTGTGTATGGTAACATCCATTGTTTCATGTTCTCTGTGTATATATACATCTCCCAATTGTATTTTCCACTGCATGCATTCGATGAAGTGAGCTGTGGCTCACAAAAGTTTACGCTCAAATAAATTTGTTAGTCTCTAAGGTGCCACAAGTACTCCTTTTCAATCCCAAGTAGTCATTCATCATTTTCACCAAGCAGTCAGTTAAGAATTTTATTTGAGGAAAAGACTAATACATGGAATTGCTTTTCATTGAGTGTTTTTTTTCCTTCCAGATAGATGCGTAACGGTCATCTTTTCAAAAGTATTTAGATGCCTAAGGATGCAAATGGGAGTTAAGCATATAAACTGCTTAGCGGCTCATGTAAACTCCCTTTTGCATGTTTAGACATTTAAATTCTTTTGCAAATCTGGCCCTTATTATTCTTTTTTGTTTTGTTTGTATCCTGGTATTTTCTCTGGACACTAGGTGAGATACTGGCCATGCTAAAGTGGGAGTTTTGCTGTTTACTTGAATAGGACCTGGATTTCACCCATTGCTTTTGCTGCAGTTGCTGGTCTTATAAGTTGTTCTCTAAACTATTGGTGAAGTTCTACCTTGAATCTGTGAGAATTCCAGTGTCATTAAGAGACACTCTGAAGCAATTTTTTTAATGTACCGACAAGGCCATTGGTGCCCTATGAGTACATACAGGGGAGTAAGAGGGAATAATATTTCATGGTTGGCCAATGGTTTTTGGGGTGTAGGAGGAACAGCTTCTGTTGTTCTGCTACTTTCTTAGCAGCACAGGTTGAGTTGGTAGACTTTAAAAAAAAATTGGAGAAATTTTGCAGTTGATTCCATTTCACAGAGTTCAAAATGGGGACACATTGCCATAATAACAGTGATAAAGCAAGCTTGGTCAAACCTGATTAGAAAGTTCTTCTCCAATCCCTTCTTACATGCAGAGGTGGTCCTATGGCACAATCTTATTTTAAAATTGGTGGCAAAACCTTGATGTGGAGGAATTGGATGGAGACAGGAATTATGACACTGTCGCAGCTAATTGAGGATGATAAATTTCAACCATTTGTAGATCTTCAGTCTGGCTGCTCCAGAGCATGGAAATATCTCCAATTAAAGCATTTACTTAGAAATGTATTTGGACCATCTGCATTGAGAGCTCCAGAACTTTTATCAGTTTGGAGGAAGCTTTCTGGATTTACTCGGCCAGTGGTATCCATTTACGATTTTCTGGCACAAAAAACTCTGCCAAAGATTGATAATTTGAGAGCTGCTTGGAATATATAGATTTGGATACACAACTATCTCTGACTCGGTGGAATACCATTGTATCTAATGTTTTTAAAAAAGCAACTATAGACCTGAGACTACGGCTTATTCACCAAAAGACACTTTTTTGAATATACTGGTCCCCATGAAGGCTAATGGGAATGGACCTCAGAAATGCTGACCATTGCTAGAAATGTAACTTCCTTGGTGCTATGTTAGTTCCTATATTTGAGACGTGCCCCTGTATCAAGAATTTCTGGTATGAGATGCCTCAAAGGAGCAAGTTGATATTGGAGGCTAAATTGGAGCCCTCCCTCATTATGCTTCATTCTTGGGAATTACATGGTAACAAGGCAGCATGGTTCCAATGTGCAGCTGCGGTAGCTAAAGAATTAATCCTGCAAAAATGGGACAGTTGATGCTGTTGATGCCTGGCTTGATGTGGCTAGCCTTGCAGATAGTGAATGACTGGCATTCCACAGAAAAGGAATGCCTGAATTATTCAAAGCAATTTGAACTGACTTTCTTTAGAGATCTATGATTAATGTAGACTCTGAGATAGATATATCACTTTCCCCTCTCCTGCCTTTATCCTAACAGTCTTTATTTGCTTAGTATATTATGATGAATCTGGTATTTTGGTATGTTTGTATTTGGAAAAATTAATGAGAAATTATAAATATAAAGAGGACTTATTCTTCATTTAGAAATTTTCATGAATAATTTAAATATTTTTATCATTGAAATGGTTATACATTGTTAAAATTCTAATGAATTTTCAATCTGAATGTAGATGTGAAAAAATTGCAGAAAAGGTGTGGTTTTTTCCCCCCGCTAAATTCTTTTTGTCAAAGAAATACCATTTTTCCAGTGACCTAACTTTTAATTCCACAAATAGATTCCAGCTCTAGTGGGGACTGAGTTGGCAAAGTCCAAGAATGTAAGGATCTGTTCAAAAGAAATAGTCATGAGCAGCAACATTTTGATATGGATTCAAATTTCCTCCTGTTCCAAAGAGTGTGTCACAGTCCTGTGGGTGTTTTAGATCCGACTTTTGGTTCAGACTGATCTGGAGTTGTAAAAACCATTCTTTCTGTGGATCACAAACATTTTTAGACAGATCTTCCACTGTCATATTTTTTTCTATTTCAAGATTGTAGTTACAGATCATGCCTTTTCTTTCGTCAGTTTCTATGGTGACTGATCACTTAAAAATATGGACCTCTTCCTCTTCATTAAGAAGTATTTCACATGTCTGTACTTTTGTAATATTCTATTCTTATTGAAATAATTATGAAGCTCCATTATAATTGGTCTTTTCCCATTTATTTTTGTTTTAACATATGCCTAACTTAATACACTAATTTTGCTTTCTAAAAGGACTCTTAATTTCCTCGCTCAAGATAAGTTGAAGTGCTCTCTGAAGCAGCTCAGTTACATTTTCATTCGCTATTTTTTTTCCCCTCCTGGAGCCCCATCCAATATTTTTCAAGATGCTGCTGCTTGCTTTGTTTTCCAGATCAACATCTTCCTTTTCTAAACATTTTACCTGTTCATCTACCAATTTCAATGTGATGTAATTTTTCAGACATGTAATTTTTCAGCCATATAAGCAAGCTGTTTAGTCATGTTTTTGCATCCATGTTCTCAGCTGTTCTATATCACTCTGAATTCCTATGATGGCTAATATAATGCAATTGTCAGAAGTGCTTAGCATCTACCAATTGTCAAAGAGAGCAATGGTAGCCAGTGGGTGCTGAGTACTTCTGAAAATCAGGCTACTTCCATTAGGTACCTAAATGGGAGTATAGCTCTTTTGAACATCTGGCCACATGTATACCACTTGATTGCCTTAGCTAAAACTGTAGTGACCATCTTGTAATCTCCTTCAGTAATGATACTGTTCCGCATGTACTACATTTTAAGGGCTTTCATTTGGTTTGGATATGCTAGAAACAATGGCATTGTTTGTTGTAAGCAGATGCTGATTGTTCCTGAGCATTTCTTTATAGGCATTCAGTATAAGTGAGTCTATAGGACACTGATGCATCTTTAGCAAGCTCCTCAGACAAGCCTGTGTCACCTCATGAGATTTACCTTCTTTCAGCTCTTGAGTCTCCACTATTTTCTCCCTGTTGAGAGCCATTTCAGTCAAAGTCAATTTATGTAGGGAAAGACATGTTTTGAAGAAAGTCCGCCAAAATAGGTAGGGCAGGCTGCTTGGCACTTTTATGGACCGTATGAAAATAAGGACCATTACTTACAGTTGGAGTCACCTTGGAAATGGAAAATAAGTAACTAAAAATCTCTGCGCACCATCTTCTTTCTTAGGCCAAAGCTCAGCAAAAGGTCTAGGCAACCCCCTAAGTCCCACTTAAGCTGTCAAAAGAGATGCAGTGATCTTGTCTGCCCTTCTCCACAGGGGTGAATTTCACCTTCATAGAGACAGGGCCTGATTCAGTTGGTGTAACCCTTCATCTTGCTGGAGTTGTGCCTACATATGCTGGAGTTGTGCCTACTTACACTAAAGTTGAATTTAGCCAACCGTCTCTTTGAGCAATGGTCTGATTCTCTGTACATTGAAATCAAGAGGAGGTTGACACTTTACTCAACAGAAGCAATGTCAAGCCTCCAAGAAGAAATTGCACATGATGCATTGCCATGAATGACAAGGGGAGATGCAAACCTCAAGATCATACCCTCAGAATTTACTTGGAGACCCTATTGTAGACTGCCAATTAACTGAAGATGCATTCAGTGAAAATAAGAACAATTAGAACACAACAATGGAAGTCAATACTAATGAAATATTGTAAAGTAGGCCTGAGGGAATAACAAATAAATTAACAGATTAAACTGCAGAGAGGATTATTAATAATGAGCCAAGTGCAGTGGGCTCCAGTTCACTTTCTGGTGTGGGTTCTGGGATGTCATTTGGCTCTCTCCTTTACTGGTGTCTCCAGCTAAATAGACCTAGATGGGCTGCTTCCTCTCATTTTGCTGGTGCCGTGTGGTACAGCTGACCTCCGGGTCAGATCGGATGCAAAGCTGAAAGAGAGTGAGAGCAGAAGGAAAAATGGTGGGATAGAAAGGAGCACACAAGGGAAGGGGAGACAAAGAAAGATCTGGAGTGTCCATGGCTGGAGTCTCCGCTCGTATGGCAGTAATGGGTTGGTGACCCTGCTGAGGTATGGACTCGACAATGATGCAGTGACCTTCGGAACTCCTGAGAGAAGGATCAAGTCCTTGAAGCAGAGTAGGGGATGGGCTATTCCATCCTAAAAAAGACATTTGGGGCCGGGGATGGGCAAAATAACTGGGGGAATTCCTGGAGAAGGGAAAAGGAATTCCCCCCGTCAGTTCACCCTTTTGTCCAGTAACTTCTGATCCCAAACTTTCCTTGTTTAGCAGGTATGGTCTCCACACAGTCCTTGGGTAATATCAGTAGACCTTTTTGAGTGGACTAATTCCGGTTTTCTGTCTTGCTTTTGCACTTTTTTCCATCAGCATTTGTTGATATAAGCTATTGTGACATCTTATGAACTTGAGCTCATATTTTACAGTTCAGCTCCCAATTAGGGTAATGCATAGGCCCAATTATTGCAACAAAACCTAGTATATTTTAGCTCAAAATCTACACCACTGGCTTCTCTAACTGGAGAGCAAATTAATTCATTTTATTATCTACAGAAACAAGTAATCACTTCCCCTTTTTTATATTCTTCATCAAAGTGGAGAGCACTGAAACAATGGGATTATTGTACTCGGGGATAGTAACATTCTATTGGAGATGTGAGACTTGTTACTGTACAGATGGTCACTGGCAGACTGCTTAAAGTCATGCAAAGGAGCACGAGAGCCATCTACAGCATCATAACACAAAATGGGTGGGAAGTTGAGTCAGTGGCTTAGTGTAGGTCGGTACTTGAAAGAGAAAATAATTCATTTGTTTTGCATACAGTTAGCAAGGTAGAAGTACAGTGAATCAGCGATCAGACAAAAATAGACTTGTCCTGGCAGGCCGTCACTAGATAATTTAAGGGAAACGTATGGTGAGGTCTAAACTGTACAAAGATGACAAACATCCAGCCCTTCAAATAGATCAGTAGATAGTGGCTCTACTGAGCCAGAATAAATAGCTGCAAAAGTCGCAACAGAACAAAACTCAAATGGCTGCTGATCATTTTCCTCCACATTTTGTGTGCGTTCTGATATTTTTTCACCTCGTCTTAGCGTAATTAGATGCATGCAAAAATTCTGCTCCTGATGGAAGGGAGGAAATTAACAATATAGGCCTCTCATTAGAACAGAACATTAAACTGACAGAAGGCCTTTTGTGGACCATGTGGTCTGACCATGAATCTGGCAGTTTCTGTTCCTGGCTTGACTGCTTTAATACTCCATTGGACTGGGAGCTGTGCCTCAGTTTCCCCTTTGGTAAAACATGTATAATAACTTATTTTCCTGAGCAGTTCTCAGTCTTTCAAAAATATTAATTGTAACCAGGATAAGTGATTTTTATTTTTAATTTCTTAAAAACAGTAATGTAAAATACAGAGACTGTGTCACTGACCCCTTTTATTAGGGAAGTAAATATATCTCAAGACTTCTCTGTTAGTTTACCAAATGGAGAACAAACATATACTGTAAAACTGACTTAAGTGGGAGCAGGATTCGGTCACAGGAGCCAGGGAGCCAGAGGTGAAAGTAAGCCCCAGGCCCTTTAAATCGCCCCTGAGCCCCGGGGCTCCCAGCTGCCTCTGCAGCTGGTAGTTCCAGGGGTGATTTAAAGGGTCTAGGGCTCCCATCCACCCACCGCTAGCACAGCCGGAGCCCCAGGGCCTTTACATCTTGATTTAAAGGGCCTGGGTATTTAAAGGCCCCGCCTCTTCTGGTTGAGGCTACGCCCCCTGCTCAGGACTCTGGCGTACTGGGAAGTCCTTTAAGTTACTTTCACCTCTGTAGGGAGCCTAAGAAATAGTTGAAAGAAATATCTTGTAGCACTGTCTGACATGTCCCATTATCAAGCATTCAGTACTAGACTGTAATATATTTACATAGACCCTTCTTGTATGAGAAGGGGAAATTCCAAAGCAATATAAATGTGCTATGAAACTGGTAATAACAGTGGCTGTAAAACTTAAACGTACTTTGAATGGCTTTAAATTAACAGCTCTTGCAAATGCACCTTGTAAAAAGCTGGCTTATATGTGACTTCATTCTGTTTCATTCCTGTAGTATAAACAGTAAGTTGGCTTCATGAAGTTAAACGTGCAAAACACATTCATAAGGGGAAAACAACAAGCCAATGGGTTTGTTTCACAGTTGAGATGCAGCAGTTAAATGAGACTGATGATCGTTATGATGGGTATTTTCTGAATGAAATGCTACTACTGCCTTGCAATGATAGGACTTTCTTTTGAAGTCTGTATATGAGAACAATCTGCTTCAGACTAGATATCTGGAGCTAGGGTTAGGTGGGGAGAAAAGAGGGGAACATGCTGCATTATCACTGGTCACCAGTATTACTTATTAACACAAATATACTGAGACTTCCACAGTTTCAGGGAAATATTCGTATAACTTTGGCTTGTTGGAGTTGCAGCCTTTTATAGCTTAGTTAATCCAGTGATGAGTGTGAATAATCTTTTTAGCAAGGCAAAAATCCTTATAATGAATCTCTGTTATCCAGCGACTTCTTCTTCAACTTAATTAGTTAGAAAACAGATGATACCCTAGTCCCAAAAATACTTGGCTACCTGCTTTCCAGACCGGGCCCTCTGATCCAAACCACTAGAGATATAATACTGCACTCATACAGAGAACAAGACTCGCTCCTGGCAGTTTGGTGTTCTGAGACTTAAATAATCATCATCCCTAGTTCTCTCCTCCTACGGACTACACAAGCTTTCCCAAGAAGGTTGGTGCATCAACGTCAATAGAATTGGAACAGACAATTACCTGCACCTGCGGTGTTAATCACGGTCCCTGACATAGAGCCACCACCTCTGGCATATGGTGGACCGTAGCAATACCATGTACAATGCAACAGATGGTTAATGGGGTTGAATACATTCTGCACATACAGGAAAGGCAGAACACTGAAGATGAGTACTACCATCATGTTTATGGGAACAACTATGTGGTTAAATTAGATTTTTTTTCTAATTAATTGAAGCTTTAGCTAGTATGGCAGGAATGGCTACAGAGCAGAAGCGTTAAGTGAAGTGACAAGCTTTGTTTATCAAAAAAAAATTCACTCAATTCAGAATTTCCTTTTCAGCGGAAACTTGTGAAATTGCATTTAATTTTCCTCTGATGTGCATTTTAAAAATCAGGGGCTTGAATTTTTTCTCATCTCTATTAGCTTTGTATTTCTGTTGCCTCCATTGATTTCGTTGGAATTCTCCTGACTTACATTGGAAGAGGAGAATCAGTTCCCAGATTTTCAAAATATCCATGATAGAAACTGAACTTCTTTAGAAGAGTTCAGTACCATTTCCTGAACTTCTACAAAAACTTTGACCTTCTGAGAGAGGATGACACTGGGAGGAAAATCATCTCTTTGCAGCCTACAATTTGGAAACTCGTGTATCTTTTTCATGTAATATATTGAATCATTTCCTATGATGTAGACATTGACATAACCTTTTGGACAGGAAGTGTATTGCTGCCTTCTTCCCCCAAATTGTTTCCAAGTACTCTGCATTGTATTCTATCATACTAAATTTAAAACCATTAACTATGGGCTGATACACAGTACTAAACCCTTTGGACTGTGGATTGTGAAATTGTGTACTATTCTGGGGAAATGGATGGGGCATTTTGCAAATCTTAAAAATAAGATGTATATATTTATGTAAGCCGTGTGTGTGTGTGTGTGTGTGTGTACTTTGCTTTGCTTTAAGAGCCTAAGATGCTGTAAAGGTTAGTGTCTATCACTTGACCTATAGAAATAGCCAAAAGGTGACTGAAAAGCTGCTGCTATAACCAAGAAACCATTAAAATATGACAGGTTTTAGATTAGAAGCTGTGTTGGTCTGTATCCACATAAAGAACAGGAGTACTTGTGGCACCTTGGAGACTAACAAATTTATTAGAGCACAAGCTTTCGTGGGCTACAGCCCACTTCATTGGATGCATAGAATGGAACATATAATATACATACATGTATAGAGAAGGTAGAAGTTGCCATACAAACTGTAAGAGGCTAATTAATTAAAATCTGGTGGCTGACCTTTGTGACTTTGTCCTCACCCACAACTATTTCACATTTGGGGACAATATATACCTTCAAGTCAGCAGCACTGCTATGGGTATTTGCATGGCCCCACAGTATGCCAACATTTTTATGGCTGACTTAGAGGATGAGAGCTAAGGAAGCATTATTCTAACTACTCTACTTGCGCTACATTGATGACATCATCATCTGGACCCATGGAAAAGAAGCCCTTGAGGAATTCCACCATGATTTCGACAATTTCCATCCCACCATCAACCTCAGCCTAGATCAATCCACACAAGCAGCCCATTTCCTGGACACTACTGTGTTAATAAGCGATGGTCACATCAACACCACCCTATACCGGAAACCTACTGACCGCTATACTTGCCTACATGCCTCCAGCTTCCATCCAGGACACACCACACGATCCATTGTCTACAACCAAGCTCTACGATACAACCGCATTTGCTCCGACCCCTCAGACAGAGGCAAACACCTACAAGATCTCTGTTAAGCATTCTTACAACTACAATACCCACCTGATGAAGTGAAGAAACAGATTGACAGAGCCAGAAGAGTATCCAGAAGTTACCTGCTACAGGACAAGCCCCACAAAGAAAATAACAGAACAGCACTAGCTGTCACCTTCAGCCCCCAACTAAAACCTCTCCAGCGCATCATCAAGGATCTACAACCTATCCTGAAGAATGCCCATCACTCTCACAGATCTTGGGAGACAGGCCAGTCCTTGCTTACAGACAGCCCCCCCCAACCTGAAGCAAATACTCTCCACACCACACAACAAAAACACTAAACCAGGAACCTATTCTTGCAACAAAGCCCGATGCCATCTCCGTCCACATATTTATTCAAGTGACACCATCATAGGGATGAATCACATTAGCCATGCCATCAGGGGCTCATTGACCTGCACATCTACCAATGTGATATGTGCCAGCAATGGTCCTCTGCCATGTGCATTGGCCAAACCGGACAGTCTCTATGCAAAAGAATAAATGGACACATCTGACAACAGGAACCATAACATTCAAAAACCGGTAGGAGAACACTTCAACCTCTCTAGCCACTCAGTAAAAGACTTAAGGGTGGCAATTTTGCAATAGAAAAGCTTCAAAACAGACTCCAATGAGAAACTTCTGAGTTTGAATTAATATGCAAACTAGATTCCATTAATTTGGATTTGAATAGAGACTGGGAGAGGCTGGGTCATTACACATATTGAATCTATTTCCCTATGTTACGTATCCTCACACCTTCTTGACAACTGTCTAAATGGGCCATCTTGATTATCACTACAAAAGTTTTTTTTTCTTCTGCTGATAATAGCTCATCTTAATTAATTAGACTCTTACAGTTTGTATGGCAACTTCCACCTTCTGTATGTGTGTGTGTGTGTGTGTATCTATCTCTTCTTACTATATATTCCATTCTATGCATCTGATGAAGTGGGCTGTAGCCCACTAAAGCTTATGCTCTAATAAATTTGTTAGTCTCTAAGATGCCACAAGTACTCTTATTAAAACTATGCACACTCCCACAACTGGGTGAGGATTTGGGAAGTTAGTTCTGACTCCCATTAGTATTAATTTATGCAGTTTTCAGCTACTCAGTGAACATTCCTTCTCCCACACACTCATACTCCTCACCCCAAACCACTCCTTGGAATAGGAATGTGGTGGCACATACTTGATTCTCTACCACTTTTATGCTGGTGCAAAAAGGGTGTAAAATGGTAGCAAACCAGAGGCAGAATTTTACATCACCTTTATAGTCACTCTTTGTCCATTTGTAAATCACTACACAGAGTGCAAGGCAGTGCAGAATTAGGCCCCATGGGAATGTAACTCTCTTGCTGTAGCCAGGCTGACCTATGGTAGTGGGAAGGTAGTGCAGAAGCATCTGAACAGATGGCCTGGCTCTCCAGGAGATCTGTGATCCGTATGGACCATGGAAGATCCAAGAGGTTAGGTTCTGAATTCCTGCCACTTCTTTAGAAGGAGGAACAATGGACAGCCTCCTTCTACATAGAACTATCTGGTGGGAACTCCAGACTCACTACATTTCCTGTCCACTACTCTGGAGTAATCCCCATCTGGGCTGATTTGGCCCTGATCCAAAGCCCATGGAAAGATTGCCATTGACTTCAATAAGCTTTGGATCAGGCTCATACTACAGTGTGTCCTGCACTGTGCATTTCTCCTCAAAATCCAAGAGAGGCTACATAACTCAGTTTGTTCTTCCCTAGGGTAGTGGGAGACAGTTTCTCCCTTCTTTTTCAAGGTATAGTTTGCTGAATAATAGCCATAATCGTTATTGCTTTGTGGTATATAGTACTTGCAATAAAAGGCTATCAGGATTGATTAAAAGCCTCAGCTTCAACATTTAATCAAAACTCTGCAGCCGTTTATTGCTGGGTACGACAAAACAGTGAGATTATCTCTTAAATATAGTGCAATAAACCAGATTACTCATAAATCAGGTACAGTACAGTATATCCCTATATTGTCTTTCCTTTTTATTAATGAGATGAGAATACACAATCTGAAATGCCCACAATAATTCTGTGCTGTGATCTTAAATTTCAGCAGTACATAAAAAGGTTTTTTTCTCTTTTTTTTTTTTTTTTTTAAATGTGAGAGAATTATTGTCATGTTTCTACAAGCTTAAAATCAAAACTGCTGTAGATTAAATCCACTAAAGATCTCATGTTCACCAAGGATTTTGCAAGGTGTTTTTTTTGTTTTGCTTTAAAATTGCCAGGAAAAGACTAATAGAATAATTAACCTTCTGGAGTTATCGACATATAGTATTCTGTAGAGCCAACACTTCAGAGTGCTTTTGGACTGGGTTCTATGAACCAAAGTCTGGTCCTGTTTAGGCTAGGGAAAAGAGGTGAGTTTAGTAACCATGTTGCCTAAACATATATTAATATGGTTTTTAAACACCAGTTAGTAGCTAGTGTCAACCGTGATATTGAAAAACATATTGAGCATGACTAGCTAATGTTTTTATAAACACAACCGTCTCTGCTTATACTAAGTGCTATTTGGTGTGTTTAATTTGTTAATGCCTTTGCTAAGCATGCCATATTTTTCCTAGTCTAAATAGGGTCTATATCAAACTCGCATACATGTTGTAGTACCTAAAACACATGCGCTCCCATTCATTTCACTAGAATTTATGTGTATAGTAAGGTATTACTCAATATGAGCAAGTTCCTCAATTTGCACCTGCAGTTGTGCATGTGAATGCCTTTTTTTTTTGACATATAAGTTTTCATAGCACCAAAAAAACTGTGTGTGTCGTCGTTCCTCCCTCCCCTCCACCCCGCGTTGCATCTCACTTTTCCAGGGTGTTCCGTGCACAAAACAAAGAGGAGATGGAACAGTATTGGCCTCTATGGAATTCCATATTGGTGATTCTTGAGGAACATCAAAATGAATGGTTTTGTGAATTCAGAACAATCAAAAGGAAAAGTTCCCAACAGAATAAGCAAAGCTGGTTGAAAAAACATTTTTCTTCTGAGAAATTTTGACTGAAAAATCTTCACTTCCAATTTTGTGATGGGGGAAAAAAATGTCCACAAAATTTTGAGACAGACACTTCCGTTTTTAAATTGACACTTCATTTTAAACCTCATTTTGTTTGGTCTTTACGTGAAAATTTATATTTTCAGTTGATACAAAAAAATCTTGTTCCAAAGGTCTAGTCAAAATTTTAAAAAAATCATTTCAAAACGTCCTTTGAGGAAAATAAAAATATTTTCATCCAATTGAGACTCCCACAAAATGAAATTGGGTTCAAGAAGAAGACGCCTTTTTGGGTGGGAAAACTGTCTGTCTGAAAAGTTTCATCCATGTCTGTGGATCTATTTTTGGACCAGATTTTGATATCTTTATTTGTACTGAATATATATTTCTCCACAAGTAACCTCACTGACTTCTGTAGGACTGTTCAGTGCATAATGTACTTTTTAATATGAGTAAGGGCCTAACCCTTTACAAAAGCAGCAAAGGATGGAATAGCCTATGAAAATATTGTACCAGGATAGGTATTCTAGGACCAGTAAGTTTTGGAATCAGAAAGACAACTGTCAATTTGTTCAAGATGACATGTTTTGAGAAACATAAAGAAAAAGTGCTTGGTTGTTTTAAATAGATGGAGATCTTTTAATCATATGCCAGTGTCAGGAAATGATGCTGCAATTGTTTTTTACTGGAATTACTTTGTGCATTTGATGTTTATAATGTGAAGAAATTGTGGAGCGTTCATTGTTTGTTTAGATTCCAAGTATTGCAAATGAATTTATGGCACATAATTTGTATTTTCTGCCAGTACCTGCTGATTAAGCATCAAGATGTATTCAGCAAATCCTCCAGGCTAATTAGTAAACAGGAAAAGCTAATTGTAGTTTCTATATGAGTTGAGCAAAAGCAGATCTGATTGGAGGTGGGGAGAAACTGTAGTAGTTCTTCAATGTCCTTTTAAAAATGTTACTGACTGTCCCAGCCCTTAGATATAAAACACGACAGTAAGTCACATTCTGCCTCTGGATAAACATACATGGCTTCCATTTACTTCACTGGGAAAACCTAACCATCCATCCAAGAATAAAATTTGTGCCTTTCTGCTATTTTT
Organism: Dermochelys coriacea; assembly: GCF_009764565.3. NCBI lineage: Eukaryota > Metazoa > Chordata > Testudines > Dermochelyidae > Dermochelys > Dermochelys coriacea. Next base: position 11,973,584 of record NC_050081.1, on the reverse strand, counting down.
ATACAACTGAGCCTTATTAGTGCAGTGCCGTTGAGACGAATTGAATCCCTTCATGCTTTACCGAATTAAGAGAGTTAGAGAGAAATCCTAGCAGAGAGAGAAAAGCCACTATGGAGAGGTAAGGGAAAACATACTTTCAGCAGGGCTTTGCAATGAGGAGGATTGGTGGGGCATAAGATATGCAAAAGCTGGTCTAGCTTGCAGGAAGGTACAAGGGGAATAGGCTCTTGCACCAGCTTGTCCATGGGACACACAGGTTTAATGATTGTCTACAGGAGGGATTGAGTAGACTGGCAGGAGCCTAAATTCAAAGTGTAGATTAGAGCAAACCCATTGAGGATTTTAAAAACCAGAGAGACTGGTTGGAATGGGGAACTGAAATGAAGTATCATCATTACCTGAGGAGGTGGCTGATATGTCAGTGCATCTCTCAGTGCGAAGAGGTAGGCCATGTTTACTGAGGAGATTTTTTTAATAGGAGTTTTTTAACACTTTATCTTAGCAAGGAGGTGAGGGGAACTGGCGTACATCAGATGCAGACTCATGAGTTAAAGGAAAAGCTGAATCCTTCCCATTCTATCATTGGTTGGTTCGGACACAAACAAGGTTCTGCCAACCCTGTCTTTAGAGCTGTTTGGCAGAAGGCTTAGTCGTTGTGTTTCTATAATTTAACTCTTCTTTGAGGACGATAGGTTATTGTCCAATTGCTCAACCCCAACCTGGAAAACCAGTGGACTGCTTTTGATCTGGCCCTACCAGGAGGGCAAACTTCCCCCTAGCATAGCTCTCAGGGTCATTGGGACGTCCAAGCCCTCTCAGCGTGTTAAGGTGCAGTCCCCTGGGCAGATGTTGAGGAAGAGGGAATCAATAAATAATACTTTGCATTTATATCTCAGATCCTTCAAAAATGATCTTTACAGTCCAATAAACAAATAGGTCTAGGGCTAATTTGCGTCAGTTACAAGTGAAATTACACTGGCAACTGAAAGGAGAAATGTTTAAACATTTAAATTTAATTTCTAATATAAAGGCAATAAAATCCTCCTATGCTGATTTAGCATACTAGAGAATCAAGATGTTCAGCTAAGATCCATGTTTGCCAGACAAATATGACGATCGTGATCAGCTGTGGGCATTATAGGTACCTATCTGTACGGAGCAAGATGGATTCAGATGGTGGTAGGCCTAGCTACAAACTGTCCCAGAAAGACACAAGATTAAAGTGTGGTAAAGATGGAGGCTAATGTATTATCTTAGACCTTGCCTACACTTGAAGTGGCGTGTAGGATATATGTAACTTGACACCACAATGGAAGGCAGGCTGCATTTACACTCACTCCAATGTGTAGCTACACATGGCAGTGAAAGCCTCTGGCCTGGGAGAGGCAGCAGGGAAAGGCTCTGGCAGCTTTCCCCAGCTGGAGTCTTTCCCTGCTGCCAGAATCTTTTGCTGTGACCGGGAAAGGCTCTGGCAGCAGGACGTTACGCTGCTATAAATAACAGTGTGGATATGGAAGGCAACGCTTGGGCATGAAGAGAGCAGTGTAGGATATAGACCCTCATGTTCAGGTGTGTAGGGCACTCTGCTCTTCTTGCCCCTAAGCCATGCTCACCATCCACAATGATATTCATATCCATGCTAGCTGGATGTGCAGTCTGTATTCTACACACCACTGTAGTATAGACCTACTCTAAGGTATATGGCCCCCACTACCATAGTATCTGAGTGTCTCAGTCTTTGATGTATTTATCCACCTCAGTGTGCCTGTGACACAGAGAAGCATTATTCTTCCTTTTTTACTGATGGGGAACTGAAGCATAGAGAGGCTAAGTGACTCTCCTAAGGCCACACAGGAAGTCGGTGGCAGAGCAGGAAACTGACCCAAGGTCCCCTAAGACCCACACTAATGCCCAAACTGCTCCATCATCCTTCCTCTATGAAATGTGTTAATTACTATATTAATTTTCTCTCTGAAAATATTAATTGCTATTAAGTAGTGAATCATTAATCATACAAGGAAAATAATCAGGGATTAAATCTTAAAATGAAGTGCTACTTTTGGGGATCAGGAGGATGTGTACAAAGAACAGGACTGAGGTTTAGACTGACTTCCATCTTCAAAGAGGCGTTAGGAAATTCTAGAGACACTGGGGATTGGAGACATAACTGGCAGAGCTATGCAAATAGCGTGGTATTTGAGGAGATCTAATCTTAACTAATAACCATACCGTGCTTAGGGATTGCTAAACTCAAATAAAAATGCCAACTAGTTAATTGACATTTTGCTATGCTGAAGACAAGAAGAAGCTTGAAGAAAGAAATAATCTGATTTCAAACTTCTAAAAAAGGTAAATTCTTAATAAAAGAAAATGATTTCATAGAGAAACATGATCTGTACTCAGTTTTCCATCTTGAATGAAGAGAGAGAGACAGAGGATTCTGGGTATGTGATGAAACACTAATCCCAGGTCTTGACTGCTTGTGATCATTAGTATCCCAAATAAAAGGAGACACACACAAGATAAGAGACTCACCTGAGACCATGAACCAAGTCAATGTCAGAGTCAAGATTCGAACAGCTGATGCTCACTGTATCTCATTCACATTGCAGTTCATTCCTCAGCTCCCATCCATGAGACTAGATTTGTTAACTTTTTGGTATGATGCAAAATTCATCTGTTTTCTAGGTGTATTTAAGCAATAGGTGAATTGAAGGACATTTTTTTTCTTATTAGCCCCTAGAGCAGTGGTTCCCAAACTGGGGTTCGCGAGATGTTACAGGGGGTTCTCGGGGGGAAAACATTCCATAATGGAATTCCAAAAGGAACCCCGGGCAGCACAGGGCCAGCAGCCCAGAGCCCCTGGACTTCCAAGAGCTAAGCAGATCAAAGCAAGCATATCTATCACACTGAGGAGATTTAAACTTCAAGACTCCTTGTAAGAAATGGAAAGGGAGGTGGATATTTTTGACGTTTTTAAAATTAAATAGGCAGCTGTATTGTTTTTAAAATTATTATGAAGAACAAGTTTAAGACTTGTAACATGCGTTGTTTGCCTGGACTGCTCAAGACCTGAATGCTTGTGTAGGAGGAACTCTTTGAGTTGGCTTCTTAAATACCTTCATGCTGTTTCACATCTGATACTTCTTGATGAAACATGAGAGCCTTGTCTTTTATAACAGGCTTATTCAAAGTGATACAAGCTACGAAAGTAAGATCTTGGAAGAGTGTTGCTGTTTTCATAATGTAATACAAATACTGTAATGATTAATAATCAATAATAAATAGTGTCATAAAAACAAATTTTATATTTCCAAGTTTCAGAGTAGCAGCCGTGTTAGTCTGTATTCGCAAAAAGAAAAGGAGTACCGGTGGCACCTTAGAGACTAACAAATTTATTAGAGCATAAGCTTTCGTGAGCTACAGCTCACTTCATCGGATGCATTGAGCTGTAGCTCACGAAAGCTTATGCTCTAATAAATTTGTTAGTCTCTAAGGTGCCACCGGTACTATATTTCCAAGATCACTGTTTTTATAAATTATACTCAGGTAGAAATATTCATTTTTAGGAGGGGGTTCGTGAGACTTGACATTTTAGTGAAAGGGGTTCACAGGTTGTTAAAGTTTGGGAACCACTGCCCTAGAGTGATATGGAACTATGTACTTATATGCATTGTACATGTGTTTAAAGATACTTATCATGTACTGTCTTTAGTGTCGCATTTCTACATTTATTTTCAAATTACTATTTGCAACACTGTATTATATTTCATAACTCTGTTTCTTCCATTTGCCATAATGTATGATCATAAATCCTCATGCTGGAAATCAACCGACGCAGATTTATGTGCTTTGGACACATTAGATGTAGAGATGAACTTAACCTTGAGAAAGTTATTGTGGAAGGAATCGTGGATGGTCATTGTAGTAGGGGATGACCAGGGAGGAGATAGATAAATGGTGTGTAGCACATCACTGGAAAGTCAGCAGCTGTGCTACCAGAAGTTATGTCTTCTGAAAACCTGCTATGATATTACTGATATTCAGACATGAATAAATGAATTTCTATGATAAACACTATGTGCAGTATGTACCAGAATAAGGTCTAATTTAGAGTTAAGATCTTTATTTACAACGTTTTGTGGCTGTTTTCCTCTTCTCCCACTTTTTCTGCCATAAGATGATGTTGACTGTTTCAGAACTATGGGGAAAAAATGAGACAGAAGGTGGGTGAGGTAACCTCTTTTACTAGAACAACTTCTGTTGGTGGAAGAGACCAAGCTTTCGTGCTTCATAGAGCTCTTCTTCAGGTCTGGAAAAGGTAACCAGAGTGTCACAGCTAAATACAAGATGGGGCAGCTGTTTTAAGCAGAAAGGGTTAACACATGTTGCAAGAAACTATTTAAAAGGAAGTGGGAAAATTACACCTTTGCAGTCATAGGACAAAGGAGGGTTACTATATATTACAAATTGTGATGAACCATAAAAATCAGTGTCTCTGAGTCCATGATTTTTAGTGTCTAGCAGAACTTTCCCACAACTTCAACAACCACCACCCATCCATCAAACTCTCTCTAGAACACTTCTATGCCATAATCAACTTCCTGGAGACCTTGATCAGCTTCAACAATGGAACCTTACAAACAATTATATACAGTAAACCCACAGATCAGCACACCTACCTCCACAGCTCCAGTCACCACCCTAGATACACAAAGAAATCTGTTATGTACAGTCAGGAACTCGGATACACAGAACACGCTGAAGGGAAAGTCTGGGTATACATCTTAATGCACTTAAACTGCCTTCACCAAACAAGAACACTCATCAGAGAAACAGATTACATCATGAAGTGGGCCACCCAAATACCTCAAGAGAACTTGCTTCAATGCAAAAGAACCCCTGTCGATCACACACCCCTAGTTGTCAGCTACCATCCTACAGTGGAACCCTACAGGCTACTATTAAACAATTACAATGAGGGCTAATCCCAAAAAAAATCTTCCAGGAGCCCCCTCTTCTGGCTTTCAGACAACCCCTCAACCTTGCCAAGCTCATCAGAAGCAAGCTCCCTGCAGATGAGGACCAACCAACTCAAAGTGGCCCCAGACCCTTCCAGAACAACAGATGCAAAACCAGCAGATACATTGCCACTGCTATGGTGATCAGTACCCCCCACAACATCTGTCAAGATCTATGGGTCCTACACGTTCTTATCACAACATAGGTGTACCTGCATCCAGTGCAACTATCTGGGTGAAACCAGACAATTGCTATGCTCTCAAATGAACTCACATAGAAAACTGTTAAAAGACCACATCATCTGTGGGTGAACACATTTCACACAGTGATCACTTCATAACTCACTTCTGTCTTCACCCTCAAAGGAAACTTACATAACACCTTCAAAAGACAAGCCTGGGAACTTAAACTCATAACTCTGCTACATGCAACAAATTATGGTCTCAACAGACACATTGATTTTTATAGCTCATCACAACCATTTGCAACCTTCTAACCCTCCTTTGTCCTATGACTATGGTGGTATTAATTGCCTACTTCATTTTAAGTGGTTTCTTGCAACAGGTGTTAAACCCCTTATGCTTAACAATCTGTTCCATCTTGGTATTTAGCTGTGATTCTCTGGTACCTTTTCCAGACGTGAAGCAGAGCTTGGTGAAGCTAAAAACTTGTCTCTTCCAGCAACAGAAGTTGGTCCAATAAAAGAGATTACCTCCTCCATCTTGTCTCTCAAATCCTGGAACAATATGGCTATAATAACACTGCAAAATAAAGGAAAATATTTGACATAACATTGTTACTAAAGAAACAATTTCCAATCAAGGGAATACCATAAATGCATTCAGAGTATCACTGATTCTGCTACTGCAGTTGTGGGACTGGGCAACCTTATAATAATGGACTGTGTTTTTCCTATATGTGTGGACAATGCTAGCATACTGCTGGTGTTGCACTCTCAATGAAAGGAAATAATTCTAAATATTTCTTATGCTTTTCATTATCAAATTGTTTTTCAGACATTGTCAAGGGTGGCTCAGAAAATTAGTTATTTTCTACCAAAAATTTTGATTGAAAACTAAACATTTAATTTTTGTAGAACACTTGCATGGAAAATTTTTGGGGTTTTGGTGGTGGTGGTGGTGGGTGGGGTTTTTTGTTGTTTTGTTTTGTTTTTGTTTCTGGTGAAAAATAAAAACCCAAACCATTCTGGTGATTTTTTTTTTGTTTTGTTTTGTTTTTGCTGAAAACGCCTCACTTTGGGGCCTTCAGGTTTTCAATGAAAAATGTCTGTGGGAAACCAGATTATTTTTAATTAAAAAAAAATAGCCTTGTTTTGTTGAAAGACCAATTTTTGGTTGAAAAAGACTTGTGATGAAATTTTTTCAGCCAGCTCATAGAGCTGTAAAACAGAAAGGTATTTAAGCATATGCTTAACCTTAATCATGTAATCCTAGTGACCCAAGAGATGAAACATCTGTCCCCTGTTGTTTGTAAACTGAAGCAGATATCCTCAGATAGAAAGGCTGATGATTATGTAATACCTGAAGTACCCAAATGGACATTCTATAATATGACTATAGCATTTTTCTCTGTAAGAGCAAATTATATGTTGGTTTTTATTATAAACATGTATAGCAAACTGGGGAAAAATCAGGTGTCCACAATAATGCTCTACATTTATTAGCGCAAAATTTGAGTATTAGTCAGTGCAGTAGCAAACAAACTGTGTACTATTGCATTGTTTGCCACTGTATTTATAGGACACATTTCATTTATATTTTGAAAGTATCAGTTAAGGAAAAAAACAGCCTTTTCATTATAAAGCTTTGATATGAGAAAACACTGCAAACAGTTATTTCAATTAAATTATTTACTTGGCTTATTCGCAGCCGGGATTTTACCTGCTGTTGTCAATTAACTCCTGTTGAAATCACAAAGCTATTTCCATGCAGAGAGTAAAGCTACCAATAAAATTAAATAGTATTAAGAATTTGTTGATTTACTATCACTAAACACATGGTAAATCTTTTAAAGTTTATATCTGTTCTGAAAAATATATATTTTATTGCTGTTTTATTAATTAAACAGTTCAGTCTACACAGTCACTTTGAGTTCTCTTTAAAATTCCAGAGGTAAAGTATGTGCTTAAAGATGATGTGAAGCAAATATAAAATGGAGAAAACTTATTTCCACATTATGTGATCATTAGAGATAATTTACTTTACTATTACATTTCCCCACTATAATTCTATTACATTTAGCCCTATTTAATAACCTTTATCTATCTAATGTTAAACTGGGCATGATACAGCTAGCCCTGCAGAACCTTAATGCTGGAGTGCAGTACCAACAGAACTTGGCAATACCAAAATAGTATGACACAAACCTTGCCTATGAATTAATCAGGCACTAAAGCACCTCATCTGAAAATACTAGGCCAAACAAGTGCACAACGGGATTTCTAATGTTTAAAAAGCAAGCAGCAAAACAATGGATCTGTGGAAATAGCATTCTGGTCCTGGCTTGAAGTGTCATGTTAGCAGCTCCAAATGAAAAGGAAAAAGAAAGCTAATTATATAAGCTTTATATACATACTTATAAAATTCAAGAAATGCATGTTAATCTAGGTAATATCTCAGCACACTTCCAGTGTTAACAACTGGAAGGATAAATACATTATCTTATGCATTAATCCTCACCACCCTTGTGAGGTAGAGAAATATTATCTCCGTTTTACAAATGGAAGATTAAGTGACTTGCCCAGTACAGGAAGGGGAATAGTCAGGAACTGAACCTAGAGCCCCTAAATCCTGACATGTCCCTGATGTATGATAAATGTCTCTTTTTGAGAGTTTCTATTGGTGCAGAATGTGCAAATGCTGCAAACATCAACGCCAAAAAATACCAGCACTTGATATTTGGTGACAGACCTTCAGCAGATATAAATCCGTATAACTTTACTGAAGTCATTGGGACTATCCTATTTATGTTGACACAATAGATGTTTCCTAATATGTTCATGTTACTATGAAAACTAAAAGTTCATGTTTCTTTATGCTTCCGTATCTTAGTGCAGTTTTTAAACACTGGAAATATATGCAAGAAACTTGGCGATAAGACGAAAATGTAACTTTAAAAAGCTAAAAGGGAACATAAATCTTCATAAATTTGTTAGTCTCTAAGGTGCCACAAGTACTCCTTTTCTTTTTGAGAATACCGACTAACATGGCTGCTACTCTGAAATAAATCTTCATAGCTTCATTGGAACTAGAACAATTTACACCAGCTGAAGATCTGCCCCAAAGCTACTTAATTTCACTTAAACTTATAAATGGTTGTGAGCAGTATGGAATCATTGCTTGGGGCTAAATTCTGTTTCTTTTACTAACCAAAGTAGTTCAATTACTATTTGCATGAGCAAACAAGCAGGATTTGGTCTGTCTTATGCATCCTTGTTTTGGAAGACTCTTCAGAGTTCCAGATTTTTCTTTTTTCTTTTTACTATTTTCTTATTAATACTGTCTAGTGATTATATATCTTATTTATTATATTCACAGTATACTGTGAATAGTAGAGAGTCTCTGCAAATTTTAGCACTGTTATAATAAGTATAACCACAGTCCCGCAATCTAATCTGTGAAGAAATATCCATGTGTGTATGTGGAGCCCCACTGACATCAATAAGGGGCTCTGTATGAGCACAGGGGTCCACCCATGTTCCTCTGATTGCACATTTGGGGCTTCAGAAAACTGGAGTCTAGTTACCTTGTTGGAAACAATATTTTCATGTGTTTTAAGCCAGGATTCTGCAGTAGTATCCACATAAGTGGAGTATGCATAGACTTCAGTTAAGAACCGCTGAGCATGTGCATGATAATGCAGAAGTTAAATATTTTTTTAAATTGAAGTAAAGTAATTGATACTTAGTTTGAACAGGGTAGCTGCTTCCAACACACATATTTCAATACATATTTTTGTAAATGTTTGTTACTTTTTTGTTTTCCTTCAATACATGAATATATTGTTTTGCTAATGAGTGTACTGCTAGACTGATTATGCTTAATGAATTATTTATGTACACCTGCAGTATTTTACATACTTAACCTCCAGAGGTGAACATTTTTGGTATGTTTACTAGTAGCTGTTGAAGCTAATACATTTAATAACCTGAACAGAAATGTAGGGTTTAAAAAAAAATTCTGGGAATACAGGCATCTTTAACTGGGTCTTGTTGCAATGTACGTTTTAGACACAGGAATCAAACAGCACAGAGTCCAATACCATAGTGAGATAAACAATGATTTATCTGAGCTAGGGCTGTCAAACAATTAAAAAATTAATCACAATTAATTGCACGATTAATAGCACTGTTAATAATAGAATACCATGTATTTAAATATTTTGGATATTTTCTACATTTCCAAATATAATGATTTCAATTACAACACAGAATACAAAGTGTACGGTGCTCACTTTATATTTTTTATTACAAGTATTTGCACTGTAAAAAAACAAAAGAAATCGTATTTTTCAATTTACCTATTACAAGTACTGTAGTACAATCTCTTATTATAAAAGTTGAATTAACAAATGTTGAATTATTTACAAAAAATTAACGGCATTCAAAAATAAAACAATGTAAAATTTTAGCGCCTTCAAGTCCACTCAGTCCTACTACTACTTCAGCCAATTGCTCAGATAAACAAGTTTGTTTACATTTGCAAGAGATAATACTGCTCGCTTCTTGTTTACCTGAAAGTGACAACAGGTGTTCTCATGGCACTGCTGTAGCCAGCATCGCAAGAAATTTACATACCAGATGCGCTAAAGATTCATATGTCCCTTCATGCTTCAACTGCCATTCCAGGGGACATGCATCCATGCTGATAATGGGTTCTGCTCAATAACAATCCAAAGCAGTGAGGGCCGACGCATGCTCATTTTCATTATCTGAGTCAGATGCCACTAGCAGAAGGTTGATTTTCTTTATTGGTGGTTTGGGTCCTGTAGTTTCTGCATCATAGTGTTGCTCTTTTAAGACTTCTGAAAGCATGCTCCACACCTCATCCCTCTCAGATTTTCAAAGGCATTTCAGATTCTTAAACCTTTAGAAATCTCACATTGGTACCTTCTTTGCGTTTTGTCAAATCTGAAGTGAAAATGGTGTTAAAATGAATAACATGTGCTGGATCATCATCCAAGACTGCTATAACATGAAATATATGGCAGAATATGGGTAAAGCAGAGCAGGGGACATACAATTCTCCACCAAGGAGTTTAATCACATTTAATTAATGCCTTTATTTTTTTAATGAGCGTCATCAGCATGGAGGCATGTCCTCTGGAATGGTGGCCAAAGCGTGAAGGGGCATACAAATGTTTAGCATATCTGGCACATAAATACCTTGCTATGCCAGCTACAAAAGTGCCATGCAAATGCCTGTTCTCACTTTCTGGTGACATTGTAAGTAAGAAGAGGGCAGCATTATCTCCTGTAAATGTAGACAAACTTTTTTGTTTTTGAGTGCAGTTATGTAACAAAAAACCCCTAAATTTGTAAGTTACACTTTCATGACAAAGAGATTGCACTACAGTACTTGTATGAGGTGAACTGAAAAATACTATTTCTTTTTATCATTTTTACAGTGCAAATATTTGTAATAAAAATATACACTTTGATTTCAATTACAACACAGAATACAATATATATGAAAATGTAGAAAAACCTCCAAAATATGTAATAAATTTCCATTGGTATTCTATTTGACAGTGCAATTAAAACTGTGATTAATTGCAATTTTTTTTAGTTAATCATGTGAGTTAACTGCGATTAATCGACAGCCCTAATCTGAATGTTAGAAGATCAGCTATTGGTGGTCTGGGAGATGAGGCTACCTTTCAATAGCGTATATATGCTCCTAGGCACTGTGCCCCTGAGGATATGGGTCAGGCAGAGCACATCTGTGGAGCTAGAAGAGGTAAGGGGTGAATGTTGTTACCCTTAACTCAGAGGGGATGGGGTTTTAGGTTTTTGCAGTTGTTGGTGTAGTGCTATGGCTCAGTATTAATATAGAGTCAAATTTTTCAAATGGTTATGCACTCATAATTTCACTGAATTCCACTGTTGCTGTTGTCATGTCTCTGCTCAGAATATGATCTTTATATTATTGTAGTTCCTGGAGCAAATCTGTCCAGAGGGCTGGTACACTACAATGGGATGTGCTGATATGAAGTGTCTTGCCCCGTACACTCAACTGCCCAATGTTAATAGGTCTCTGCTTGTAGCCCCTCTCTCTTGCTTTCTCCCTCTCTACAGCTAGGCTTCCTCCCTCCCCATCTTCTCACTTTGGTGGGAAGCACACATTGCCTCACTGAGAACAGGATATTGAGGCCTGCTGTCCTTCTTGGGCCTGCTTCAGGTCTTTGTGAGCTGCTTCCTCTTCAGGTCTCCCTGTTTGTGTTGAGGAGAACAGGAAAAGGAGCCCCAATAATAGGTAGTTTAATAGGTTAAAAAAAAATCCTGAAGGGAAGAAGACAGACAATTCCAGACAGGCTGTGTGGGAGCAGCGGGCCACTCAGTGACCCCCCTCACTGGCCCTACGGTGGGAAGTGGCTAGCCAAGCTCAACAACATGTGGCCCTGTGGGAGAGGGTAGGAGTGGGGATGTTGGTACATTCTGGCCTCAGTTGGTGAGTTTTGATAGTGAACTTTTTTCCATTTCCACTATTGGACTTAAGATTCCTACAACTTCATGGATTCCTATAAGGCTTTCATGGCTATTAATTTAATAGCCATGAAAGCTTTATACAAGCCCTGTGAAATCCAGCATGGATTTAGTGAGGAATGCATAATCTAATTAACATTGTGGCAGTTTCTTACTACTATAGCTAGAATATAAGGACCAATACCAAGCAAGTCAATTATTTCTACCTTCGCTATTGAGGAGAGTTTCAGAGAAGGGAAGAGTTTCCTTGGTTAATTGATAAATTTTCTAGCTGACAGTCACTCCAAATTCCCTAGAGGGAGATGCTGGGGGAAAAAATAATATACTGAGTGAAGTATAATAAAAATAGTATCAGTGGAAACTAGTTGTGTTTCGCCAGATAAGTTAGCACTGTGCTTTAAGCTCTAGGGTGTTACTTCCCCAAGCAAATATCTAGCAAGTAATTATGTTGCATCTAGAGCCACAGTTTAAAAGCATAAAATAAACGCAAGTTCTGTAAGAGTGATTCCACTAGCCTGCTTCTCAGACAATTAGGCAGGAAGATCCATGTGAACTCAATTGGAATCATGGGCTGGATCCTCGGCTGGTGTACATACACACAGTTCTTTTGAGTTCAGTGGAACTAAATTGATTCCCACCTGGAGGAGGATTGGCCTGTTCAGTCCAAGAAGAGTGGTTGGAATGACATCTTATTTTTGATGAACTCCATGTTGATTTATTCACAAGAGATCCTTGGGTGAATGCTAAACTGATGAAGTGGAAATCTCCCATCCACCCACCTCAAATGAAGATTTCCAAATTCCCATTTAATTCAGATGGATTTCATCTTAAAATAATCCTACTTGAACATTGCAAACATCTTTAGAGGTTTATAGACCATAAAAAACCATAGCAGAGATGTTGCTCATCAATAAATAACTGAACTGTGCTCTTTGATTTTATTCAGACTCATCCCTAGCTTTTGCTGTGGACATAAACATGTTTGCTAACCTCCAACATTCAGGTGCTTGCCTACAGGTGCCTGCCACCTATACATTGAAGTTTTCTTTAATCTGGAACATACCCTGCAGACCCCCTGTATCTCTCTCTATAAAGTTTTGGTTTTGCCTGTTAGTCCCCTTCAAAGACCTAGCACCATATATTACTCTTACTTACCCGCCATCTCCTCCTCTAGCACCTCAGTATGCACCACAACATATAAGGAACTCGGTTCAAATTCCTACTCGGGGGCATATAGTGAATGTTAATATTCTGCTCTCCTGACAGTGCAAGTCTCCCATTGACGTCATGCTGTCTTCCGGAGATCAGCTGTCTCTGCACGTCCAAAATATCAGCTGCATGTTGTCAGGAGGATCTGAGAGAAGAGTCTGGGCAGCTATTGGCATTCCTAATGCTATGTATAACGCATGTTGCAGGTTTATTTTCTGTAGCTGACCATTCTTATCCTTTTAATAGCTGTTTTTGTCACAGAGATGATTTTGGGAGAAGGATCAAGTACACTGGTACTATCAGTGATTTGCCTGTCCTTAGACTTCCGCAGTGGAGAAATGCGGAAGGCTAAAGCAAAAAGTATTTACGCTTACCCAAATCTGGGGTAACACCATTTAAGCCAATGACTATAGAATTTTGCCTAGGTATTAGTGAGCAGAACTGGGCCCAGAGATTCAACAAAGTGGAGTCTTGTTTGAGAGTTTGAAATATTATTTAACCTCAAAGGGACTTAATCCTCCATTTATATTCCTTCACCATGGATTCAGTCTAAATTAGCAGCTCACAGGAATGGGCCTTATGGATATGTCAATCAGACTTTTTTCATTCTGGTGCAGGTGAAATTTGAACAAATATGCTTTTCATATTTTTCATCCTGGCATGTATTTACTTCAAACCTTGATTGCTTTTTTCAGTGGGATTGTTTATTTTAAAAGATTTCCCTGGCAGCACAGTTAATAGGCCATAAAGTTGCCCTCATCATTGGGTGTGGCCAACCTGCCTTTTGTGCCAGGTGTGTGTAGGGGAAGTGGGAGGTGGGGGGCGCTAAGGTCATTGTGCAGTGTTGGTGCTAGCCCACTGAGGGACCTAAGCAGGAATATTTTGCCCTCCCCCCATACATACTAATAATTAATAGGGGGCCCCCTTGAGCTGCTCGAGGCCCTAAGCAATTGCCTAATCTGCTTATGCCTAGCACCTGCTCTTATTGTATGCCATCTTTATGCCACCAACAAGAACCAATTCCCAGTAGAAGGAGGAGGATCCTCAGCACTGCTCTAACTTGTGCCATCTTGGAACATTCTCTTAGGAGCTGTTAAGCCAGCTGAAGGTTGCCAGAGTGCAGCAGCACTCTTAAGTGAGCTGTAGCTCACGAAAGCTTATGCTCAAATAAATTTGTTAGTCTCTAAGGTGCCACAAGTCCTCCTTTTCTTTTTACTCTTACAATGCTCATCTTCCAGCAATACTCCTATGGTGTATTGAGGACTGTTTGGAACTGCAAGCTGTTAGGACATAGATATTCAGGCCTGTCTGTAAAGGCCTGTACTCTAAGAATTTAGGTGTATTCTTATCACTCGGCTAGTTCTAGAGGTATAAAAGACAGAATCAAAATCACTTTCTGCCAGTGTAAGGTCCTTCTCTTACTGTGACAGTCTGAGGCCCTGTGCTTGCTGCTTAGCCAAAGGCCTTAGCCTAGAGGCAGCCATAAGCTGGGAAGCGACCGGTCACCTCCTCACATTCCAAACTGGTCACATTGAAAGAAGGTGCTATTGGGCTGCTAGGAACACAAACCTGTCCTGATAATGCCTATCGCCATCAGAGACAGGGAAGTGCCTAGAAAATGTAAAAGGAAACTTAGTTTGATAGCATCCTGTCTGGCAAGAACTCACTTATCAATAGCTGGGATGTGAAATCCTCATTTCTATGTTTGTTCTTTCACTGTAGTCCCCATTTCCCCACGGTTTGTCTGTTTAATCTCTGTCTGGTTCTGTGATTGTTTCTGTTTGCTGTATAATTAATTTTGCTGGGTGTAAACTAATTAAGGTGGTGGGATACAATTGTGGGATACATAATCATGTTACAATATGTTAGGATTGATTAATTAAATTTCAGGAAAATGATTGGTTAAGGTATAGCTAAGCCGAACTCAAGTTTTACTATATAGTCTGCAGTCAATCAGGAAGTGGGTGGGTGTGTGGGTGGGGGAAATGGGAACAGGGAATGGGGGTGGGGAAATTGGAATCATGTTTGGCTAAGGGCAGGAATGGGAACAGGGACACAGGTGTAAGGCTCTGTGGTGTCAGAGCTGGGAAGGGGGACACTAAAGAAGCAAACTGGAATCATGCTTGCTGGAAGTTCACCCCAATAAACATCAAATTGTTGGCATCTATGGACTTCGGGTATTGTTGCTCTCTGTTCATGCAAGAAGGACCAGGGAAGTAAGTGGGTGAAGGAATAAAGCCCCCTAACACAAGCTATCACTTTAAAGGTGGTGTTTTCCTTCCTGATCATGCTTGCAGGGTAGGGGGTCTGTAAGGTAATGTGTGATCAAAGACCATCTGGGAAGACCCTGCCTAGAACAAGGTGCGGGGTGAGTTGTGCCTCTCTGCCTGAGGGAGCAGCCTTCTTTGTTTCTGTCTGCTTTTGGTTACTGTGTCTTATCATTTTTGATTCTAAGAATAAAAGTAGTGTTAGGTTGCAAACTTCCAGCAAGATTTTGATGTTTTTATCTTACTACTTTGTGTATATGCCATGAACTTAACACTCCTGACAGCTGCTTTGCCAGCTTGCCAGTTACATCAGCTTTATGGCCCTTTGCACCACTGGAGTATCATAGGAGGGCGAGAAAGTGGCTGAGATTCTGACCAGCTATTCTTAAAGAAATGCTAAAGATGGGTATTACACAAAATCCACTTTCATTATTTAACTTCCATTTGCATGCATGCACTATTTGGGTGGTTTTAATTGAGATTGTATAATGGGCTCTTTATAAGGGGCCTTTTGCTACAAAAGATTTGTTTGATTGACAGAAATAATTTTGATAGTCCTGTCATTTACACAGTGGGATTAAACACACTGAAAAGCCAATATGGTTCGCTGATTATCATCACAGTTTGGGGGGAAAGGATTATAGTTTGTTACAAATCTGTTTTTATGAAAGCCAATATTTTGATATTTTCCCATCTGCTGTCATCTAATATTATATTGTTCTGCCTCTTCTTTTTCTTGTTCATCATTTATAGATGGGTAAAATGAAGTTACAGTGCATCTGATTGTCCTCTCACGCAATTTCTACACTGGTGTAAATTCATTGATGTCAAATTATAACTGACATCCACAGATGTGAGAGAAGAATCAGGCCCAATATGTCAAAATTTTATTTTTACCTCCTGGTGCCTAGATTAAGCATTAAGACAAAAGCAACCAGATTTTGAGAGGTTTTGAGCATCCACAGCTCCCTATTGCTGAGCATGTCTGAGGGTTTTTGATCCAAGTTGTCCCAGTTACCAGACTACTTCCACCTCTTGCGTCCCATCCCCTCAGTTTCCTTGGGTGCATTCCCCCATCAGTTCTCTTGGGGTAGAATCACACAATTCTCCTATTTTCTCAGACCAGGTTCTAGGCTGAAATCCCATCTGATCAGCAATGACTAGCAGGGCTGACTTATCTTCAGTACCTGCAGTTTGTTTCCTTCCAGGAGGTATGTCAGTGCTATCTAGTAACCAAACAGCCTTCTTAAAGCAAAGTATTTATTTTGAACAAAAGCATCATAGAAAAAAATGATCTGAAAACCATAAATCAGTCTGTACTCAGGCCTCTCTAGTTAGAATTTACCATCCTCCCAATGTTACCCTGGCAGGCCCAATTTCTTCAGACTCCCTCTGCAGAACCCACCTCTCTCTCTGGTCATCTTATCCCCCGTGCAGTCCTGACAATTGACTTGTACCATCACTTCCTCTTTTGGGAGGATTTTTTAATTGGTTAGTGTCCTTTGATTTCCAGGCTCCCAGCCTGCAAAACAAGATTTACATCTTTGTTGGAGGCAGGACACTTGAAGCTAATAGTTTTCCCTGTTGTCTTTCAGCTACGTGCCTAGATGTTCTTATTTGGAGAACCATTGTGTTGCATTTCTTCTTTTTACAACAGCTCCCATTGCCACTGCACCTGGAACCCCTGAACGAGTCTCTGTGCATTCAGATACCCCCCACACCTAGACCCCCCCCGCTGGGTTGCCTGCACCCAGATTGTCCCACACAGAATCCTCTCACCCCACACCTGGATACCCACATACTGATCCCCTCCATTTTTGGATCCCTCCTGCCTGCCCCAGACCTGGTGCACCTGGCCCCAGGGTGTTTCTGGGGTAGACTCAGGCCTTGTAATGTGTCAGGGTTGGGTGCGGCCTCACATCTGAGTCCGTGTTCCGGGAGTGGGGAGATTGCAGGGTGATCTCCCACCTTCGTACAACCAGTGGCCTGTGCTCCCCACTGCCATGCTGGAGCCTCTGCATTTATTTATTGAAAAATAAAGCTTGCAGAATTTTAAAAGATTGTGTGCAGAATTTTTAATTCTTTCATGCAGAATTTTTTATTTTTTTGGTGCAGAATGCCCTCAGAAGTAACCTATATGAGTTTTTGCAGCATTGGGTCATAAGTGACTAACCATGCATACTTCTTTAAATGTTTGCAGGATACAGACCTATGTCTTTACTTAATTTCACTGAGGTTTTTACTGAAGGAAAAATGTGATCCCCATATTCAGAATATATTTCATTTGACTCCCTTCTATACCATAAAAATCAGTAAGATAAGGTATTGAGGAGAAAGAATGAAAGAAACAAGCAAATTTCTTCACAATTCTAACAGAGATTGTGATATATTTTAAAGATGTGCTATGGGGAAGAAACCTGTATATATGGAGATGTGTGTATCAATGATTCCAGATGTGGCCCAAGAAACTCAGGCCTTTTAATTATGATTTAATTTCTTTAAAAAATAGATGGTAAATTTTAGTCCATCCAAAAATACTCATTTGTTAATAATGAATGATGCAGCTGGTTTTTTTTTTAAATAACAGTATAGTTGTATAAAAGGTTTCTGGGGTTTTAGCCTAAGAAACTATTAGTAAGTATGATAAAAAGGATGTGCTAAATTTGCCTAATTAATGAGAGAACATTTCCCTCCTGCAATTGCTAGCAAATCTGATTGGGCTGTCGGGAATGGGGATTTCCTCAAGTAAACCTGCTTTTGAAAGAACTGCTTAGTTCAAAGTAGGTGTTGAGATATCAAGCAGGTGTTTGGGCAAAATGAGAGAGATAGTAAGGGGATTTTCTCTTTAAATTATGATAAATAGAAGCAAGCATGAAAAATAGCTGGCAGCTAATGAGCCAGCAAGAAAGTATAAATAACAGTGGGCATAAACTACTGCTGATGCTCTAAAGTTGGTAAGGATTTTGCAGACTTGCTAGTGCTGAACAATAGGAAAGAGGGCTTAAAATTAAAAAAAAAAAGTCTAGGGTATTGCAGGTGAAGGAAAGAAAAAAGGTGGCAGAGAGAGAGAGAGAGCTAGGAATACGTTTTGAGCCTGCTGAAGCAGAGGGGGAGAGATCTGGAAGAATACTTTGCAGAAAGCTTTGCAGAACATTTAGTCAAATACGGGAGACCAACTACAACAACATTTTGGTTGAAGTAATTAGTTATGGGCATTAAGGATGAAATTTCCCAAACTATCAATCCATTTCAGATGCCTCTGTTTTTGGATGCACTGAGGCACTTCTGATGAATGGACAACCAAAGTGAGTGACTGCTCTTGAAAATGTTGGCCTAATTTTTACTGTTTAAAAATCTTTAGAGATGAAACTTTCCCGCTAATTGTGTATGAGCTGACAACTTCAGCGATGGGGACCGTGTGTCTTAAAATGATTGAGATGTTAAATACAAAATGGGGGAGGGTGCAAGGGAGGTTTCTTTGGGAATTGCCAAACCATGATTCTTCCCTGTGTGGCAAAATAAATATAATGACCGTCAAAGTTGAGTATGAGGATTCGGTGTGTGATTATATAATAGTTTCTTCCTGACCCAGAGACTAAGCTGAGCTGACACACTCTTTGTTAACCAATCCAGTCGCTTTCAGCAGTTAGGATCCTTTAGACCCGTCAGTTCTGTTTCTAGTGATACACATTGGCTTGTATGAAGGAATTGCAGGCATATAGCGAGACTTGCTGCTTAGACATAGCCACCCTGCACTGGGGGTGAAGAGCAGCTGCATGACTCCACTGGGCATTCAGGGAGGGAACTTGCCAATGTAACCCACTGGACAGTGTATGTTCTCTTCTGTCTGATTCAAAAAGGATGTGAATCTGTTACAGCCCCTAGCTGCAGAGTCTGGTTCTTTGGCTCTAGTGATTCAGCTCTGGAGATTCCTGGTTCAATCCTCAGTGCTAGCCATCACTGTGTACCCTAGAGGGCTCAGGAAGGGAGCAGTCTGTCTGCTCTGTTGCACAGATAGTTACGGAACAAAACAATCTTAAAGGGGGCCTAGGAGGAAAATACCTTGGTTGAAGGGGGCCTCCCTGGCAGATGCAGAGCAGGATTTTTGCTCTTCTTCTACACTTGTAGGATCCCTCCTTCACACAGAGCATTCTGAGATCCTGATAGTGGTGAGTCAAGTGTGGAAGATGGTGTGATAGGCGGGTTGCTGCCTTTCTAATGGCACAAAAATGACCACCCTTGCTCCACCCCTTCCCTGAGGCCCCGGCCCCAGTCACTCCATCCCCCTTCCCTCTGTTGCTCGTTCTCCCCCACCCTCACTCACTTTCACTGGGCTGGGGTGGGGGGTTGGGGTGCAGGAGGGGGTGAGGGCTCTGGCTGGGGGTGCAGGTTCTGGGGTGGGGCCAGAAATGAGGGGTTCAGGGTAGGGAGAGGGCTCTGCGATGGGGTGGGGGGTTGGGATGTGAGAGGGGTTGTGCCTGGGGGTGCGGGCTCTGGGGTAGGGCTGGGGATGAGGGGTTTGAGGTGCAGGACGGGGCTCTAGGCTGGATCCAAGGGTTTGGAGTGCAGGAGCAGGCTCAGAGTTGGGGCAGGGCCCTAATGCAAGGTCATAGCACCAAAGACTCTCAAGTTAGGGGAACTATCATACCCAGTGCTAGATGGAGAATTTGTTAACAGCAGAGCTGGATAGAGGAATCACCAAGGCTATCCTTTGCTCTTGGTGCCATAAACACTACATTTGTATGCTCCCCATTTTAAATCATAGTTGGCTTTGCATTTCCAAATAACTTTCCTCTGTCTATTCATTTAGTTACAACTTAGACTTCCTAATTTTAGTCATCCTTTGATTTCCATTGATTCATAGATTCATAGATACTAAGGTCAGAAGGGACCAGTCTGATCATCTAGTCCGACCTCCTGCACAGCGCAGGCCACAGAATCTCACCCACCCACTCCTATGAAAAACCTCACCTATGTCTGAGCTATTGAAGTCCTTAAATCATGGTTTAAAGACTTCAAGGAGCAGAGAAGCCTCCCTCAAGTCAACCATGCCCCATGTTACAGAGGAAGGCGAAAAACCTCCAGGGCCTCTCCAATCTGCCCTGGAGGAAAATTCCTTCCCGACCCCAAATATGGCAATCAGCTAAACCCTGAGCATATGGGCAAGATTCACTAGCCAGATACTACAGAAAATTCTTTCCTGGGTAACTCAGATCCCATCCATCTAATATCCCATCTCAGGGGATTAGTCCTATTTACCCTGAATATTTAAAGATCAATTACTTACCAAAATCCCATTATCCCATCATACCATCTCCTCCATAAACTTATCAAGTAGAATCTTAAAACCAGATAGATCTTTTGCCCCCACTGCTTCCCTTGGAAGGCTATTCCAAAACTTCACTCCTCTGATGGTTAAAAACCTTCGTCTGATTTCAAGTCTAAACTTCCTGGTGGCCAGTTTATACCCATTTGTTCTTGTGTCCACATTGGTGCTGAGCTGAAATAATTCCTCTCCCTCTCCTGTATTTATTCCTCTGATATATTTATAGAGAGCAATCATATCTCCCCTCAACCTTCTTTTAGCTAGGCTAAACAAGCCAAGCTCCTTAAGTCTCCTTTCATAAGACAAGTTTTCCATTCCTCGGATCATCCTAGTAGCCCTTCTCTGTACCTGCTCCAGTTTGAATTCATCCTTTTTAAACATGGGAGACCAGAACTGCACACAGTATTCCAGGTGAGGTCTCACCAGTGCCTTGTATAACGGTACTAAAACCTCCTTATCCCTACTGGAAATGCCTCTCCTGATGCATCCCAAAACCGCATTAGCTTTACTTCCTTAGGTCTCCACTGCAGCCTACTTACTGGCTATGTGGACACAATGCAATGGTAAATTATTATTGAAATTTGTGACCAATCTAGATGAGCATAGTGTCTCTAATAGCTGAAATCTCTTCAAACCTGGGCTATGACCCAGTAGGCCTGGTCATGAACACTCCTGTCTGCTGCCAAAGGAACCACAAAGTATGTATCTCATTCCTTCTCCACACTACATCTTTTATCTCTGACAGGATATGTTTTTTCTCCATTTGGGGCTTATTTAACGTGCTTTCCGCCTACTATCTGTGTTTTCCTGGTGTATTTTAAATGAGCAATGAAATACCCATTTCATTATGTAATATTAATGGAGATGTATGTTGTTTGTTTATAATTAGGTCTCTTCCTATACCAGCTAGTTGTTGTACACATTATTTACAAAACTGTGAGAATAGTAAAAAAAAGTATGAATAATCATTTGATTTGATACACCTAAGATATAACCGCATTTGCTCCAACCCCTCAGATAGAGACAAACACCTACAAGATCTCTATCATGCATTCTTACAACTACAATACCCACCTGCTAAAGTGAAGAAACAGATTGACAGAGCCAGAAGAGTAACCAGAAGTCACCTACTACAGGACAGGCCCAACAAAGAAAATAACAGAACGCCACTAGCCATCACCTTTAGCCCCCAACTAAAACCTCTCCAACGCATAATCCAGGATCTACAACCTATTCTGAAGGACGACCCATCACTCTCACAGATCTTGGGAGACAGGCCAGTCCTTGCTTACAGACAACCCCCCAACCTGAAGCAAATACCAGCAACCACAAAACAGAACCACTAACCCAGGAACCTATCCTTGCAACAAAGCCCATTGTCAACTGTGTCCACATATGTATTCAGGGGACACCATCATAGGGCCTAATCACATCAGCCACACTATCAGAGGCTCGTTCACCTGTGCATCTACCAATGTGATATATGCCACCATGTGCCAGCAATGCCCTTCTGCCATGTACATTAGTCAAACTGGACAGTCTCTACGTAAAAGAATAAATGGACACAAATCAGACGTCAAGAATTATAACATTCAAAAACCAGTCGGAGAACACTTCAATCTCTCCAGTCACTCGATTACAGACCTGAGAGTGGCTATCCTTCAACAAAAAATCTTCAAAACCAGACTCCAACGAGAGACTGCTGAAGTGGAATTAATTTGCAAACTGGATACAGTTAACTTAGGCTTGAATAGACACTGGGAGTGGATGGGTCATTACACAAAGTAAAACTATTTTCCCCCCCACCCTACCCCCCACTGTTCCTCAGACATTCTTGTTAACTGCTGGAAATGGCCCACCTTGATTATCACCACAAAAGGTTTTCCTCCTTCCCCCCTTCCTGCTGGTAATAGCTCATCTTAAGTGATCACTCTCCTTTCAGTGTGTATGATAAAACCCATTGTTTCATGTTCTCTGTGTGTGTATATAAATCTCCCCACTGTATTTTCCACTGAAGGCATCCAATGAAGTGAGCTGTAGCTCACGAAAGCTAATGCTCAAATAAATTTGTTAGTCTCTAAGGTGCCACAAGTACTCCTTTTCTTTTTGCGAATATAGAGTAACACGGCTGCTACTCTGAAACCCTTATTTGTAACCCTTTTGTGTCTGCTTTCCATGAACATTTAAATTTTTACTAACCTGAATATTCATGAAAAATACATTTTAATCTTGAATATTTGCTATGAGATCTTTAAATTGTATATTTTACTGTAAAACATACCATACGAATGGGGTCCCACAGGGATCGGTTCTGGGTCTGGTTCTGTTCAATAGCTTCATCAGTAATTTTAGATAATGACATACAGAGTACACTTATAAAGTTTGTGGACGATACCAAGTGGGTGGGGTTGCAAGTGCTTTGGAGGATAGGATTAAAATTCTAAATGATCTGGACAAACTGGAGAAATGGTCTGAAGTAAATGGGATGAAATTCAATAAGGACAAATGCAAAGTACTCCACTTAGGAAGGAACAATCAGTTGCACACATACAAAATGGGAAATGACTGTCTCGGAAGGAGTACTTTGGAAAGGGATCTGGGGATCATAGTGGATCACAAGCTAAATATGAGTCAACAGTATAACGCTGTTGCAAAAAAAGCAAACCTCATTTTGGGATGTATTGTAAGCAAGACACGAGAAGCAATTCTTCCACTCTACTCCATGCTGATTAGGCCTCAACTGGAATTGTGGGTTCCAGTTCTGGGTGCCACATTTCTGGAAAGATGTGGACAAATTGGAGAAAGTCCAGAGAAGAGCAACAAAAATGATTAAAGGTCTAGAAAACAAGATCTATGAGGGAAGATTGAAAAAATTGGGTTTGTTTAGTCTGGAGAAGAGAAGGCTGAGAGGGGACAGGATAACAGTTTTCAAGTACATAAAAGGTTGTTACAAGGAGGAGGGAGAAAAATTGTTGTTCTTAACCTCAGAGGATAGGACAAGAAGCAATGGGTTTAAATTGCAGCAAGGGCGGCTTAGGTTGGACATTAGGAAAAACTTCCTAACTTTCAGGGTGGTTAAGCACTGGAATAAGTTCCCTAGGGAGGTTGTGGAATCTCCATCATTGGGGATTTTTGAGAAGGTTAGACAAACACCTGTCAGGGATGGTCTAGATAATACTCAGTCCTGCCTTGAGTGCAGGGGACTGGACTAGATGAACTCAAGGTCCCTTCCAGTTCTATGATTCTGTGATTTGTGTTGGTTGGCTATATAAATCATCAATTCAGGAAAGATAAATAATGTAACTAAGCAACACAGCACAAATCATTCTTGTGATTTTTGTTTAAGCTTGTGCCTGGGATTTTCAAATGAGCCCAAGGAAGACATGTACCCAAATCTCAGGTTTCACAGTAGCAGCCGTGTTAGTCTGTATTCGCAAAAAGAAAAGGAGTACTTGTGGCACCTTGGAGACTAACAAAAATTTATTTGAGCATAAGCTTTCGTGAGCTACAGCTCACTTAGTCTCTAAGGTGCCACAGGTACCCAAATCTCAGGCTCCTTTGAATATCCCAGTCTGTTTTTGTAGCACTGACACACTTCTTGTTGGCATTGTGAAAGAAATAGAACTCTTCCTTAGGGGAGTTTTCAATGAAGAGTGGCTATTGACATGGTGGACTGGAATAAGAGGCCTTTCCATGTTAGAGGCAGTCTGGAAATTAGAAAGTGCATCTTAAACTTTTAGACGTGACTGGTGATTTTGAATCTCTCAATTGCTTGGGTACCAGTCTTGAGACACCTTAAAAGGGCTTGGATTTCAGATAGGGAGGGTGCTCCACACTTTTTGAAAATTAGGTCTTTTTAAGGCACCCAAAATCAGTAGCTGCTTATGAAAATTTAGGCCTACACTTTTTGCATATACTATTGCTAATACAGAAGTATTGATGGGGACTGACAATATTCTCATTTAGAGGGAAAATAATTTGAGGTTTCATGCAATAGCGGTTCTTAGTTTGTCTTTGGAGAAGCAATGACCTAAAGCGTCTCTCTTACTGAGTGTAGTTTCTATAGAAACAAGCTGACTTATAGCATGTTCATGTTCAGGCAGTGGCTAAAATGGTCATTAACCACATATCGTGCTAGGAGGAGCAATAGTCTCGTTAAACATAAAAAAAGCTGTCCATGGGCTAATATTAAAGGGCAGCATGCTAGAGACTCAAAACTCCATGCACAAGCCTTGCTAGAATTGCAGTTAAAGTACAGCCTGAAGGCAGCATATATAAGAAATATATAGAGGACAGAGCTCAGGCTTACACAGTAAAAGTTACTGTTGTAAAGGTTATAAAAGGAGTCAACAATGGGAAATACCACATACCAATGCTGCAGACTTCAGGAATTACTGCCAGCTAAAGGTCATGCTTTCAAATCAAGGAACAGTAAGTTTTTTCCAATAAAAGCTAAAATCTGTTGGCTCATTAAGTGATTTTTGCTAAGGAAAATGACCTCTCTAGTCAGTAGAAAAACAATTTAGAGAATGTATTTTGAACTAAATGGTGACTCTTTTCCATCTTTTATTTTTTTTAAAAAGTAGTTTGTTCCACAAACTTATAAGGATAATTTTTGGAATACCTTAGCACTTAACCCAAGTCAGCTACTACCTCTGTTTCAGTGCAGAAAAATGTTCTAATCTAAGGCTGGGTCTCCCAAAATTCCTCCTTACCAGATAAAGCTCCAATCCTAGAAAGGCTTCCAGGGCATGCTCTGTTGCTTCAGCCTCATTGAGAGCAATCGGAAATTGCAGCCTTGTTGAAAGAATTTTTGTGGAATTTTCTTCAGAAGAAACATTTGGTTATGAAGAATAATGGCAAAAAAAAGACAATTAATTTTAAATAAAATTCTACAAGTGTAACAATGCACTGGATTTCTGAGTCTTAACTACATGGGAAGTTAGTCTGCATTATTAAGACGATCCAGAACAAAAGCATGGTCTGAAACAGGATTCTAAATTTTTTTTAAGAACCCATTTTTAATTATTTGTAACTAATTAACTAACTTGTATTTCAGAAAATTCATTGTGTACTCAGTGCTGTCATTTTGGCAGAGAATGCCCTTTCTGGTATTCTTCGTATCGAACAGTGTTTGAATCATTGCTGTTAGAGCAAAATTCAATTCAACCTATAATATGGAACTGCAACATTTTATCTTTGTGTATTGTGGGTTACCCGGTATAGATGCTTCTAAATGTAACTTTTGCTCTGTAGATTGTGCATGAACCCTTTGTTGTGAGTTTTTGAAATTTGAACTGTATTTAGTTTTTATTGGACATATAGGTCACATGATATTGATTCTGTTCCCTGACTGGATGAACATAAGTCTTAAAATCAGATGTGTGAAAATGTGGGTTTAATTGTTCAAACTCCACTTCCCATGAATCTTTTGGTTCTTATTTGCTTAACATTGACTGTTTTCATGAACATTGCTGTTTTGTTAAAATGTTTACAAAAATGAATATGAAATGATCAGAGTGAAAGAAAATTCAATTTTTTATTGAAACATTTGTTGGAAATGTTTTGAAAATATTTACTCATTTCAGATACTCACTTACTTAATCAAATTTTATTTTAAATAGTTATTGGCCCTTGATTCTTATTCTTTTATAGCTGATGATGGAAAAATACTGCACTTTTTTCTGAACAGATCTTGTGCAGAGCTTTTCATGAAATGGTGAAAAGGAACTTTCCATGTATTAGTTAAGCAAAAAGAGAAACTTATATATCTGACCACTTTAGAAGAAAGAATTGTCTATTCACCCTTTTGGTTGCAGTAAGGGGAAATTAATTCTTCAGGGTTAACTCAAGATTTGTATTTTGTTTTAAAAACTAAAGTTTGGATAAAAATTCAATAGAAATCAACTTATTTCTCTCCCTAAACATCCTCTAGAGAATTATGGCAGAAATCCAGAGATAAGACACGCTCAACTTGGCAGTTTATTTATTCTTTTATTGATTACTATTCAGAGAACAGCAGCACTGGTGAAGCACTCAGTATAGTTTTCCATCTCTTTAGTCTTGTCTCTGTCCCTCTGTGGATTACTTTCTATAGTCAGTAGAAAATTCAATTGTGCTGCTATCTTGTGATTCACAGAACAGTACTGTAATGTTAGGCTATTTAGCTGTACTCTTATTTAATGCATCAAGGCTAAAATAAAATATTTTCAACAGTATTTTCAATAAATTTTCAATTTTTATCTGTTATTGAAAAAGTAAATTTCAGTTTATGTAGAGCACAATGCACATGGTGTTCTAGAGAACTAAAATGCCTGGATAAGGTTGCCGCTCTGGCTTATAATATTTTGAGTTTTTACAGTAGCAGTACAGGTATTGGTCAGTGGGATTGTGGGTAAGAATCTTTTCAGCACACATAGATTGTGTAAGTGATGTGCTTGTAGGAATGATTTCAAAGAGCTGAGGGGTGTTTGGTGCAGAGGTTGATGGGAGTGTCTTCCCAAGATATGGGGCAGCTTGGGAATAGTCACATGGTCAAACGAAGGTGAGGAAGACAAATGGCACGCTTGAGAGAGAAGTTTGCATGGAGCGTAGGTGGAAATGCTCTTGGAGTGAAGTTGTGCAAAGCAATGGTTCTCAATCTTTTCCTCTCCATGACTTCATGTTACTGCAGAGAAAAGTGTTGGCATGTACCTCCCATCTAGCCATAAAGGAAGGGGGAAGATGGTAGCAATGCCCTGAAACCTCTTTAGTGCTCCCAGACTTAGAATCCATAGTGCAGAGCATTAAAGATGAAGATGAGAAACTTCAACAGTGTTCAGAAGATGAGCCCATAGAGAAGTTTAGGAAGAGACCTAAGAAGAAGAAAATGATCTTTGTAGCAAGCTTTAGTGTAAAGCTCTTAGGGAAAAAAAATCGGTGAAATGGGGGCTTCCTGCATAGTGATGTACAGTTTGGTTTTTGGGACAACTAGCTTAGTGAGAGGGTATGAAAATTGTGGTGTTTGTTCTTTCTCTCGCACTCACCCAACCCAAGTTTAAAAGCTCCCCTTAAGTTTTTTGTGAATTCTGGTGGAAAAGGCTAGAAAAAATAACAACCCAATTAAACTACTTAATTTGAAGTCTAGTGCATTATTTTTATTTTTATAATGAAATGAACTCCTCTCTGTTGAGTACCTCCTTAAAGGCTATAATACAGAAAACGTCAATAGAACTGTAAAATTGTCTGGGCACTGTTTAATGGCATATATTAACTGCATACATACAGAGAAAACCCCCTCTAGAACTCTAGAACACCATTCAAAGAGGCATTCGAGCTGAAGTTCTTGTCTGTTACACAATCACTAACTGGAATTGTGCAAAAGCTAAAACTAAACAAAACTGAAACATTGTTCCCTCTATTCTGTTCTACACAATCCATCATTCAATATGTAAAAGTTGTTCTCTCTTGCCACAAGAGGCAATGGGCTCAAACTACAACAGAGCACATTTAGATGATATCTCAGGAAAAAACTTCCTCACTGTAAGAACAGTAGGGCAGTGGAACAAACTGCCTAGGGAAGTCGTGGAAGTTCCTTCACTGGAGGTTTTCAAATGGAAGCTGGATAGCCATCTGTCTTGGATGATTTAAACACGACAAATCCTGCATCTTGGCAGGGGTTTAGATTAGAGGACTCTTGTGGTCCCTTCTAACCCTATGGTTCTATGATTCCAATACTAGAGATCTGATAGTGTTTGCAGGACAGGATGTTGTCTCAGGCAGAGCCTCCTTCCTAGTTCTACAAATGATTCATCAGCGTTTCAGAAGACAGTTATTAGACAGAATTCTA
This sequence comes from Dermochelys coriacea, assembly GCF_009764565.3. Taxonomy (NCBI): domain Eukaryota; kingdom Metazoa; phylum Chordata; order Testudines; family Dermochelyidae; genus Dermochelys; species Dermochelys coriacea. The sequence continues at coordinate 11,945,208 of NC_050081.1, read as the reverse complement.
CTATTGAATTGACACCTTCCCTATCCTCTCTCTGCAAAGTCTTCAGTTTCTCAGCCACTTTGGCAAGAAACTCACACTCTTCTCCTTTATTCTGAATATCATTAGTTTTTTGATCAGTGGGGTTGGACTCAATGCTATATGATACAAGTCAGTTAATTAGTTACAAATAATTTAAAACTGATGACGGGTCCAAAAAAAGACTGACGCATAACAATAAATGAATGATTAAATGAATAAAGCACTTACTAACAGAAATGTCAAAAAGTGCTGCTGTTTATTGAGAAAGCACTGACATGACACTTGAATAAGATTGAAATATGCTCAGAATGATTTCTACTAGCATAAAATCACTGTACATAAAAATATGGAATGTTGAGTACCCTAAGGAAGATCCAGGACTAAGATAATCTAGTAATTGTTGGAGTACCTCTGGGAAACTCTAACCAGAACCACGAGGAGTAGGGGATTAGTTTTCAGGATCCACATTAAAATAATATAAACACACACCCAATCAAAAGAGATGAATATTGGAAGAGAAGAAAGAGATCAATGGTCTTTCTGATTCTTTTAAAAGATTTGTTAATTAGAGCTGTGCCAAATTAATGAATTAAAAATTAAACCATAAGACATGTTCTGATCTTGTATTTTTCTAGAAAAGTTGAATCTTCAAGTAGAACTGAGGACTTTTTTTTTCCTTGAGAATAGAAATTTCACCAAGAAGTACATTTTTGAGGGGGCTCCAAAATTATTAGTGAATCCAAGTCAAGTTAAATCAATAGTTTTGCCTGAAAAAAATCAAAATGTCAAAATATTTCATTCTGACCATTTCAGAAATGTTTAATTTGAAACTGCATTTTATTTTCAAATTTGGTCAAATTTAAACACAGAGAGAACAAAATGCAGAAAACAAAAATACCTCTCCAAAAAGTTGATTCAAATTGAAAAACCAGCAAAATTAGTTTTTAGTTGACCTGATATATTTCAGTCAAATCAAAATTCTTATTATTTTAGTTTAGTTTAGTTTTAGTTTTTCAATTTGATTGAAAAAACTTGAAAAAATTGGTTTAGGCTAAATTCAAACTGCATTGTTGGGGAAGATTTTTCAGTTGGACCCTGACCCAAAATATCCATTTGTTCAGCTCTGCTCTATCTTCAGGGCTGTTGAAAAGATCACCAAGGTTAAGAGAACTTTCTGATCAGCCAGGGCTGATTTATGCTTTGCATCATCATGCAAAATGATCAATGTATATGTCATGTCAAAACTGGGTTATTGTGATTTACATTACCTGAGGCTGACAGCAGCCTGACTTCTAAGCAGAGCAGAGTGGCACAAAACCCTCATTCAGGGCTCTTATTTTATTTTATAAAAACAATTGTGCTAGGGATGTTTTTCCTTTCTCTTGTTCTCCCTGGAAAAATTAGCTTGGTCCTAATTGCAGTACGAGCAACGTTAAGTCCAGGATCAGTGACAGGCTTCAGGTCCAAAGTGTCTTATTCTGATCTCATTTACACTAGCTTAAGTCTGCTCTTAATTACACCATTATATATCTAGAGTAACTCTGCTGAAGTCAGTGGAATTATTCTCTGTTTAAACCAACATATCTGAGAACAGAATATAGCCCGTACTTCAAATTAATCATTAACTAAAGGCTTGTGAAAATATAGATCATATATTCCTTCAAAGCTCAGGACCACTGTATATGGTATGGTACCTTATTTGTTTCGAAAATACCAGTTTTGAAAAGGATACAACATTCGGAAGAAGGGTTAAGGCCCTGGTCTAATGCACAGGAGACTGGGGTCCTGTTCCTTTTTCTGCTACAGACTTCCATAGCGCCCTTGGGCGAGTCACTTTATCTCTCTAGGCCTGAGCTCTCTATAGCTAAAATGGTGGAAACAATAAACTCTTTCCTCCCACCCTTGGCTGTTTTGCCTCTTCAAGGCAGGGACTGTCTCATGCAATATGTCTATATGCTGCCTAGAACATTGAAGGTCTAATATCAAGCGGGGCCAGAAGGCACTATTATAATACGTATTTTGAAGAATAATATACCTTTAAAAGCTTTAGAATGCATTCTTGTAAACAGTGAAAAGTACAAGCTACTGTGTATTGCACATAATTTAATAAACATGTGCATTTTACCCTAATTTCTACAGGGTATCCTTGTTGAATCTCACAGGAGGCTTTTTCTTTTCTGTTAGAAGCAGAATTTTAACTAACATAGTTTTCTAGGCTGTATGTGTGATATCTCATCTCACTTCTAATATCTCTTTTATAATTAAGTAAACCTAAGGGTAAGATTTATTCAAACGATGCTGAAATTACTCATTTGATCAGAGTTCTGTTCCATATCATGTAAAAGATTCCAAAGCTTGTTCAAGGTTGAATATTTCAAAGCACTGATGCTATATTTCAGCACGGCTTATACTTTCTTTTAGGTTTAAAGAAGTAAATACAACTATTTTTGTGCTTCTGAAAGGTTCCCGATTGTCTTCAGCTATGTTAGAAGCCTTCCATTTATATATAATGTATATAAAATCTTTGGGGCCTGAAGAAGGTATCATATTTCATCATCCATTGCTAGTCTCATTGGTGTTTAATGCTTATAAATGAGAAATTCTACTATCAAGGGACATACATGCAGTGAGGAATGGAAGACAACCCTCTGTCCATAGACTAGCTCCTGGCAGTGCCATGGAGGTGTGCATGCTTCCTGTAAAACACTGTACCTCTCCCCCATCCCACTGTGCACATCCCTATGCCCTCTGGAAGGAGATCTGAGGGTAGGAGTAGTATTGTTTCCCCACCCAGTCATGATGGAGGGGCATCCAGGCCAAACCTGTGTGGTGTTGTGACCTCATGTGCCAGATTGCAGTATCACTTGGTTTTGGGTGCCTTCTCAAATAAGGGGCCCAGGGCAAACTGCTGTTTTTGCACCCCCATCCCGGATAGCCCTCTAAACACTTTGAGGCTGGTCACCAGAAACTGGGAGGGCAACTGTCCCAGAGAAAAAAGAAAAGGAGTACTTGTGGCACCTTAGCGACTAACAAATTTATTTGAGCATAAGCTTTCATGAGCTACAGCTCACTTCATTGGATGCATTTGGTGGAAAATACAGTGGGGAGATTTATATACACACACACACACAGAACATGAAACCATGGGTTTTATCATACACACTGTAAGGAGAGTGATCACTTAAGATGAGCTATTACCAGCAGGAAGGGCAAGGGGAAGGAGGAAAACCTTTTATGGTGATAATCAAGGTGGGCCATTTCCAGCAGTTAACAAGAATGTCTGAGGAACGGGGGGGAGGGGGAGAAATAACATGGGGAAATAGTTTTACTTTGTGTAATGACCCATCCACTCCCAGTCTCTATTCAAGCCTAAGTTAATTGTATCCAGTTTGCAAATTAATTCCAATTCAGCAGCCTCTTGTTGGAGTCTGTTTTTGAAGTTTTTTTTGTTGAAGGATATCTCTTTACAGTGTGTATGATAAAACCCATTGTTTCATGTTCTCTGTGTGTGTATATAAATCTCCCCACTGTATTTTCCACCAAATGCATCCAATGAAGTGAGCTGTAGCTCACGAAAGCTTATACTCAAGTAAATTTATTAGTCTCTAAAGTGCCACAAGTATTCCTTTTCTTTTTGCGAATACAGACTAACACGGCTGCTAGTCTGAAACCTGTCCCCGAGAAGGTTGGCTCAATCTTCTATGGAGCATACTTTGATTGGCCTGTGAAGAAGAAAGAAAGAAAAAGAAAACTCTCACTGGATAAAAGAAGAACTTTACCTCTCTGTTGAATAGAGGAACACCACTCTCTCCATCACAGCTGGAGTTTACTACTGAGAAAGAGACTGACTTACTCAGACACTTGCCAACGTCTTCCTATATTTTCTGAGCTTTAGGGGAGGGTTTAGGTATGATAGACATGCATATAGACCTTTTATTGTTGAGTAATTCTTTTTCTCTTTTATGTTATGCTTTGTTCCTACCGTTAGGATTAAATAATACTTTAGTTCTCCTTCCAGTGATTATGAACATATATATATTCCACAGTTAGTATATGTGTGCCCAAAGCACTTGAGTTGGAGACTTTGACCAGCAAGTTACTGTAGGTGGCACATACACCTCTGCTATTGTCCTGTGTGGAGTCAAAGATATAAAGGGGTAGTTACTTCTCTAGCTCCTTCTTACAGCTGTGGCAGCAGTTGGAACTTCCTGTTGCTCTTGAGGAGGTAGGACATCAATTGGACAAAATTAGTGGCATAGATAAGATTGTGGATGAGCTTTTCAAAGCTACCAAAGATGCAAAACTCCCATTGTATTTACTGGGAGTTGTTACTTCCCTGGATGGCTTTGGGAAAAAATCTCAGTTTATCTATATTTTTGTCTGCTTTTATTGCTCTTTCTTTTTCTTTCCATTTTTGGCAGTGGTCCTGAATGGCTATGAATATTATTAGTGCCAATCAATTTTAGGATAACATAGTTTGTGTATGACCCTAACTTTTACAAATAATTCACTAGCAGAAATCTGAAGACATTTTGATGTCCTCACTTAAACAAGTAACATTAAAATAAGCAGAACAGTAAACTGCTGCTATTGATTAACATAGTTATCCAGTGTCTACCTAATGCTTTATCCTCAAGACAGTGAGTCTTAATGGAATAGAGAATGGCAAGACATGAGTCTTCTTATGACTGGAATTATAGAACAGAATCCAAAGTTCTTTGAAATGTATAGGTTGACTTCAGAGGGGTTTGGGTCAGATGCATGGAGAGTCCCATACAAGAAGATGTCCCCACAGATGTGTCATAAACTGAATATAGACCATGTGTGTAACTTCAAGTAGATGTCATATGGAAATACAACAGGAGATTCCAAGATTCTCTGTGTACAGTGTCGGCATATAACACATAGTGTGTAGCATATAATTTTTTATGGAAATGTGTGGGAGAACGTATTTACACTAGATTAAGAGAACACATTTTGTTGTTCAGCGAGGGGTGAAGCTGAAGAGAATTGCTCTCCTGAACATTGGTTCCTTCTGCCCTCTGGGGTTCCTGTTGGAAAGTTTCAGAGATATATGACATCTTAATAGTAATTTTCTGCTTTTGTTCCATAGCCATTTATTCTTATGCATAGATAACAGGCGTATCAGTTACTTTTAAAGCAACCTTTTCTTTAAATTTCTGATGCCATGCCATATATACATTAATTTATAACTTGCTATTTTGTACCAATCCAATTGGCATAGATTATATTTCCCTTCACTTACACTACTGTAAATCTGGACAAATCCCACTGAAATCAATAGAGTTGTACCAGTGCAACAATACCATTGAATTACATTGAATTATTCCCTCATTTATAGCAGCATAATTGAGAGGGGAATCAGACCCAACAGTGAGCTGGTCTGGCATTTTTATTAGGTGAAGCGACAGCTGTAGAGTCTGTCTGAAAACTCTAAGCATCAGAGACTAGTATTTTTATTATTATTTGCTACTATGTGTTTTTGAAAGATGCCTTTAATGGCTTTTCTGTTGGAAAAGTAAATGCTATAACAACAAATCAAAACACTTGTTTACTTCACTTCAAAGTGAATTTCCAGTAATCTGACTTCTTGGGCAGAATCTTGAGCAGCTACTTATTTTATTTTTACAGTACATTCTCCCAGATCCTTGCTCAGAAAACAATACACTAATGCCGGTTTGCGCTCCTTCTCTATAGTACTGAATTCAACAGGAAAACAGTGGCATTGGAGAATGTCCATGCTGAGCATCGTGTGCTTCTATTAAAAGCAAGCTGTTTTATACGTAATGCATATAGTGAATACGTGCTTTTGTGGCTGTTGCTCTGTAGTTTACTATGATGAAAAATTCCAGCACAGTATACTGCCATTGGTAGAGTCCCCAGTGAGTCAATTCAGAGAACACCTGAAAAATCTATTTGGTTTCTAAACAAGAACATATTTATTATTATGTATCGGGGGTAGCCATGTTAGTCTGTATCCACAAAAACAATGAGGTGTCTGGTGGCACCTTAAAGACTAATAGATTTATTTAGGCATAAGCTTTTGTAGGTAAAAAAACCCACTTCAGATGCATGGAGTGAAAATTACAGATATAGGCATTATTATACTGAGTGTTCTTTTCATTTGTTTCATATTACTCAATCTCATATCTACCTCTGTCTCCTAAAACAGTGGTTCTGAAAGCCGATCCGCCGCTTGAGGGAAACCCGATCCGTTGAGGGAAACCCCTGGCGGGCCAGACCGGTTTGTTTACCTGCCGCATCTGCAGGTTCGGCCGATCGCAGCTCCCACTGGCTGCAGTTTGCCGCTTCAGGCCAATGCGGGCTGCAGGAAGCGACGTGGGCCAAGGGACGTCCTGGCCGCCCTTCCCGTGGACCAGCTTTGAGAACCACTGTCTTAAATCACCTCACCCCAAGCACAATTCAAAACTGACCTTATCCCTAAATTCTTACAAAAATAAACATAGATTACTATTACTCTTATTTTTCTCCTTTATTTTACCAACGTAACACTGTTCAAAGAACAATATAGCTTAATTTAGGGACAAATTAGCAAATGCAGTGGGGACCTATACAAAAGCCCATTGAGGTCAGTGAGAGTCTGTCCATTGACTTCAGCAGGCTTTGAAGCAGGCCTTAAATGGGCTAAATTCAAGTTTCCATCACATGGGTGCAAGTCTGGAGTTACTCAATTAAAATTCTGGATCACAAAGTTAGAGAGTTAAGTGGTGTAATTCCAGCTTTTTGACCCAGGTGCTGGAGAGCAGAATTTGGTTCCATGCTTTTTAATACTATACTAAATTTGCCTAAAATATAAGTGTTCAGAATGGGCTTTTTAATTCTGTACATTATATGGGAAAATGAAGAGAAAAGTACCACTATATAAGCTTAAATGCTTTAATAATTAAAGCATTAAAATGCTTTAGTAATTCTGTTTGTACAGCACCTAACACAATGGAGCTCCTATCTCTGTGGGGCCTCTATGTCATACAGAATATAATTACTAATGGAAAATAGTAAAAATCAAGGGTATAATTTATTAATAACAACATTTTCATCCAGAGATCTCAGTTAAGAAAAAGGGTGGTGAGCTTTAGACCATATATGACAGGAAACTTTTTTACTCCAAAGCTTATTTGGAATATGGATTTGCTGCTAAAGAAAGTGGTTTCATTACATAATTATAAGACTGCAATGGATGAATGCCTGAAAATTCATAGCCTTTCTGGACTGACCTGCTAAAGGTGGATTGGATGAACCGGATGCTTAGAGATTTAAGAGGCCCATGGTATCAAAGTTACGAGTATATCCCATTGATCAGCGTTTTGTGGCACTGCCCTGCATTGCATGTATTTAAGAGGTTAAAGGTGAGGGAATTGTGGCAGACCTTTTAACATCAATTTTGACATGGAATATCTTTGGGCCAGATCATCAGTTGGTGCAAATAGGCACAAATCTACTCTGTGTAGGACCGAATCCAAAGGATAAAACAGGAAAATCTTTCCAAACACACTAGTGAATGGAATGGAGATTAAAAAAATATAAACATGATATATCCAGGATTAAGTAAAAGGCCTTTTAAACTCTCTGCACAAGTTCCCAGTTCATTACTGTTAAAACATTTTTATGACTCAGCAATACTATGTCATAATCTGCATTTCTTGAAGCAACAATTCCTCTGAGTGACTGGCTGGAGGGAGCAGCTTCTGGATTCAGCAGGGAAGCAGACAACAGGTCATTTAGAATGACAGGAGCTGTAGTTAGCCAACAGTGTTCTGACTATCCTGTCCTCCTGAGGGGATAGGCGAAAGTTTGCACCTATATTGACCTGATCCTGTTATCTCAAAACAGAAACAAACCGAAATGGCCAACCTGATCACATGGCTGGGAACAACAATTTATCATGGAAGGGAAACACCATAAATGATTCATCATGTCCATATTTCTCCTACTTAATTCCTGTGGGTGTAGAGAAACAGGGATTTAGAAATGAATGGTGATGCTTCCTAATCACACAGAGCTCCCCTGCAGCTGAATTTACTGCTTCAATCTTTAAAATTAACTCTCCAGATGCCAAACTCAGGAGCTGAAGTCTGAGATCTTTGAACGAGTTTCAGATACACAGCGGAGAAGGGGAGAGCAGCAGCCCGGAGCAGCAGTTAGAGAGTGCTCCCAACTGAGAACATTTTAGGAAGAGTGGAGAGCTCAAAAGAAAGAATGCATCCGATGAAGTGAGCTGTAGCTCACGAAAGCTTATGCTCTAATAAATTTGTTAGTCTCTAAGGTGCCACAGGTACTCCTTTTCTTTTTGCAAAAGAAAGAAGTATCTTTTGCACTGCTGGCAAAAAGCTAAGGGAGCAGGCAGTTCAGATGGGGGCTAGAAATAGCTAGGACATTGGAGAGCACTACTGTAGCTGGGGAAGCTAAACATTTCAAGATATTTGAGTTCCAGAGGTGAATTCTGGTGGATGATATAGTGTCCACGTGTACCACTGCTGTCCAAAAGATCGATGGCTGCTTCAAGGATGTGAGTCAGAGAACACTTCTATGCAGTCTTACGGGTTAGCAGTATGCTATTTGGGCAGTATTGTAGAACCTGTTTTTAGGCGTAAACCTTCCCGTGCAGTCAAAAATGGCCCCCTTGAAGAATTGTTGGATATCCCAGTCTTCTTCCTTGTGACAGGGCCATGTAGTGGTCAGGGAAGGCTGCTACAGTTTATGGAGGAAATATGTGTGTCTCGCCACTCTGCCTGGGCCCTGCCATGAGGGTTTAGCCCATAGTATGCTCAGTGATCGTGAAACCTGTTTATACAGGAGTTTTTCTTCACTGTAAGCGGCCTCCCCTGTGCTGATTTGCCTTGGGAGGCAGCAGTTATCACTCAGAATGCTAAGTGTTACATTGCAGGATGACTATCTCCTTTCCAGAGCAAAGGAAGAGAAAACCCTTGCCTCAAGCCTGTGGCGGGGCAAGATAAGGCGAAATTCCTGAGTCGGAGCAGTTCCACAGCTCCCACCACCAAAGAGTGAAGATATGTGGCCTGATTATTCATTACTTTGCATCTTATGTAGTCATTTTATATCTATACAAAGTTGGTGCAATACACCTATAAATTTAAAAGGTGGCATTTATACACTCACTTTGTACTTATTTTGCTCAGTTGTATAATGGCTACATAAGGTGCAAGGCAAGAATCAGGTCCTGTTGTCTCAAAATGTACCCATAAGCAGAGGGGTTGAAGAGAGGCCCTGCCACCATTTCTGGGGAGATGGGGAGGAGATTTTTTTTCGCTATAAGAGGGCTCCACAGTACAGGTCAGATCTGAGCTGGTGCAAATCTGTAAAAGTCAATGGAGCTGAGGATCCAGTAATGTGTGGTTTCCAAACTATCTGACACATACTGTATGTGTGACTTGCATTACCTAGCTGGAATTTTAATATTATCCTGGAATTCAAATTTTCCTCTGTGCTGTTTGCTGAACAATGTTTATCACAGCATTGTCATTGCCATGTGGCTCAGATGAAAAACACTCCTTGCTACAGTTTTCCTTCAGAAGTTGCTACTGTTCCTTTGGCAGAGAAAAGAATCTGTGCGATTTTGTCATCTTATGACGCTTTCATCAAAAGTAAGTTATCGTTGTGGGGATTCAATGGCCGCTGATTTAGTTTTTGAATCACCCTGAAGATTAATTACTTAATCCTTACTTACTGAAAAGTAAGGAAAATCATTTTGAGATGAAACGCCAAATAGGAAAAAAAAAAATGCTGCAGCAGAAATTTAAAAGGGAATATCCAGCAAGGCAACCACCGGGGGGGAAAACTGACAGTATGAAGGAGCATTGGGGCCAAAACGTTCAGTTGTGTCATTGATTTTGCCATTTTTTGGTTGGCCATCTTTAGACATCCTAGCCCCATTGAAGTCAATGGGAGTTTTGCCTCTGAGGAATGGAGCCAGAATTTCACTCCGAAACCTCATTTTGAAGAATTATCGATCGCCCCCGTCGATTAAGTTAGCTGTGAGTGCTCAGTTCTTTTGAAGTTCTGCCTCTAATTAGAGGTGCCTGTTGATAAATTGGGCCTAAATCACTAATTAAATATTCACCCACTTTAATTAGAGACATGCTGAGGGGGAGCATATCTGCTATTAAAAATAAAATCATGGTTGACATCTGATTTCAGAAAACAAGTATGTTGTAGGTAAGTGTGTGGATGCCATGGTAGACCAATCAAATTATTTCCTTTGGGCTTTTAGGTTTGTGTGGCATGTAGGGCTCACTTCACCAGTGTCTGTCTCAACAAACGTTTCACAGATTGCAATCAATATGAGTTACCTGAAGGTAGTGAGTACTGATAAATCAAAACACTGTCAAACAGTAGCCCCATTTAGCCCTATAAGATGGCCAATCAGCTGCCAGAAACTGAGAAATGAAGAAAAACACACTGTGCATTCTTTGTACATCTCCAACTAACATTTTCTAAAAGTAAACAAGGGATAAGCTAATATTCTGAATATTTAGAGAGAATAATTCATTGAGCGGTTAGGGTAGAAGACTAGAAAGCAAGACTCCTGAGCTTGCAATTGATTGTACCATCCAGAGCCCTGGTAAGTATGTACTTTTACTTCTGCGTCTGACAGAACTGGTGCTCTAGAGTCTATTTTTGCCTCTGCAACTGATTGGCTATTTCACCATGGACCGGGGTGGTGATGATGGAAACTATGTATTTGGTGTTTGTTATAACTACTTCAATCCAGGAGATGTGGCAGCACTCCTAGTTCCAGCACCATGGCCAAGGACACCTCAATTTAGACTCCCTGAATCTCAGTTTAGGAATAATAATCCTTACCCACTCTAGAGAGCTGTTGCAAGCTTAATTAATTGTTTGAGATCCTCCGATAAAAAAGTTCATAGAAATCCAAAGTCCTTTTTATTAGAGAAAGAACAGATTGAACAATATTTGTCAAACGATGTTAGAAATTTATACTGAATAAAATATTCGGTTAATATTTTGTAATTTTTCACCTAACCTAACTCCCTTACAGAAGCTTTTAAATTGAAAAACAGTTTAAGATGATAGAAGGTAGGTATAGTAATATTGCACCAATAAATTCTGCTTATACTAAGGTAAATTCATAGCACTCCATTGGTTTCAGTTAGAGAGAAGCAGATAAATAGCAGTGATTAATTTACTTGATGAATGTAGCCACTTTTTTTCTGCTCAGAGAATAGCCTCAAGCAGATCACAAATTCCTCACATTAATTCCAGTGATTTACTCAATAGTTATTTTACTTCATAGGTTGACCCCATCCAGGTCACCAAAAGTATTTGATACAGCATTTTCTGTTCCCTGACTGGATGATCTTTACTCACCGCCTTATCTAACTCACATTCAAGCCATTGGGAGTCTTTCAATTGAGGAGTTGAGCCTATAGTCAGTACAAGAGAATGAGAAAGCCACAGTGAATCTGAATCTCTTAGGGGGAGGTCACAGATACATGACTTTAGGGGTCACACTAACCTTGCTTGAGACATCATCCTGAGAAAGATTGGGGTGCTGCAAATATATTGGTTGGATACTGAGGTTGAAATGACCTTTCTCCAATTACATTCAAATGAAGTAATTACATGCGAGTATAGGATGCTAGTCGCGAAGCGCACACTCATTATTATCTTGCTCACTTAATTGCTTCTGTGTTGGGAGTCTCAGGGGTTTTGAGAAGCCTGTTCCTTGCTTTGGTATGCAGAGTACCCAACTTATGTGTGACATAAGGCAATGTGGCCTATTGGGCACTGGACTGAGGCTTGGCGGACCCAACGTCTTGTCTAGTATAGAACATACCATTTGTGGCACAAATACTCCTGCCTGTTGCTTTAAAATGCACCGTGTCACAACTACTAAAGCGTACAAGCTTGAGTGTTGGCACCAACGGACGCTATCATTATCAAGTTTCAGAGTAGCAGCTGTGTTAGTCTGTATTTGCAAAAAGAAAAGGAGGACTTGTGGCATCTTAGAGACTAACAAATTTATTTGAGCATAAGCTTTCATGAGCTACAGCTCACTTCATCGGATGTAGCTCACGAAAGCTTATGCTCAAATAATATCATTATCAATGCTCCCTGCATCTCCGCTTGAACCCTATGCACAGTGCTGAGCTATAGTTCCCCCTGTTGGCCACTGTGTGCTGCCGTACAGCCTGGCTTCAGGCAATTACGCTGTGTGTTTTTTTTTTTTTCCCTGCCTTCCCTCTGGCTTCTACCCTTGCTGCTGGATGAGGCAAAGCAATAGCTGACAGCTGCTACAGGAGGGGCAGTGGTGGGACAGAAGGTGAGGGGGGCTCAGTAATAGCCTGATCCCCCTGCCTGATCCAAAATCAACCCTCTGCCCCCCAGCCAGACCCATCCCTGCAACCCCAGATACCCACCCCATACCTGCCCTGCCCACGTCCTATCTCCATAGGTCCTTTGCGGTGGGCAGAAGGTGTATTGGAAATAGGCTGAAATTTAAGGTAATTTACAAATTGATGTAACTTGTTAAATAATGTGTACCGAGTTGCACAGAACAGCTATACTGATATTTGTCCTGCGGTAGGATCTGGAAACCCCAATTGGGGAGTGGGCCCCATTGTATACAGTGCAGGAGTCTAAACACATAGTAAGAGATGTTAACTGCCAAAAGAATTTACAGTCTAAAGCCTCCTGATCCTCCTATCACTTGTATACATGCTTAGCTTTTAAGCACCTGAGTATTTCCATTGACTTCAATTGAACTATTCACATACCTGCCGGATCAGGGCCAATATAGACAAAGTAAGAGAGAGTCTGGGGAACTGATGCACACAAAGATTAAATGGCTTGCCTACAGTCACACAAAACCTATGGCACAGGCAAGAATTGAACCCAGATTTCCCAAGTTTCAGTCCAGTGCTTTAACAGCAAGACTAATCCCCCTCTCTCCGTTGTGTATATATAGCTGAAGAGATCTAATTTTTAATGCAAGCAAATAAACATGGAAAAATATTTGCCTATCTTTAACGGAGTTATTCCAGATTTATGCAGGTACGATATAACTGAGATCAGAATCTCTCTCATGAGAGAGAGAAATATCACCAAGAATTGAAATGTGCAGAAAGAAGATCATAGAATTTATCACTGAACACTTAGGAGACTATATATGTTTGGTTATGTGTCTGAATGAACGATGATTACATTTTAGTCATGTTTGCCCTGACTGCACAGTCTCTGGAATAGTGTTTGTTGCAACTCAACATTTATTGTCAATCTTTCCAGCTTCACTGAGTAATTTTTTTTTTATTTATGTAACTAAAAAGTGGTGGCAAGTTTATGTCCAAAAATGGAAGAATGTCTGAAAAATATTTCCTTCCATTATTTTATTTTTCAATCCCAAAATGAGCTTGTCATCTATAGTGGCACTACATTTTTCAGGGGGTTATTTCAGGTCCATTACTGTGCCTATGTTAGTATGGTATTTTCCATTTCTTCCTGATTTATTTCTAGAAAAGGTGCTGTAACAGTGCTAGTTGCATGATTTCTGTAGGAATATTGAGTACTCTTATCTGTTTCTTGCTTACCCTAGCTTTGTACAATAGTTCCCATCTTTATAGAGTCAGTTCACAACTCTAGTAACATATGCATCCTGAACTAACAGCAATAAGGTATATTATCTCAGGTTAGAGATGACAACAACAGCCTATGACTAAGGCCCTACTTAACATGCAGTTTGCGGAAATTGCAGATTCTGCAATATCTGGCGTTCGCTGCATTTTTGACAGTGGGAGCCCTGTCCTGTGCGGGCTGACAGTGGGAGCTCCGGCTGAACCGAGGCTGAGCGCAGGAGCCCCTGCTCTCAGCCCATGTTCCTACTGGCAGCCCTGGGCCCCCACTCTCAGCTCCGGGCTGCTCACAGTGGAAAATCATGGAAAAGCAATAATGGACTTTATTACCGCAAATATTAAGGTCTATTATTACTTTTCCGCAATTTTCCATGGCTTGTCCGCAACTCAGAAGCATTTTTTTGACAATCATCCCGCAATTCAAGTAGGGCCTTACCTATGACCAGTGTGCACTTCTCCCCACCACTTTTCTTTCTAAGTCATTTCCCTTATTTTTAAATGAACAGAAACATTTTCTACATTTCATACTGCTATGGACTAACCACTAAACAAAACCTTTGTGGTTATGATGAAGCTTTTCAAAGCCCCTACTATGTAATTCCTTGAGGAAATGTACTAAATTTTAGAACAGAGATCACCTTCTGTCTTTTGCTAATTCCCTGTTTGTTTGTAGTCATGATAAATGACCATAAAAATGGATCTTTATTTATTTGTATTGCAGTAGCACCTGTGAGCCCTAGTGTTTGAGCAAGACTCCCTGGTGCCGACTCAGAGTTCCTCCTACCCAAGCATTCAGGTCTTGAGCAGTCCAGGCAAACAACGCATGTTACAACAAAGCTTAAACTTGTTCTTCATAATAATTTAAAAAACATTATTAGCTGCCTATTTAATTTTAAAAACAGCAAAAAATATCCACCTCCCTTTCCATGTCTTGTAAGGAGTCTTGAAGTTTAAATCTCCTCAGTGTGATAGATATGCTTGCTTTGATCTGCTTAGCCTTGGAAGTCCAGGGCTCTGGGCTGCTGGCCCCGTGCTGCCCGGGGTCCTTAGGGACAGCTCTGTCTGCCATTAGGGAATTTTTCCCCGAGATCCCCCTGTAACATTTTGCAAACCCCCAGGGGTTCATGAACCCCAGTTTGGGAATCACTGATATAGAGAGTTAGGGTCCCTTTAATATCTAATCCAAACTTCCCATGCTGAACTCTTTTGCAGTGCACTGATATTTATAGATGTGCAAACAGTGTACTCCAACATGATAGGTCTGTGTATTTCTAAACTGTACTGGTCATATCAGTTATACAAGTGCTATATAAACCCATTGTGAAGCCAAGTTTAAAGCTGAAATTCTTCTATGCAGAAAGGGAAGTAAAGAGTTTCTTTTGATATCTCCTAATACTGTTATAATTCTTGACAGAATAATCATTTACCAGCACATGAATTCCTAAAGGGAAGAACTATATTGAATTTCTCAGCATTTTATTTTTCATAGAATGCACATTAAGTAAGGCTTAACTTAAATAATAATAATACAACTTGGGAAGAGTGACTACTGCAAAATATTATATTTATTGTTTACTGCTTCTGTACCATACTAGTTTCTCCAGGGAAATAAAGACAAGGAATAAGATCTTCCCCCCGTTTTTTTCCTTTTGGTTTTATTACCAAATTAATATTCAGTGGTAACCATTTAAAATCAAATCTGAGAAATGGTATCACACTACGGTCTCTGAGATACCTCAGCTATTTGCTAAACAAATAGAAAAATGTTACAATATCTTAGATAAGTGTATGGTAACTATTGTTAACTAACCTTTCTAAGGCGTCTCCTGTACCCATTAAATATATAAAAATAAATGGTAGGATTTTACAAAGCACCTGCATGAGTTAGGAGCACAAATACCATTGGTAAAATCCCACTTCGTTATACCTTT
The DNA here is from genome assembly GCF_009764565.3 of Dermochelys coriacea. Taxonomy (NCBI): domain Eukaryota; kingdom Metazoa; phylum Chordata; order Testudines; family Dermochelyidae; genus Dermochelys; species Dermochelys coriacea. The sequence continues at coordinate 11,929,610 of NC_050081.1, read as the reverse complement.
TCCTCTTTGAGTGGAATTCTGCCCTATGTAGACAGCCAGCGCAAGGCTCCTGTATAACCCAGTGGTCAGCATGTGCTAGAGTTTCCCAGTCCACTGAGGAGACGAGTCTGTTACAACCCTTGTTATGGAGCCTGACTCTCTAACTCAAACTGGAGAGAGAGAGAGGAGGGTTGGTAAGAAAATAGGAATTCTATTTCACAAAATATTTTGAGGTTTTGATAATTTGTGTTGGAATTGGGGGGGGTGTAAAAAAAAATAGAGAGAGACTCCAACTCCAGAGATTAGGGCATTCAGCAGAGTCAGAGCATGAATGTGAAGCTGGGTCTCCTATGTCCTCTGAATTCCCTAACCGTGGGGCTATTGACTAGCGCTTGTAGAGGAATACGCTTCTAGCTCTGGAGGTGCCTTAGTCCCTGGTTGTTGGCTAAGATGGTGGCCCCCGTATGCACGAGTTAAGGTTCACTTAAGATCTTAAGTTTCATATCTAATGAAAAGAAAGGAACTTCACCAGAGGTGAGTGCTTCTAATATGGTATTGTTCCTCCAGCAGTGGCTGAGAACTTCAGAAAAAAAGTAGGGAGAGGGAAAGAAAAACCCATTTTACGCTGGGTCATTTGTATCATCCTATGGTAGGAACAGATGGAAGGAAATTATTTTCCAGACCCTGTAGACTCATGAGACTTGAAATTTCTTAATTTTTTTATTTCATTTTTTTAATTTGATCTAGCATATGTGTGACACAGCTACAAATGTGTGAATTATGTTGAGATTATAATTTACTTAATAAAGCAGTGCTTAGTATACTCAGTTAATCCTCTAGTCATCTCACTGGTTAAAGATTAAAGTAAATAGACCATGCTCAGAGCAAGTCTACTTCAGGAACAGCTAAAGAAACTGGAGCATCCACTCTGAATAATCTGAATTAAGTATAGAATGACCCTATGAACGGCCAATGCAGGGGAATCCTTGAGTGGCATAGGGACACACTGTAGTTCCTATGCCCTCTCCCAGTCCCGACTGATGCCTAGCGTAGGGGCTGTGGTGAAGGGAAAGGAGGCACAGTCAGAGCATCAAAGTCAGAAAGTGTGTCAACTTGCAGGGAAGGTTTCCAGTCCATCTCATCATGTCACACCATTCCTATTCACACACTCATGCATCAGCCACCTATACACTTGATCTTAATTTTGTCCACATGCATTGACATTAAATACTAGAATTGGCTAGGAAAAAAAGGCCCAGAATTGTAAAAAACAGAATTGAAAAATTTTGACTTGCTTTACTAAATTCCATATGATGTATATTTCTGTCTTTTTTGTAGGCTGTGTAGAAATCATATACCCTAGGTTTCATAAAGGAATACAGTATAAGACTTTATTATGTTTTGCTAGAAATGGAATATTCCAAGTGATATTAACCCCAGAGCAGAAGTCTCTCAAGGCCATTTGCTTCAGTATTAGTCCAGGTGTATCACATAGAGAAATGCTTAAGATCTAAAGTCAATGTAGGAAATAGCGAATCATCTGCGACTACAGAAAATAAGGTCATAAAGTTCAAGGTTGATCTGTTGTATGCAAAGAAATATTAAAAATACTGTAGGCTTCCTTCACTAGCTAGATATTTCTACCAACTATCAGATTCTGTGGCATTTCAGAAACCACATGGGATATTTTTTGAACCAGATAGACCAAATAAAAATGACTACAAAGAAGTTTAGATGTTCACAAACTGCATCTTGTTGGCAGCTCTACTTACAAAGCTAATAGAAATGTGAATCATGGTAGCTGACAGGGTACATTTTATATAAGGAAGTCAACACTGTGGGACACATTATCTTTTCCCTCTCCTACTGTACTTAATATAGTTTTTGCACATGAAAGTTTAAGAAAACTTTATATTGTAATAAATCATAGGCCATCTAGGAATTCACATTTGGGAACATCACAGCTGCTCTGAACTTCCCAGTCACACAGTAGCTATGTAACAGGCTAGCCTTCCCCTTTAAAGGCCTGACAACTTGGGACCACCCAGCTGTGGTTGATTATCTGACCCAACTGGGAAGGGGTCAGGTGTTCCGTAGGAGAGAAGATGGCTCCTGTGATTAGCCTGGGAGCAAAGAGATAGGTGGAGGGCAGGGAGCAAAGTGAAAGGCCTCAGAGAGCTGGCAGCCTATATTGATTATGAGTTTTGTGTTCCTTGATGAGTTTTGTTTGAATTAATAAAATGGCGCCCTGGAAAAAGGGTCTGAAAGACTCTGGGAATGGTGGTGTGTCCTTCATGCGCTGGGGAGACAGGCCTGCATCTCACATGTGATGTAGACTCTGGGCAGGTGACTGGACCCTGAATGAAGGGAAACTGAGGCTAGCAGCTAGGCTGAAGCCAGACCTGGTAGGTAGCACTGGGACAGGATTCAACTCAGGGTTCTCCTGCTCCAGAATCCAGATACAGACTATCCAGATACTTGAGCTTCCACATGTATACAGTAGAATGCTTCATACTCCATCCTGTAGAAGGTAGTGACACACACACACACAGTATTTTCAGATGGCCTTGAATTGAAACATTGTATCTAATGCATATGCATATTTTTGGGAGGGAATTCAGTGGGTTTTTTGCTGGGGACTTGGCTCACACCTGCAGGATTTTTGTCTAGATCAATTTCTGATGTGGCCCCAGTAGTACAAATCTTGTGAGTCCAGCTGCTTTAGTGTGATTTATTCCAACTAGGCTAAAATTCATTTGTTTGGAATGAGAAACTTCAGCAACACAACAAGCAAACAAGCCCAGTGATTCTGCCTTGAACCTTAAAGTTGGCTTGTAATTTTTATCCTGGGGGGGAAATTGCTTAGTGACAGTGTATATGCATGTCTTCCAAAAGCAGGCTGCAGTCAGTTGTAAATAGCTTCTCTGAATAAGGGCCTTCTACACTCTACAGCCATGGAATTGTTTGCTGACTTCGCTTATTCATCTCTAAAATGTTGGTAGTCGTGGACAGCGAAGATAGGCTATTGTCATCTCCCAGCATCACATGCAGACTGGGGTCCTTCCACCCAAATTGCTTTCACAACATGAAGAGGACTTCAAGGACTACCTGTCTCAAATCAACAGAGTCTCTGAAAGTGAAGGTTTACTATGGTATTGTGCTGAATGTAATGAGCTTCTCATTGATGGTGGGATGAATGGAAAAAGTTAACCGTGGCCATCAGAACCAGTTGAGTTGACACACTCGGTGTTGTGCTCTGTTTTGGTCATTGACTCTACAGGTAACAGAACCCACAAACTTTTTCAGAGGATGCTGCTGTGCTGGAATTGAATTTATCTACGTCAGTACTGCTTTTCAGCTGACAGTCTGAAACTGGAAAATGATATTGCACAGTTCTGCTACAATTATTAGGATTCTGCTGTGATTTAAAGTCATTTTAGAGTAACAGAGACCATATTTCTCCATTACAGAACTGGTGCTTTACACATCCAGAAACAATTGGAACCATTCAAATTCTCTTTCCATAACTTTAGAAGAGGAGAATTATTTTCCACCTCACCTGTTTTGTATTGGCTACATGTACAGTACCAACACATCAAAGCCTCAGATTAATTCACTTGTCCTCAAGAAGAGCATAAAAGCCTCTATATTGAGAGATAGAATTTGAAGTGCACTCCAATCAGAAAATACTTGGACTTTATCTTTTATGCATATGTATAACACTGATGTACATTCAGCAAAAATATTGCTGTTTCGATTACATCTAAAGAGCATAAAACGTGAACTAGTCACAGTAGTGACAATTATTTTCAGCTGTTTTCTGGGTCAACACATGCATGTTACCATGGGTTATTGCAAATTAATGCCATTTGTGATGGTGGTGCTTTTCAGTGGAAATAATAACTTTTATGTAATACATTAGATGATACCCTATCTCATATCTGCTAGAAATAGCTTGGAGTATTATTTTGAGGGGCAAAAATAAAATTGCTAGTTTGAAAGCTAAAATGACCATTTCCCATCTTAAGACTTCAAAATACAGTATTGTTCATGCATAGTATACTTTGGAAATATGGATATCCCTGTATTCAGGGGAAACTGAGGCAGAGAGACATAAGGGGCTTTCCCAAGGTCACCCATTGAACCAGCCTAGATCTGGCTCCCAGTTTGATGGAAACCTGGAGAGATGACATCCTTATAGATGGTCCCACCTATATGCCTCAGCCTAATTCTTGTAGGATTTAGAGGCGGGTTCAATTTCCAATACCATTTAAGGAAAAATATGAAATGAAAGTGGATAATAATGAATTTCTGTAACATGTCAACTTCGTAATGGATCATCTCCATTAAACCAAATGGAGATAATTTAAATACTAAAATGCATGGCATCTTGTCATTAAATTATAAGAGACATAAGAAGTTAGGGTCTGTGTAATTCAGGATGAATATACCCCTAAAGATGTTAATGAGACATGAGTATATGAGCCTGAGGATATTTTAAAATGTATATTGAAGCAATCATTCTTGATATGCTGTAGAATATGAATCATGTGATTTCTGACATTCAGGGATAGTCCAGGCTCTTCATCAAATATTCCCTACTGTCACTTTTCAGTGGAAGACCCATTTCATCAAGGAGCTGAATTTGACAAGAAAATTTCTATCTGGTATCAAAGCAACACTCAAGCTTCCTTGGAAACATTATTTTAAAATGTACAGCTCTCTGACCCGTGTTTACCCTTTCCTCAACTAGTGTCTCTATGTGCACCTTTCTTCTTTGATTGAAAGGTCTATAATGAATCAGAAATGGATATGAACCAGGAAAATTACAACAGGGAGAATAGGGCAAAGCTGGGTTAGAGAACACAGCTGTATTTTTAATTACCTTTTCCAAAGCAATAACTCTGGAGTACTGCTGATCCACTTGAAGAAGGCATTTGTTGTATGTCACAGACGATTCGTAGCATAAATTCAAGGAAAATGTTATCAATAACATTGCAATGCTTGAGTCAGTCTAACAAAGATAAAGACAGTTTCTTTTTAAATCTGCAGCTCCCTGTTTAAATTTCCCTGGTGAAATTAAAAAAAAAAAGCTGTATAATGCAGGATTTGGGACCCTAATAGGAAGTGATTGGAGCTATTCATTTTCTTTTACTATTAATAGTGCAAGATACCATACCATTAATTCTCATAGAGAAAGAGACTCACTCCTGCAGAAGGGTGGCACAAGCCTATGGATTACCTAAGTCTCACCTAAAATCTATTTTGAGGCCTGGCATGAGATTTAAGGAATTCATAGGCCTTGTGCTGACTCTTTCTCCACCGGAGTGAGTTTCACTCATAAAGGTATTTCTAATCCCCCACACAGTCAGACCCAGATACTCAAATATGGGCACCTACCCACACTGAAATCATTGGGAAATAGGCACCTGAATAACTTTGAGGATCTGTGCCTAACTGACTTGCATTGCAGTACCCTTTGCATCCCTTTACTCCAGCTCTCTCAGGGCACTGTGGCTTGATGATCAATCATTTCTCAGGTATGGGAATGGATGTGTCCTGTGCTGTGGATGGTAATAGCATATCACCCCTTTCATGTAAGGATCATTCTTAACCTTCTTTACAAAAATTAAATAATGATGCTTCAGAACACCTCTGACATGTAGATCTAGTAATATCTGTTTTACACATGGAGAGACCAAGGCATATGGCGCTTATGTGATTTGCCTGTGGTCATGCAGCACAGGGGCCTCTGATCCACTTTGTGCTTACAATGGTTGTGCCAAGGGTTGACTGGCAGAGCTGCCATGCATGAGTGCCTGCATGTCTCCTGTGCAGTATATAGCTGGCCCCCAAACTGGCGCATGAAGGGATAATGCAGAAGGTCAGCTTGGAGGCAGGCTGTGGGTAGTTCAGGATACGACATGTACAGGAATGGTTATGTGGATACCCATGTATATGAATCAAGTGGCCCCAGTGACCCATGCAGTGCTTGTAGGCTGTAATGGTTGTGGAGGGGTTATGTGGCAGCCCTGGGTTTGGAGTAGTAGTGAATTTCACTTCATCCTGGCCACACTCCACCTCTATAGTACCCAAATACCCACCAGTATGTTGATGGACTGGATTTCATCATAGTGAGCTAGGAATAGAACCCAGGTACTCATGCTTGTTTCCCAGTTTCAGACTCTTCACTGTCTTTGTCTAAATATATGAGGACACACTACCATAAATGTGGCAGTGTGGACTAGCGCTTAGAGTAGTAGACTGGGACTCAGGACACATTGACTCTATTCCTGGCTCTGCCACTGGTCATAGGTGATCTGGGACAAATCACTTCACCACTCCGTGCCTCAGTTTCCCCATCTATAAAATGGGGATAATGATACTAACCTTTGTAAAGTGCTTTTAATTTTAAAGTGGTGTATGTCTTTATACTCTCAAATGTTAATTAAGCTGATAAGTTTTCTATGAGTGCCTTCAATTTACTTAAGTTAAATTAGGCAGAGTATTCAGTGTTCTTGTAGATTTATTCTAAATTCTGATTACTAGAAACATCAGAGTAATTTGCACGCACAACTTCACTAAGTGTAACAGACCATAGAGTCTATCATTGTTGTTTGCTAAGAAGCAAAAAAAGCCTTGCTGCCATATTGTTGGAAATCTCACTCAATGGGAAAAGATCAATATATAATTTATACTATATAAACCAAAACTTATATGATTTAACAATTTTTTTGCAAAGTTCATAATGTTTATATTACCTAGAAGGCCATATTGTGCCATTTCCTTTTTTCTTCAAGAAGCTGTTCTGCTCATCACCATGAATTATAATTTATATCCTTTAAAATAGAGCCAGCTGAAATCTTTCTAATATTTTCTCATTGAAACAATAGTGATATTAAAACCCAACCCAACAACAAAACTCAAAACTTTATTGTCAAAACTTTTATTGTTTTGTTTTGACAAATGCCCAAAACAACTTTTTTCATGTTTCCCTCCTCCTTCCCCACCCCTTTTTCTTTTTCCCCATTTTTCAGTGGAGAAAAATTGTGGGGGGGAGGGGGAAGAAATCATTTATTTTTCATGAATGTTTTGAAACTTTTTCTTCCATAATTCAAAGCTTCATTCATACCAAACGTGGAATGAAATTGTACAATCAAATAAACCCTGTTTGGGGAATTAAATGGGACTGAAATAGTGAGCTGATTTTCTTCATTGGAGTGTGTGATGATCTGATTCTCCCATTTAAGGGGGAGCAGCATACCTGTGGCTGGTCAGCTGACCCTGTTTAGGTTTAAGAGGGGGCACCTGGGCCTACAGCCTGAGGGGGAGTTAGTGTGTTTGTAGGAGAGGGAAGTGCCCTAGGAGGGGAGACAGTGGTAGCCTGCTGGGTAAAAAGGAGTGTCATGGTGTCACTGCTTAGTGAACAGAATGCAGAAGATTCCAGCAGGAAGCCCTGAAGCAGCAAGGGCTGAGAGGTAAAGAGGGAAAATCCCCAAGGTGGGCTGAGGAACTAGCTTGAATAATTTGGCCTATGTTGGTAAAATAAAGCTGCCTGGGGAGAGTCTTTGGGTGTGGTAGTGGGTTCTTTGTGAGCTGTGGAGAAGGCTGACTTATTACAGAACTTGAATAGGTGGTGATGTGGGGGATGTCTAGCACCAATTTCTACACATGAGTATCCTTTGCAAAGATGGCAAAGGTACTGTACAACATGGGACTGCTGTAGACGCTGCACACAACACTTGCCCTTAACTGTGTGATTTATCACTTATTTTCCTACAACTGCCTGCCTGCCTAGCCCAGTCACTGCGAGTGTACTCCCTGCAAAAGAAGAAAGCTGAACAAATTCTTCTGATGTCTCCTTACACTGTTATAATTCTTGACAGAATAACTATTTATCAGCAAATGAATTCCTAAAGGGAAAGAAGTGCATTACATTTTTCTGCATTTCATCTTTCATAGAATATAAAAGAATCCTCAGTATAGATATCATTGGAAAGCAGGGAGTGGTCTTATTAAATTGAGAGCTAAAGTTCCTCTGCAATATGTTCAGGTTTTTTTAATAATTCATAAGTGGTTTGGTTTTTTTTTGGTTTGGATTTTTTTTTAAAAGTCAATCTACTTATTTTTCCCCAGAGAAGCTGAAATTCTGATACACTTGTAGGGCTTATTGGAGGTGCTCTAACTTTCCTGCTGGAGGAAAGGGTGGTTTTGGAATGTTGGAAATATGGTAATCCAAAGAAGTTGGTAGTATATTAAGTATTTATGGGATGGTAGAAACTGTGTGATCTGTTTGTAAGACAGTGGCATTTGTAGGGGTACAATTCAAAGGCTCCCTTTCCACTTTGTAAAGTGGTAGTTACACCATATGTGCTTTACCATTTTGTTTGAAGTTTTGCAAGAATCACTCACTCCAGCAATTCTCCCTCTGTCAGAGGTGTTGGTGGATAAGACAATAATTCAGTAGGAAAACAGACACGACCCAATTGTACCCTCGAAGGCGTATTTTCCCATAGTTACACCTATATATTTGCAGTTCTACGTCTCGCATCTAGGCCCCCAAACTGGCCAGCCCAATTGCACATTTGGGTGCTGTAATAGGCAAATTTGCCTTATACATCTAATTATCTATTGGGTCATTTAAATATGGTAATGGAGTGTTCAATTTCAGATTTTTAAAAAGGAGTCTTCTATCTGGCGATGAATGGTTATAAGTATAAAGTCAAATTGTCACCCTAGAATTTCCATGTCCCCTTGCCACATTGATTTTAAAAATGTATCTCTTATAATGAAATTAAAGAAGTGTAGTTTTATTTAAAAAAGTTAAATTCTCTTAGCAGCACTTTTTCCATACCCCAAAAGGTTTTTTTTTTTCACCACTATACTATAGAACTGGAACTAAATATTCTACAGTATTTAGGCCTTTAGTACTGACATACTTTCATATTCTAAGAGATGAAAATTCATTCCTTTTCTTTAGAAAACGGGTTTGTCTCATTTACCTTGTTTCTGTGATGTTGAGTGGGAAAACAAAAAGCAATTGTATGTTTTCCATTCTGTCATATGTCACTTTAAATAATTTATTTCACTGTCTTTAAAAGAAAAGTAAATAATGACATAGAATCACAATTATAGTTAACGATCACTATATTTAAACTCTCCCAATACCCTAGGGAGACAGTTTATCCTGATTAAGGTCTGTTTCCTAAATCACTTTGTTCTATAATATCTTAATTTATGGCTTGCCTTAGCATTAATCCTGGAAAGCCTTTTAGACTCCTTGATCTAATTGCTGGGTGATGTGGCTGCCGCAAGGAGCCCAGGTACTGTACTTCTGCTACTGACCAATTATTTACTGTTGAAAGTCCCATGTTGTGCAGTGCAAGCAAAGGACTCTCTTTGCAGGCTGCCTGGTCTATAATTTTTGTTTTTAGAGTTCTGTGCATATATGGCCAAATTACTGCCTGGGGTGTTAGAAAACCAAACAGCGCTGCACTGTTTATCTGCAGAGCACAGATATAAAGCTCTGGCCAGGGTGTTTATCTTTGGAACTGATGACAGAGTTTGAAAACAGCTTTTAGAGTAGCAGCCGTGTTAGTCTGTATTCACAAAAAGAAAAGGAGTACTTGTGACACCTTAGAGACTGACAAGGATAACAGCCTTATCCCTACAGGGGGGCCTATAGTCTAGTTTTTGCATGGGACATAATCACTCAGTCAGTGAATACCTCGATCAAGCAGGGCATTGGGGGCTTAAAAAGAGACATTTTCCTGTAGCAATCTAAATAAATAAATACTGCATTGTGACTATGGTGTGTGCGCTAAAAGCTTTGCAAACAGCTTGCCAATCAATCTAGTCCTCTGGGTACCTAGCCTTTGTCTTTCATAGTGGTCTGAGGCAATGACTGTGTTGAAGATGAAGTGTCAGATCCTGCAGATGAGATTGAATGAGATGCTGGATGTCATCAACTAAAACACTACTGTAGCAAAAAGCATCTTCCAGGCTCTTGAAAGAGATGACAGTTTACACATTTTCGGCTACCAGAGATTCGGGATAAATCAAGTTTAGGGTTTCAAAGTTCATGTTCACATCCTGCCCAGTAGATGCATCGGGGGAGTGCACTATGCATGCACTCAGCTGTCCATGATACCTTGCATATTTGTATGCCCAAGAGATGGCAATCAAATCTGATGGCAATCAGATGTTCTATAGACAGTACTATTTCAAAACCAGTGTCAAGGAAAAGTGAAGGGCAGGGTGGGATGTCGTAGGGTGGGATGCTGCTGAATTTGAAAGATTCTGAAGATTTAGGGCTAGATTCTCAGTAGGTACAAATCAACATAGCACCATTGGCTTCAAGGGAGCTATACCTGTTTACACCAGCTGTGCATTGGGACTTTTAGAACTTCCCTATTTTTTTTTCCCTGATTGCCTATTGTGTCTGTCATAGAATTTAAGCACAATGGTCAAAACATTCCTTTTGTCCAATACATAGTTAGAAACAAGGTTACTTAATAACAAGATCACTAAGGCAGTATTACACTTCTGTCAAGAAAACTAGACTGAAGCCAGCACAAATATAATCATATTGTGCAAACTTGTGCATCTGACATGACCATTGTAACAATTCTCAATAGGCTCAAGGAACTATTTCCCCCTCTGCACCTGTATCTTCCAGGAGAGTGAAGTGCTACCTTCAGAGAAGATGTAGCAAACGGACATACTTTCCACTCTGCTGGTGCTAGAGATGGACCATCTCCAGGAGCTCTAGCAATCACAGTGCATTTGCACATCTCCGTCCTTGCCTACCATTGGCTGTGGCTTAGTGCCCTAAATATAAATAGACTACTTTGAAAATTTCAGGGTAGGTTCCAGGTTCAGTTAATATCACAAACAGCAGCCCCACTTTTGGGGAATGTTCTGAAATCCAGACTTTCTTTAAAGGTTTTACAGTGATCTACAGCATACTGTGTCTAAGAATACTTTACATGACTAGTATGAATGAAGTATCCCCATGCAAAGGTGAAATCCCTTGCCTGTCTCTCATACTGCACTCATTTACATCAGCCTGCTATTGAAATATGCAGCTCTATTTATATTTAATGACTCTTATTTTTCATGTTTATTTTACTAAAGGAATCTACTGTTTTCACAGCCTGGGTCTTGGTTTCTCTGGCATTCAGGCTGGGGGATTGACATTACAGCTTGCCTCACTAGAACCTCCTGTCTTATTCTCTGTGAGGTACAGAATATAGATTTCAGACACTTATTTAATAGCTTTTCATAATGCTCTCTGCATCTGCCTGACATATCCGTGGTGTTTATTCTATGTACTGATGTACCCACAGTCAGAATTAGAACTTAATAAATTATCCATGGGAATTCTGACTTGTGAAAGCACAGTTTACAGGGTAGATGATCTGTTCCCAGAGGCAACTTCTTTCTCTTTGAGAGGCCGACTAAGGGCTTGCCTACATTCCCACTTTTGTCGGTACAACTTGTCACTTGGGTGTGAAGAAACACACACCCCTCCCCCAAACAACATAAGTTACACCGACAGAAGAGCTGGTATGGACAGTGCTTTGTTGATGGAAGAGCTCTCTTCCATTGGCATATGCTGGCCTGGTGGATGGGGCCGCTAACCCCTGTCAAATGGAGGAAATTGGGTTGGTTTGGCATGATTTGTTGACTAATCCATGCTGACTATTTCTTTTAATCCTGTTATCCTCTGGGTGCTTACAAATGGATTGTTTAATAATATGTTCCAGTATCTCTCCAGATATTGAAGTTAGGCTGACTGGTCTATGATGCCTAAGGTCCTTCTTGTTCTCCTTTTAAAAGATAGGTACGATGTTTTCCATCTCCAGTCTTCTGGGACCTCAACAATCCTCCAGGAGTTCTCAAAGATGATTGCAAACAGTTCCAAGATTGCTTCAGCTACTTTCTTAAATACCCTAGGATGAATTTCATCAGGCCCTTCTGACTGCAATAAGTACAACGTATCTAAATATTCTTTAATCTGTTTTTTCCCTGTTTTGCCTTGCATTCCTTCTCCCTTGTTGTTAATATTAATGTTGTGAGTATCTGGTTGCTATTAACCTTTTTTAGTGAAGACGGAAGCAAAATAAGCATTAACCACCTCTGCCGCCTTGATGTCAGTTGTTAGTTCTGCAGTCCCGCCAAATAAAGACACTTTCCTTGGTCTTCCTTTTGCTCCCAATATATTTAATAGAACCTCTTATTGCCTTTTAAGTCTCTTGCTAGGTGTAACTCATTTTGTGCCTTAGCCTTTCTGATTTTGTCCCTATATGCTTGCACTATTCTTTTGTACTCCTCCTTTTTTTTGTAGGATTCCTTTTTGAACTTGAGGTGATAAAGACCCTGATAGGAAGAACAGAAAGAGGCCAGTATGGCTCCCTTTCCTTCACATAGGGATAGTTGTCAGATGTGCCTTTTTAATATTGTCTCACTGAGAAACTGCCAGCTCTCCTGAAATCAGTTTCCCTTAAATTTTCTTCCCATGGGACCTTATCTACCAGTTCTGAGTTTGTTAAAGAGTCAAGTCTAAAATGGCTTTCCCCCCAGTCACTTCCTCCACTTGTCACTTGTAGGAGTATTTGTGACACAAATTCACCACAAAAGTATCTAGGTTTTTTGTTTTAGCCACTGTATGTGAATTGAGGAAAAAATGTTTAAATGGGCCTACTCCTCAAACAACAATGACTTCAGTGGAAGTTAGGGTGTTCATCACTATTGAATTGGGTCCTTTAAGTTTGTCCTTTTAATATATGTCTTAATGAACTGGAAACATGAATATTCTCTATCTTAGAAACAAAAAGGAATTGACTTTTTTTATAAGTGTTCTCATGCTTGCTCCATTAACTGAATATGCCTCTATAGTCTATCAGTGTTAGTGTTTGCTATGAGTCAAATCTAGGTGGTGGAATAATAGCATTTGACCTATTGTGCTGTCCACCTTTAGTGCTGCTGATTCTGCAATATTGCTCAATTGCTAACTTTATCTGGCAGAAAATTATTTCTGGTCATACAAGACCACTGTAGCAATTCACTTAACTGCATAAGTCTGCAGCCATAAAATGTCACACAGAAGAAATATGAATAGGTCTTTTAAAACTGGTAGCTTTTATGAAAAGTAAGCAAAATATTATAGGAAAAGCTGCCTAGGTTTTATCTAGTTCATTCATACGGTATATTGTAAAAATAAACCTACATGGTTAAGTTAACCCAGGGAAACTTTTTTTTTCCTCCCAGCAAGAACTATTATTTTCTCCAATGTGTGGTATGCTGGGGTGGCAGGTATACATGAACTGTTTGGGGGCTTGGCTATATGAGCAACCAAAATTTTATAGACATCTCTGAAACTTACTGGAATCACTTGAGTCTGCACAACTGGTGTGTACTTTAAGGAACTATGCAGAAATGTTGCTGATAGGAAGATTTCTAATGCTTCCTTTACAGTCTGGTGATGATTTTGGGTATCTTTGCTTCTCATTTTGGAAAGAATCCAAAAGAGCTGAGACATAAAACATGAAAAAAGAAAAGGAGGACTTGTGGCACCTTAGAGACTAACAAATTTATTAGCATAAGCTTTCGTGAGCTAGAGCTCATTTCATCGGCTCACGAAAGCTTATGCTCAAATAAATTTTAGTCTCTAAGGTGCCACAAGTACTCCTTTTCTTTTTGCGAATACAGACTAACACGGCTGCTACTCTGAAACCTATCACAAAACATGAAGAAGATCATTTAAAAAATTGTTCCAAAGGGTTTTGAAACTTCAAAATTTTCAATCAATTTCAGGTTGATTCTTTTATCCAAACTGATTCACCACTCCAGTAAACGCTGCGGGGGAGCCATTGCAACCTGACATTTTACAACAGCCCTTACACTGTTCTAAGCTGCGCTGGAACACAAACTGGATCTTGGTTGCCTCCACAGTTGAGAGGGTGGAAAGGGGGTGGAATAGACAAAACAGGAAATAGAAAGACTGTAAGTAACAGCAATGCAAATGAATATCATTTACTGACATAACTTAGTGTTGATTCCCTTTCACTTAATATTTCCTTATTTTTAAGAGTACAACAAAATATCACAACTTACCATATTGCAGAGCTGTACTGATGCTATAGACATATAATCTATTTAAGCCACTATAATAAGTTTCCTTTAAGTTAAGGTATTCTAGTCTATGGTATATTACTTTGCTTGAGAGCTTAACCAGGTATACTTATTCCTATTACACTAAGTAACTTGTATAGTATCATGCAAGAATATTTTACAGTAATAGCTATAGGCTTGTATACAATCTACTATATCATTTCAAAATACACCATACCCTAGTTAGACTTCTATCAGTATCAAACAGTCATTGTTAGTTCACATAATGCTGTACTGGCTATATAATCACATTGCATAATAGAGGTGCTAAATTACACTTTCCTAGAAATGCATTAAGCCTCCTCTTACGTGCTCCAGTACAGTGCTCTAATGAGGCTACTAGAATGTCAATATCTTAAAACTGAATACCCTTTTGAGGGAAACATAGGGGACATTGCTAAAACATAGAGGACAATTTGGCTTCCAGACCAACTTAGCGTAAACTCAAGGCTGCTCCAAGTGCTGACTAGCTGTTCTTGAGTCCAAGGGACCATTCTAGGTACAAGGATCAGTCAGGCATAAGGTGACTTGAATAGAGGAAGTGATGCAAAGCAAAATGTCTTCTGCACATATTTATTGCAACTGTGTTTGTACTCCTTTTGTACTGACTTTCTGCAAATATCTGTGTGACAGGTTCAGTCATAGAGACCCCCTTGGGCCTGTCACCTGACATACTGGAATGACCTTTGAACCCATTTTCCCTGTCAGCTTGGGACTCCAGAACCTGGCCTTGTTCAGCCAGACACATTAGTCGCTGCAACACAGACCCAGGTCTGGTCCACGCCCCCAAAGCTGCAGACTTTAACCAAAACTGTTCAGCAAATCACCTATTTCCAGCATCCAGACACCCAGCTCCCAGTGGGACCCAAACTCCAAATCTGTTATACTCTGTATAAAACTTATACAGGGTAAACTCATAAATTGTCTTCCCTCTATAACATTGAGATATGCACAGCTGTTTGCTCCCCAGGTATTAATCACTTACTCTGTTTACTAATAAACAAAAGTGATTTTATTAAGTATAAAAAGGTAGGATTTAAGTGGTTAAGTAATAGACAGACAGAACAAAGCAAGTTAGCAAGCAAAATAAAACAAAACACGCAAGTCTAAGCCTAATACATTTAAGAAACTGAATACAGGTAAATCTCACCCTCAGATGTTCCAATAAGCTTTTGTCACAGACTAGACTCCTCCCTAGTCTGGGCCCAATCCTTTCCCTGGTACAGTTCTTGTTAGTTTCAGCTCAGGTGATAACTAGGGCTTTTCTCATGACTACAGCCCCCTTTGTTCTGTTCCACCTCCTTTTATGGCTTTGGCACAAGACAGGAATCTTTTGTCTCTGAGTCCCCACCCCTCCTTCTAAATGGAAAAGCACCAGGTTTAAGATGGATTCCAGTACCAGATGACATGGTCCTGGGAGACTCCAAGCCTCCATTCTTCTTGACCTGACTCAGATGAACACAGGAAGGCTTACAAGTAAACAGAACCATTTACAACCACTTATTCTGGATAATGGAAGCCATCATGATTCTAAACCACCATTAATGGCCCACACTTTGCATAGTTACAATAGGACTTCAGTGTAATACTTCATATTTCTAGCTTCAGATACAAGAATTATACATGCATACAAATAGGATGAACACACAATAGATTATAAGCTTTGTAATGATACCTTACAAGAGACCTTTTGCATAAAGCATATTCCAATTACATTATATTTACACTCAAGCATATTTCCATAAACGTATAGAGTGCAATGTCACAATCTGACTGAATGCATTTATTGGCTAGCATGTTCACCAAAATGATGTATTTTAAATTAATTTTGCAGAATATTTAGTTGCAAGCCAATTTTGAATTTATCATTGAGTACTCTCATCAGAAAGTATAAACTGTCCCCAGTAAACAAGACTCATTTTTGATGTATTCTTATTAAGGCTATATTTTAGTCTTGGGGAATTTTTTGGTAAAAGTCATGGACGATAAACAAAAATTCACAGATGTGAACTGTCTGTGACTTACTATATATCCCTCACTAAAACTTGGGTGGAGGGGTGCCATGGGTGCTTGGCCTGGGTGGGGGATGAGGATGGGTGAGGCTGGGCATGTTCCCTACCTGGCTCCTGGGAAGTGGTGACCTCCAGCTTCTACTCCATTGCTGCCTCTGCTCCACCCCAAGCCCCAGTTCTGCAGCTCCCATTGGCTGGGAACTGCGGCCAATGGGAGCTGTGGGGGCGGTGCCTGCGGGTAGAAGCAGCTTGTGGTGCTAAGAGCCTAGGGAGGGGAGTTCCTGGTGCCCTTCTGGGGAGCTCCTCCAGGTAAACGCTGCCCCACACCCCAATCCCCAGCCTTGAGCCCCCCACATCCAAACTCCTGCTGCGGGGGGGGGGGCGAGCGGGAGAGAGACTGCCCCAGCAGCAGCCAGTGTGATTGGCCCGGGGGCTCTGAGCTGCTCAGGTGGCTCCTGGGCCAGCCACACGGGCCACTGCAGAAGTCATGGAGATCACAGAAAGTCATGGAATCTGTGATAAACACGTAGCCTTAATTATTATGTATTACTTCTATTTGAATTATGGCAGCATCCCAAGGTTCCCAGTGAGAGATCAAGGCCCTATTGTGCTAAGTACTGGAAACACGTGTAATAAAAAGAACAGCCCTCCACCCAAAGAGGTCACTGTCTTCTCATAGGATGAGACACATCAGATGGATACAACAGACAAACTGGGGAAGGAACAGGACAGGGAAATGGAGGAATTACCATATTTGGTATGACAGAAAGTCACAACAGTGCAGCCAGTATTGAGCTTGAGCTGTCTGTAGGCATTATGGCAGAGATGAGTTTTAAGGAAGGATTTGAAGGAGGACAATGTAGTAGCTTTATGGATTTGTCCTGGGTGCATCTCCCTTGCACAACAGAATGGCATGGGAGAAAGCATGAAGATGAGTGACTAATGGACAATGAAGGCAGGGATGGTTTATAAAGCAGAGGTATGGATTGAATAGCAAATACCTGTAAAAATCTGTTCAAAATTAAAGTTCCAGACAAGCACCCTCTCCCCCTGCTCAAAAACAAAACAAAAAATACCAAACTATTCACAGAATGTATTCCATGAATAATTTCAAATATGTTAAAATTATAATCTGTTTATGGAAAACATATTAACAGAAAAAGGCAAAACACACTGAATATATTGTTTGTTCTAATCTTTTGCTGCAAAGATACAAGAATGCAAGTAGAGAGTTAGGGTAAGACCTGAAGATAATACTCTTTGGACCTAACACTACAACTGAAGACTCCTCTGTGACCTAGTTGTACTGTAAATTTCCGCTGTGAACATCACATGAAGGAAACGTGACCTTTTGTTGCTTCAGCTTAGACACAATTTACCATGAAAGGTTGCAATCTCCCTCATGCTTTATCTGAACTGGAATCATGTTAAACATCTGGGGCCAGAGACCGCTTGAGATCAGCTTGGATTCCTAAGGACTTTTTCTATTTTAATGTTTCATAAAATTCCTCAAAGGGAAGTCAAATGCTATGCTTAATCACCAGTTTCATCAAGGCTGATACACCTTGCTTCGATTAGTAAACCTAAAATCTGATACATTCTCCTGTCAACTTTTATAAGTAATGGGATAAAATGTCTTGTACAGATTTGTGACATCCAGGTATGACACAAATTTGAAAAAAAATATTTTGGAATTTTTCAGAATAGATTTCCCGCCGCCTCTTACTGAGCTACCCCAGCGTACCCTGCAGGAATCACGGGCCTAGTTTCCCTCTCACTTATATGTGTCTAGATCCAGAGTAACTCCACTGAAGTCAATGGAATAAGCAATTCTTGATCTGTAGCTTGTTTGCTAGCAGTGTGTTAATGGACATATGATACTGGAAATTTTAAATCTTGGGTGTGTTGAATGGATGCATACTGGTAGAGATGTACACCACTGGAACCTCAGAGCTGTATTTGAACTCTCTTCAACACAGTATGTCTGCAGTATTCTGGCTTTGACTTCATTCTTGGCCAAACCACAAGCTCTGCAGTTTTTACTCATGGGAGTAGTTTTATTAGTGTTACTGGAACTACTTTGTACAAACTCAGCAGGGTCTATGTTTTGTGAGATAGGACTGTCCACGTGAGTAAGAGCTGCAGGATGTTTCACTAGTTGACTTGTAATTGGAACTTCCTTGTTGCTGGAGTGCTGCACTGATGCTCACATGTCTGTACCTGAAGTTTTAAAATGCTGTGTTAGAGAGAATGTCATGCCATCAGAATTGTAAACATCGGAGATAAAAAAAAAAAAAAGCAGTGTTGCAAGTGAGACTAAAATGCCAAACTTATGCGTATATCATTGGAAAGATGAATTGTATGTTAGAAAATCTGACAAGTCTGTCTCTCTTCCCATAAAGGGAAATCCCTCTAGTAATCATCATGGATTTCCACTTTCTTTTAAACATGAATATTTTAATATTTTCCATGTATTAACTTATTATATGTGCTCAAGTCTCTAGCAGGAGTTCCCAGTGAAATAATAGCTACATAGCGTGTGTGTGTGTGTGTGTGTGTGTGTGTGTACATTTACTTTAAATTATCCTTAATTTTTACTGCTGATCACAATTGTCAAATTCCCTTTAGGCATAACTCCATTGACTTCAGTTTGAGTCTTTCTATGTGTGCTTGAGATGTCCAGATCTATTCATATATTTCTACAGTTTATCCACATAGAATATACTTATTTGCATACATATTATTCTCCCTTTGCACATCTCTTATGATTTGGCTCCATTGCACTGAGACAGCAAAGAACTGCAACTCTTCCTTCAAGTTCCTCACCAGTATCATTATGCCTAATATGACGTATGCAATGTGTTGGGTCAGGGAGGTAAGGTGACAAATCCCCTTGCTAAGGGCAATGAATGATGATTTGGGTTCAGGACCTCTGGGATTTGTTCATGGGAAAAAATCTTCAGCCCAGTTGCTAACTGAGCTGATTGGGTCATTGGCATTTGAAACCTAACCATATAACCTTAATCTCATTTAAAAACGCAGACTCTGATTCTAATGCCTTTTTACCGACTCTTTCCTTTTGCTGTCATTTGCCCTATGTCTTGATCCTTACATGCATTAACAAATCAAAGATCCAGTTTTGACAATTGCATACAAATTCAGACTTCATATTTTTATACATGGCATATGGTGAACAACATTGTGCTCAATCTGCCTTTGCTGTTGCGATCAAAGATCTTTTTTTACTTTCAGCAGGGGAATGAAAAGGCCAGGAAGCTTTCCATTATGCTGACTGTCAACTTGCAGATTTCTCAATTTTCAGAATAAAAGGATTATAATTCAGATGTGTGGCCAGGGGCCCAGTTTTTGACCAGAAACTCCAGTTGAAAAGGGAACCTGACTGTGTACGGTCAGATCTACTGACTGGACACCCAAAATCTTGTTACTGCAGATGGGGAAGGCACTCGGTCATCACCTGTGTCAGCCCCTACTCAGCCGGGGCCACCTCCTATCTATGTGGAATGGCTATAGCTCTCAGCCCCGGCTCCACAGGCGAGTCCCTCCTGACCCAATCATAGGGTTTGGAGGGGAAAAGCAGGGAGTGACGGGCGAGGGGAAGAGGAGTGGATGGAGGTGGAGACTTGGGGAAAGAGGTGGGGCCTCAGGGAGGAAAGGTAGGGGTGGGGAGGTTCCGGCACTTCTGCCAGAGTGTCTGGTTTTTGAATATTACCAAGTTTGGCAACCCTTGTCGAATAAATTAAGTCTTGGCATTGATCAATAAGGATGTATTTGTGATCTTCCCCAGTCCATCTCCTCTATCTTGTTTTGTGAGCTGAAGACCGAGAAACATATTTGGGCAACGGAGCATTTAACTACTATACTCCTTGTTTCTGGAAATCGCTGCCACAATTCATTCAAAAGTCAAGACTAAAACCTGTAGCAATCCAGGGAAATCTCTTGTTAAAGTTATTGGGAGTTGCAAGGATTTTGACTGAGTAGGATGTGGATCACTGGGACCATGATAAGTTTTAAAATGCCTATTAAGACACATTTGTTTAGCCTTTGATTAAATGTGTCTGAAGTCTTGATAAATATTTCCTGCAAAGCTCATCTGGAAGGCCTTAATTCCAAAACGGACAGTCAAATGTATAAAGCCATTGATTTATTTTGCATTAAACCTTAGCATTAGTGTGTCTTGTATAACCCCATCTGTATACCCCAGAAAAACATTGACTATGTCTGAGGATACTTCTACTATGGCAGGTGTCACTATTCATCATAATCTAAATTTCACGTGTGAGCAAATTTTCAATCTTGGGAAGACCTGCTGTGTGTTAGCTTTCGGTATGCAAGGCTCTGGGTGAGAGGCAGCACTCCTTGGAGAGGGAGCTGTGTGAATAGCAGGAAGATTTGCTCTCTGATTAGAGGCAAATCTTGAAGCAGGGTTGTTCTCTGGTGTACCATGTTAAGCTGAGGTTCCTGAAAGAAGAGAGTACCTGCATGCTGTTTGACCATCTCTGTTGTAAAGTTGGTGTATCTGTGTAAATAAAACGAGTTATGTTTAGCATGTACTCTGACTCCAATGGGAAGCCAAACTGCAAAATCCCAGACATCTGCTAATGCTCAGCAGATACTGCACAGGAAGGCTAGAATGGCAGAAAAGGGCTCTAAATATCCCAGTCCTGACTACGGAGGGATACTTCCTGTGCAGCCACTGTGGAAGGCAGCAGTAAGGCTGCCTTCCAACGACACCCTTGTAAGCCCTGTCATAGATGGTATGCCGGGGTGCGGTTGTGTCACATAGTGCAGAGATTCTGGGCAGTGCTGGAGCCCACAACTCCAGGGAGGCTACTGTAATTTAGACAGGTTCCAAGGGCTGTCTGCGTTATGCTGAATGCCTCTGCAGCCCCTGAAGCAGCCCAGGATTGGGAGGGGACAAATGTGATGTAGCAATTCCACCCCCGTTAGGTTGGTAGTTCTGTGCTGCACCTCAAGGAAGTGCAACACAGATTCTCGCCCGTAGGATTTGCATAAACTAACATAACAGTGCTATATAAATATATTATTTGGTGTACACAAATCTTTTGCACAGTTTGTTATATTGCCGACACATACCAGTTCTGCACTAGCGAGCCCCGTGCTTTATTTTCTAGTCATCTCATAGCATCCATATCTTCAGTTAAATAGATATTTGGAAAGCTAACTTTTAACAATAGAAGCGCAGCTTGCTTTTAGACAGCACTTTACATCTTACATGTGTAACACTGACCCTTCCTGTGCTGGGCATTTATTCAGAAGATAACCCCTTCCTGACTCAGGCGTTCAAAGCTTCAGATGGTGAGATCAGAAATTTCTCTTAACTAATTCGGTCAGATGTGAGTTTGGTATTGCAGGAATTGATTGCTCATTGTGCTTCTGAACACGTGGAGAAGCAAGATATTTATGGGATGGTTGATATTTACAGTTGTAATCTCTGGAGTGACTGAATTGCTGCAATGAGACGTGAAGATGTACTATTGTGTAAAATACAAAGGCTGCTTATTACTGGAAGTCCTGTTGTGCTAGTTGTTCTGATGGAAGTTGTTCCTCCTGATGCAGCAGTTCTAGCATACGTTTATGATATCTCTTGAATGAATCTATTGTGTGCTCCCCAAGGAGCTTAGCAGAAGCTCCAAGAATGTGTCAGGAACAGAGTCTACTGTTTACTTTCCATCATGTCTCAGTGGCGGAATCTTTAGACCAGATTAATATTATACGTGGTATGTTCCCCCCCCCCCCCTCGGATTCATCTAAATTTAGTGAAGATTTCAAGAAGCCTTATGAAAAGAAGAGGCAGACTTGGAAGACAGACCTCCAGAGATGAGAGATAGAGACTTTACTATTGATGTCTGGATTAGAAGGAAGCTGCCCTGCTCTGTAGGACTCGATCTTGCACCATTGAAGTCAGTATGAGTTTTGCAACTGATTTCAATGAGAGAAGTAGTAAGGCAATATTGCACATTAGCCCCATGCCACATAATTCTTGTTATGCCATTGCTGGAATATTACTTGAGACGTTTCTAACCATAGCAAATGTGATGTGCCAGGCACTTGGTTGGGAGCTACTTTCACTGAAACCTAATAGTGATATACTTGTGCACTGTCCATCTGGCCCCTTATCTGTCCTAAAGTTCCACAAACCACAATGTCAACTGAAGTTATGTCTGGGCTCACCTGTAAAACTAGCAATTTGGTTGGGTGTACGTTCTCCCCTATGGAACTGAACACAAGATTTAATTGATCGGTGGGGGGTTTTTTTTATACATAGGATTTTAAAAATGTAGCTGACAAATTTGTCATCTTCCCCCAACCCCAAGATATTGTATGTTCTATCAAGTAATGTGTAGTTACTAGCATTATACGAAGCAATTACACAACTGCTACAGTGGATAAAAGTCTGAGATTGTCTTCAGCCTTCACCAAACATAGCAGTAACTCATTGCAACTCTTGACTGTGCATGTTTGTTGCATACCCATGCAAGCCCAGCTGTTTTATGGTTATTTAAACAGAATCAAAAGAAGTCCAAATCAGAGGGCTTGATTTCTCTTCTGCATACTATGATTTTACTCAATTGTGATTCCATTGAACGGATTGGAGCTATGCCTTATTTATAGAGGACTTAAGTGAGAAAAGGATTAAGCCAAAACTGTTGCAGTGGTAGGGCCATTGTGTTTTTCAGAGCTTTTGTGTGCACGCACTCGGGGCCTGATTTGCATAGATGCTGAGCACTGTCAGCTCCCTTTGAAATCAGCTGGGTTCTGGGCTTCCAGCAGCTCTGAAAATCAGGTACCTGGAAGTTATGCCAAAGTTAATGGTTGAACAGGATCAGGGTGTGACAGTTACTAAATAATCATGACTTGTGTTTAAATAGGATGCTTTCATTCATTCCATAGCACATCTATCAGATTGAATTGCAAGAGGATAATCATAGTTGCCTCTGTTCTTTGGCTGATAGACCAAGTTTCTAACTGATCCTGCAATCAAGGAGATGAAATTCAATAATAACAAGTGCAAAGTACTTCACATAAGAAGGAAAACTCAAACACACCACTACAAATAACTAGGGGAATAACTAGCTCGGTGGGGATGGTAGGACTGCTGAAAGGGATCTGGAGGATATAACTGGTCACAGATTGAATGAGTCAACAATGTGATGCTGTTGCAAAAAAAACCTGCTAATATCATTCTAGGGTGTACACAACAATGCTGTTAATGTAATACAAGTGGTAATTGTCCCACTCCACTCAGCACTAGTGATGTCTCAGCTGAAGTACTGTGCCCAATTCTGGGTGCCACACTTAAGGAAAAATGTGGGTAAATAGAGAGTCCAGAGACCAACAAAAATTATAAGTTTTAGAAATCCTGACCTATGAGGAAAGGCTAAAAAAAACCAGGCATGTTTAGTGCTGAGAAAATAAGACTGGGGAGGAAGGTTACCTGAAAAGTCTTCAGATGTGTTGAAGGGATCTTGTAAAGGAAGACTTGATCAATTGTTCTTCATGTCCACTGGAGGTAGTCCAAAAAGTAATGGGCTTAATCTGCAGCAAGGGAGATCTAGGTTAGATATTAGGAAAAATCTTCTAACTATAAGGGTAGCTTTAAATTCTGGAATAGGCTTCCTTGTGGAATCCCCATCATTGAAGGTTTTTAAGAATAGGTTAGACGAACATCTGCCATGGATGGTTTATTTGGAGGCTGGACTTGATGACTTCTTGAGGTCCCTTTCAGCCCTTCGATGCTTTCTATAAAGTTTATTTGAAAGAATTTTCTGTAAAGAAAATGGTAGCCAGCCTGTGCTGACACATGTTACAGTAACATGAGAGCCAGTTTACTTCAGTGAGGAACACTCTACATTGTTCACAGGAGTGAGATAATTATCATTGCATAACTAGAGTGAGACTAAGTTTGCTGGTAGGAATAGGTAGGTAAACAAAGGTTCATATGGATCCTACTTGTACGAACTGATTTTGTATTTGAACTGTCCCAACAGTGTGATTGGGCTTTATTGTGTGTGTGTGTGTGTGTGTGTGTGTGTGTGTGTGGGAAAGCAGCATGCTTGCCTGCTGTGTTCAATCATAATATTCGCTTGATCCTTCCGTTTTGGCACTGCAACCGATCATCAGTCTAGACCAACTGAAAATGGGTATCTATCGATCAAGTTAACTGTGGTGACTTGTTGATAGCCTCAGAGCAAAATCAACTTGTCAGCAATGGCCATTCTGGGATATTGGCTTCTCTGGGTATGTTTTGGGAGCAGGCTGAAAATAAGATGGGAATTGAAAACGTGTTTCTGAGAGACAGCAAAGGGTGTTAATGTGTTCCTGTTAGAACTGGAAAATGTGGAGCATGGCCTAGATGCATGTGTCAAGCGAAAAAGAAGCTGGCCTCTTTTTCAAGGAAAAGGAACCTTGACAAAGTTTATGAAAAGAGTAGGAAAGATCTGAAGTCTCTGTTCCTGGACAGCATGTAAGAAACACAACCATTCTCTCCTTTGCAGCTCTGTGACTTGCTAAAAGAGGAAGGCTGGATCTTGTCAATATTAGTAGGCAAAGCTATAAATCTTACAGGTTTTTCTAAGCACCTACTCTCCTTTCAGCACTATATAAATGATGATTATGAATAAGATCGGTCTTCTGGCTGCCACCGGAGTTGCTCAAGTTACTCTAAAATTAGCAAAAGACACCAGGCTTTGCCTTTTCATTAGAGTAATGTCAATTCATTGTTGTGCTCAGCTTCCTTTTTATAAACATAAACCTCAGCTATAATGGACGAGTCTCTTCTACTCTTCTTTTCTCCCCTCCCCACTCCAACAAGAGCACTGCTGTGCTGCCTTTTCACACACCCAAAATCATTTTACTCTGGCTCTTTCCCTCTTCTTCCAGACGGAGACTATTAGCAATTTGAAAACATTCTCTGTGTGTGTGTGTGTGTGTGTGTGTGTGTGTTTTGGTTTTTAAAACCAAAGTATTGTATAGAGGGACACCCACCGAACTATTTGCTAACTATGTTAGACTTTTTTTTTTTAAATTGGAAATGACACAGCTCTGTTTGTCTAAATACCTCTTCTTTACCCATGGGACCTGCAGTCATCGTGTGTTGTAGATATAGAAATGTAATATGCTTTGGATGTCTGTCTGGAGTGTTTGAGAAAGTATGAGACTATTTTCTCTCCCAGGATTTATAGGAAAAAAGTGTTTCGAAAGGTGCTTACTCCCCTGACAGTCTGCTTAGAAATGGAAAATAAAGCAAGTTTTTGGTAACTTTTTTTGCATGAATATTTTTGAGATCTGTCATCCTGAGGATTTAGTGCAGCTAATTGTTTGACAGGAGATGTACTCCCTTTGCAGTAATCTTGGCATTACAACCACCTCCCTGCTCTGATTTTCAAAGCAGTTTAGTTGAGTTCCATAGATGATATAATATTTTGGTACTATGGGTTCAGTTACTAAACATCTTGTTATCCACCTAGGGAGGAGGTTGCCCCTGTTCTTTTTGTATTTCTTACCCAAGTCGCAAATGAAGAGTGTGTGTGTG
This sequence comes from Dermochelys coriacea, assembly GCF_009764565.3. NCBI lineage: Eukaryota > Metazoa > Chordata > Testudines > Dermochelyidae > Dermochelys > Dermochelys coriacea. The sequence continues at coordinate 11,903,870 of NC_050081.1, read as the reverse complement.
TGTGTGTGTGTGTGTGTGTGTGTTGGGGAAGGATATTTGGGATTTTCTCAGGAGAAGAGTTCTTAGCACAAAATATACAGGGCCTGATTCTCCACTGCCTTGTGCATTGCAAAGTTTTTTAAACCTATCCAAGCTGGATGCAAAGCATGCCCAGATCAGAATTCTGCACCTACTCTCGCTGGGGGCAGCAGCACCTGTTCATATGAAGACACCCTCCTTGGCTCCCACAAGCACATGGATGGGTCCATGGAGGATGTCAAGTGGAAGAGCCAGTAGAAACACAGAAAATCCTCCCGCCAGCTGCTGCTGAGAGATGGCGTGTGTGGATGAAGCACAGAAAAGAGAGGAACCGACTGTGTTTCTGTCTCAGAGAGCCACAGAAATAGTGTCATGGATTCTTGTAGCTTCGCAGCCTCTGGGTTTTTTCCCCTTAGGCTGTTCAGTTCTGTCCTAGTCCAGTGAAAGAGGAGAGAGGATGCAGCTCCAGAGTGGCCTTTTAAAGCATACAGAGACTTTATTTTATTTTTCTCGCATTTCTTTAAGAGGAACATGGAATGCAAAGTGCTTAGTGGACTCTGTTAGGTCAACTTTAATCAAACCCAGCTCTGCCATGGACTTTCTTTGTGAGTGACCATGGGCAAGTCCATTAATCTCTCTCTCTCTCTCAATAGGATTATTCATGTGCTTAAATCTTTGCAGGCCTGTAGCCTTAGATGTTAAGTCTCCAAGTCGGGGACTGTACCTTACTATGGGTTTGTACAGCAACTAGCACCAGGGGACCTGATCTTAATTAAGGCCTCAAGGCCCCACCATAACATTACTAAATATACTCCTATATATCACCATGATTCAGGTATGATGATACTAACATTCAGCTGCCAACCTAAATTTTAGCCACTTACTAATGTTCTTTCACAAATTTCCCAGCCTGTAATAAACAATTTTTAGCTAATACTTGTTTAGTCTTTAGATAAAATGCTGCATTGACAATTTTTAGCTTTTTTGGGGGGTGGGAGGGGGGTTTGGAATGCCAGTATATAAAAGGGCTGTAATCTTTTTATGACCAACTGTATAAATGTTGTATTACTTTTAATTGCTACTTCTGTGAAAGGTTTGGGTGTCTATTAATTCTCTATCGTATGGAGCAATTATCTTTATACCCTAATATGTACTTGGTTGCTTTTTTTCTTTGATTTTAAAGTAAAAGCAAAGGGTTTTTTTGTTTGTTTGTTTGTTTGAGAGGGACAAAATATACCTTTGGCTAACTAATGCAAATGAGCAAAGTCATGCTCCACTTGGTTGATGACAATAGTTTTAGTAGTGGAATATTTTTCCCTGAAAGGAGAACCACTTGAAAATTCTTCTAAATCTCCATCCTGTGGTGGCATTGTCAGGTGGGGGGTGGGTAATTTTATTTAACTGGTAGATTAGCTAGCTTCTTCTCTGCACTTAATGTAGGCTGCTGCTAAACTCGCCTTGCAGAGGAAACTAAAACAAAAGTGAAGAAAAATTATAGTGGGGGGAGGAAGTTTTTTTTTTTCTTCTTTTCTGGTCAGCAACTACTATGAGGGGAGAGAGAGCATTTTACATTTGCATCATCTATTATGTTCCCCTAGGCATAACATTTTGCTTAAGGTTTTGTAGACTCAAGTGTATAAGGGTTGTTTCCCTCTTCTTGCTAAAACTCACTGAAATGGAAAGAGCCTGGTACAGATTCTGTGCTGCATTTCCGAGGATGCACTGCTCAGAAGGCATAGCCTCAAAGAGGAATAGGTAAAGCTTTTGCAACCTTCACTACAAGGTTATGCCTCCTATGAGGTGCAACATAGAATCTGGCAAGGGGTCTCCCTCTGGGATTCTGGGTCTTCCATCATGGCCCCTCTCCTCAATCAGACCAACACTGGGGCTGCTTTAATTTAATGCAGCTTCTCCACAGTTGATATTAGGTTGCATTTCAGCCCCAAATAGCTGGAGCACAGGGCATTATCCCTATCCTAACTCTGCACTAGGGAAGTTCCCCAGGGGTTTGTTCCTCCCCCTCTTCCAGTGGCATAAAGGGGCCATAGTGACTAACAAAATCTGGTTTCAGAGTAGCAGCCGTGTTAGTCTGTATTCGCAAAAAGAAAAGGTGCCACAAGTACTCCTTTTCTTTTTAACAAAATCTGGTCCTCCATAATAGAGGGGCACATGGTCAGAGACAAAGCAGTAGTGTGTCATTTTTCTGAAGAGAAATTTAAAATAGGGCTAACCGGTAGCATTTTGCTTACTACCCAGTGATGTAGTAACGTTGTCGGTGGTATAGTGTAACAATCTGAATTGAACTGCTGTCCAATTACATGTTTCACTTCTTGCTTATGCTTGTTACAAATGGGGAGATTCCCAGATCTATAGCTATCCTTGTATTTGTCTTTGAGTAGCTTTTACTAAATAATTGTGTTTTGAAATGGTGGAGATTTTTTTTTCGCTATAAATACAGCTAGTGATCTTTAAAGGAACCATCCTATTTTGAATCACTGCATTTCAAATACAAGATTTAAACCCAGGCCTGAGTCTAAACTTGCATGACTGCAGCAAGCGGGGGGGGGAGGGAGGGAGGGGAAATATGATGACTAAAGAGGGTCAAATGAGTGTTTAAAGTTTACTGAATTATTTTCTGAGCTACAGAAGTAGATTGGTTTTGGGTTTTTTTTGGTAAGTACAGCTTTCCTCAAATGTGATACAAAAAGAAAACACTGGACCATGGAATTTTTTTTATTTGTATCTTTCAAACCTAAAATTGGAAATTGTACTTATGAATATAAAATATTCATTCTGAAACTTTTAAAGAGAGAAGTCTGGTGGCATATGCAATGGCAGGATGGCCAAATTGGTTTGAATAAGTCAAGTGTCCCTGGAAAATGAAACCTGTGGTAAAAACCAAGCTTTTTTGTTTTTTAGAGATTTTAAAGATGTTTAATCAAGTTTTCTCCATCCACTACTTTTTTCAGTCTTGCACAAGCCTCTGTATTACATGAAGCAGAATGGCTGGGTCCACAGGAGAATTTATTTTTTCCAAATGCAGCTCCAGCAGCACTAACATCATGAGTGCTAGTACAGATAAGGTCCTTGAGGCTATGGTTGTTTTTAACGTCGGGTCAACTCACCTTGCTCGGTGTAGATTTTAGCGACAGTGGTAAAAATCCTAGTGGATGCTGATGCATTGCTTATATTCGTGCTCTCAGCATTGCTACTGCTAGTGCAAAGGAACCAGAAATGTTTGCTGCAATAGGAAACTCCAGTGTGTGAAACTTGTCTTGTTTGTGAGATTCAGAATTCAGACCATGTTCAGCGTAAAGCTGGTGAATTTGTTTGGAGAGATCAGGGCTAGTGTAAATTTTGCACCGTAACTATGCAAGGTGTTCAGGTTTTTTTTTTTTTACCTTTTTGATGGAAAACCCCACTTTCATCCCTATAGCCTCTCAGCACCCTGCAGTAGAGGCTTAAGTGATGTGATTAACATCTGTCACTAGTGGTTTGTTCCCTTTCTGATTTGGCTCCCAGGGGTGAGACTATGTGAGAGATGATGGATAAACCCCACACTGCAGAGATGAGTGAAGGAACAACTCTGTGCCTTGGAAGCCCCACCCTGGCAGGCTTGTTGGGCACCCTCCAATTGAAGGAGGCACTTAAAAGGGAGTCTCTTCAGCATAGCGGGGTGTGGGTGGAGAGAGACCAGGGGTGAAAGTAACTTAAAGGACTTACCAGTACTTCGTAGTCCTGAGCAGGGGGGCGTGGTCTCAACTGGAAGAGGTATGGCTGGGCCCTTTCAATCAAGATTTAAAGGCCCCAGGGCTGCGGCTGGGAGCCCCGGGGCCTTTAAATCACCCCCGGAGCTACCAGCTGCAGAGGTGGCTGGGAGCCCTGGGGCAATTTAAAGGGCCCAGGGCTCCAGCTGCCGCTAACTCAGCAGAGCTCTGGGGCCTTTAAATCACCGCCAGAGCCCTGCTGCCGCTACCCCGGGGCTCCAGCAGTGGGGCTCAGGCATTGCTTTAAAGGGCCTGGGGCTCCCTGCAGCGCTCCAGGGAGCCGGGCTTGGGAGGCGATTTAAAGGGCCCGGGGCTCTGGCCGCTCCAGGGAGTCCCGGGCCCTTTAAATCGCCAGCCTAGGGAAGCCGGTCTGGTCCGGCACGGTGTACTGGCTCTTGCCGGTATGCCGTACCAGAACGTACAAGCTTACTTTCACCTCTGAGAGAGACAGACCTGCACTCACTCCTGTGGTGGGATGGTGCCAGGAGAACTGTGACATGAAGCCAGGACTCCCCAGCCTCAGAGGCCTGTGGGCTGTGTTGGAAGGGACAACTGCCAGCCACTACATGCCCTGAGGAGGGACAGAGTGGTAGGAAGAAACCCAGGAGAGGGTATTAGCTGGACTACAGGGGGCCAATGCCCTCCTCTGTCCAGGAGTATCCTGGGGTCAGAAACTAGAGGAGGGGGTGGGCTGAGGTACCCTTACCTTTAGGCTACTACCACAGTCTCTAACTGCTAGACAGAGACTCAGCCCTGTCCCAGTTGTGCAAGTTAAACTCGGTGGCTTCTACTGAATTTGGATTTTTGGGTCCATCAGAACATGGAACAAAACTCGGTGATTGCACATCCATGTGGATCAGAATCACATAAAATATTCCTACAAACCTCCGTAGGATGCTACAGTTGAGGGGTTTTGTTTTTTTTGCCCAGGCCTCGTGCTAACAGTCAGCCCTTGCTTGAATCACTGTGCATCACTGACATCGTAAGATGAGAAATTTGTTAGATAAGCCTGGTCTGTGTTTATCTGTCTGTTTAAAATTGTGGATGCAATGTTTTTTTGGGGCTTGTGGGCTATATTGTTTTCCAAGCTACTGGAAAGTTTTATGTTGGGTTTTGCTACTGCATTATCACTCATGCCTGGGATGCCATTAGGGTTTTTGGGGGGGGTATGTAATATGTGATTTGGAAATATTATTGATTATCTTTCTTTACCCTGGCCTTTGTACAAGGAAATAGTAAAAGGAAAGGGAAATATGAGGAATTAAGGAGAAGACTCCATCACAATTCTGTCCCTGCTTTCCTCTTACCCCTGGGGGAAACAGCTATGCCAGCCCTTACCCTAGCCCAGGTTACTTCCCATCCATACTGACGCGGCTGTGGCACTGGTAGAGTCAAGGCTGTGCCCATTCCTGCCTGTCTGCATGGGATGTGGAGTAGGAGTCCAGAAGTGGCTTCTCTCCCTCCTTCCCTCGTGCTTCTACCCAATATATAGGTTAAAAGTGCTTGGGAACAAGAGGACGTGTGCAGAAGAGGAGCTTTCTGTCCCACTTAAGGCAATGAGGTTCCTCGTGGAATGAGGTATTACTCAGTGTAGGTGTACCTCAATCTGGTCCTCAGATAACAAAAGCAATAGTTATTGACACGAATGTCTATAGATGAGATAAGGCGGAGTTAATAAATAATGTATTTACAGTTACAGATAGTAACAAACCAAGTGAAAACTTACCTGACCATTGGCCTAAACCTTGAGACAAAGCCATCTATTGAAATTCAACAAGACAACGTCCACATCCTGTAACTTTCATAACTTTGCATGTCTCTGTGGGACATTTGCTTGCGATTTTTTTCCCATGGGCTGCTGGTTTTATCTGTGATCAGATGCAGAGATGCCCAAAGTTAAGTTGCCTTTGTGCAATTTTTGACCTCACAGAAATGTGCAGGGAAGGCTGTTGTGTAATTTCCAGCCTGCTTGCTCAGACCCAGAGGGCTAAGAAACTTCTGAACTTTTTGTGTGCTTCTCTCAAACAGACCTCCAGAGTTTGAGATTCCAGTCTTCTCTAGTCTATGGAACTAGGAGGACACCAGGTCTGTTTGGTGTAGGGGCAAATTCTCTGGCTCACCTTTTTCAGAATGACTCTCCAGAAGTGTTAAGAGGCTCTTGAAAAAGTTTTGTGCTCTGTTATTTATCGGATACGCTTCTCAACATTGTTTTGAAGGGAACCTTTGTTTCACAGCCTTGTTTGTTATATTTGTACAGCTCTGAGCTCTACACCTTTATAACTTCTGTGATATTAATTCACTCTCCATGTTCATCAATAATTTGAGCATGTTGAAATCTTTTTGGATACTGGTCATTCTTAAGGGAGCAGAGACTCTCACACCTGAGTTAAATGCTTTTATTTAACAACTAGATAAGCAACATCAATGAAACTGGATTTGGTATCTCTGAGAATCCCTAACGAGGGCTGGTTGAGAATTTTCCAATGACATTTGCCAAAACAAACTTTTCAGGGGAACATCCCAGCTTTGACTAATCTTTCATGAGGAGTTTCTCAGGTTCAGGGTAGAATTTGTGAGCAGTGAGAGACCCCAGAATAGCCAATAGCCTGATGGGTCAGGGCAGTCAGCCTGGGATACGAGCAGGAACATGAACCCGGGTCTCCTACATCTCAAGCTGAGTTTCCTGACCACCAGACTGTAGAGGCATTCTCTTGCTTTGTGTGGAAAAACTGAAAGCTCTCTTGTCCTAAAGCAGAATGGGACCATTTTGGGAAATCTTAAAATATTTAGTGGGACAGGGAAATGACTTATTGCCTAGCTGTACCAATAACGCTTGCCTGTGTCCGTGTCTCTCTCTAGCCTACTTCCTGTTACATACCTGTAGGGTCCACAAGATGGTGCTATTCCACACAGAACTGCTAATGCTTGATTGAAGGTGGTGATGGTGATATTTCGGGAGATGGATGTGAATCAGTTTTCTCTCCCATAGTAACTGCATCCTTGTAAAAATTAAGATTGATGGGCTAGCTATAGCTGTGCTACCACACTGTAAATCTGAAGTAACACCAATGACTTTGCTTTCCATTGACTCTGCCAGCTCTGAGTCTAAGAGCTGGCAGAGTGATTGCATAACTAAAATCAACTGAGTTAAAATAAATTTATACTGGTATAACTGAGAACAAAATTTGACCCAATATCTCTTAGTAAGTTGAGTTCCCATTGCCACTTTCTTCCAATCTCCTACAGTTGAAACAATATTGGATCCAGTTATTAAATAACTTTTCATTCAAATGTTGTTACCTGTTTGAGTCATGTCATATCAAATTGTTCTAAAAAATGCTCATGAGGGATCACATTAGATTACAGATCACATCCTAATCAAAGGGAATAAGGAAATGCATCACTGTTCCAATAAACATATATTGCACAGTGTAAATGTTCTCTCTGAACTCTTTTGCCTAAATGAATCAGAGACAAAGATGCAGAACAAATCATTTTGTTACCATTTTTAAGATGCATTAAATTAACCAGGAGTGGGGAGATACAGCACCTTCACTTCTTGGCATTATACCTGTTGGAATACCAATAGGACCTTGCCTCATACATTATTTCAGTAGCTGTCATAATGTACATGGATTTTTATGATTGATGCAGAATCAATAACACTACCAACTAGCCTACCTGATTTATCTTGCAATCATCAAGAGGAAATCATTTTGAGCTTATGACTCAGTGGATGTCAAGAAGTAAAGCTCTCACAAGAATGATTAAGGCTTAAGCTAACTTGCCTGCTCAGCAGTAATGGGGGTGGGAAATGCACAGAAGAGGTACTTGGAATAAAGTATCCATTTTGTCATCAGTAATAAAACAAAGTGCAAAAAAAAGAAAAGGTCGGCAATCAAATTAGATATGCCAAGGATCAGATAATACTTTGAGTTGGAGATAGGACAACCAGAATTGCCAATTCATCTATTATAATTCTGTAATTTACCTCTTTATAATAAATACCATTTAGTCTGATTATTCTGACATCCTGACATTGCAAAGATATTGCAAATCTAATTAAAAGAATATGGGTGAAAGTAAGAGACTGTTGGTGGGATAAAATCATCTATCCAAATTAATTCTGAGGTTTTATAGTAATCACAAGAACAATAAAAAAATAAGCTTTCTGGCCTGTTTCATGGTAAGAATCTGTTTTACAGTAAAATTTGTGATTACAATTTTTAAGTCCTTTTCACCCCCACTTCTCTATTCTGTTGTCATAGAATCAGAAACTATGGCATTATCCTGAGGGCAAAACTTCATCTCAAGTCCATGTGAAATGACTGCCCCCTGTGGTACTTCTGCCTGCCTGATCGGACCTATACTGGAAAGATTCTCCCACTACTTCTTTGATTGGGAATTCAGGTAAAGAAACTGACTGATTGCCCTAGGTGATGAGGACCCTATGACCAAGTAGTTACCAACCTGAAAGCTGGGTGTACAAAGCCAAGACCAGCTCCTGAAGAGCTTTATCATCAGTCTCTGCCAAACAACATTTGTACATATACAGGGTAGGAATATAATATGCTAGGGACAGATTGTCAGTTGTTTGACATCCACGATCTGGGCCAGTTTTTCTAATGAACTTAATGTGGGAAAACTAAATGGTAGCTGAATTCTCTGGCTGTCCGTTAGGCCTAATGTTAATGGAATGAAGATACTTTTATGATGTTTAATCACTTCCTTTAGAGATTTTTCCAGTCTGTTTAGACTACCTGAGGAATCCATTCTCTTATTGTGCAAAACTGCCACGTATGTCGTCAGCAGGGGTATCTAGGCTGGATTTCCCCCCTCGCTATAAAAGACAAGAAAACAAGGTAGGGCGTTCTTTGTTCTGACTCCAGGACTCTGTAATTTGCTCTTCCACCCTGGTCTGAAATAGCTTGAATTTAGTGACCTTCCAGGACTTTGGATATGTGACCTCATGACCTATATATACTGCGCTGACGTTACCAACTGTTAGGTTTAGAGGCACTGCAAAAGACACCTGTTTGTCTGGGTTTATGGAGAAGGCTGAGGCTGTGCTTCACATAAGCATGAAGGGGTGGACAGGAATCCTTGAAGGTGTTTGTCTGGCTGGGTTTCTGCGGAAATGATTGCTCTAATGGCACTGGGATTTTATTGTGGATCGTTAGAGGTGGGGGTGCCTGGGGCCTTGTAGAAAGGTGCTTTAATTAATTAATTAATTAATTAATTAATTAATAATTAAATTAATTCCTGACCTGCTGAGAAATCAACTCTGGCTGGGATTGATAGCAGCTTGTATATGGGCCTGTAAGGAAAACAAATTCTTACAGGCCTGATTCTCATTTACGCTCATGTCCTTTTACTGCTCTGGCAGTATAAAGGGACCTAAAAGTGGGTGTCAAGTATGAAGTCATTGATGTTCATTTTTTTTTTTTTTTTTTTTAAAAAGAACTGAGGCATTTGTTGACGCCCCTTTTGCTGGAATGTGCACGTAGGACTAAGTACAACTTCTGAAGTGAAATCCTGTAGGTCAAATTAGATTCTTACAGCTGTCAAGGTATTCCTATCACATAGTGCAGCGAATTTAAATACTATAATAAAAAGTTAATTAAGCATAATATGCAATATATATCTGAAGTATAAAAATGAAGGACTAAAATTAATAGTGCAAGAATGCGATTCGTTCAATTTTGAACTAATGGGTTTTACATGATATCTTGCATTAAACTATAGGCTCATTTGGGGGCTGCAGGATAGTAAACTTTTATCAGCACTTAATTTTGTTTAATTTAGAGCAGAGTTCTGGAATAACATTTATCAGACACTTCTCAAATTAGGTTAATTATGTGTGTCAATTTTGTTCATAAATCATTTTTAAAAATAGACTAGGGACACAAGGTGGGTAATACACTACATTAGCGTTAATGTCTTCTCATAGCACATTTTTATCCAGATAACAACAATCTGATGCTGCTGTAAATCATTTGTTTGTAATGACTGTAACAATCGCAAGTGGAATAGGAATAAGGTTTCAGGAGAGGTCTTAAGATATTGCAGGGCATATTCTGCAGAATATCTATAGGTGTACACCAAAATGGGAGATTATGCTATGCCTTGGAAACGATATACAAAGTGTATCATCTTGTATACTTCACAATGACAGCAAACAGTCTTTATTGGAAAGCAAACATCAGTCATTTGTATTGCACTACACAAGTCTGTCTATAAATGTCAGCATTTCACATTGCCTTTCTCAGCTACTGCATAACAAAGGGAAACCACCTGAGCTGCAGGTGTGCTTTTATTGATAGGGTTGTTTAACTAGTAGTGCATGGAGTGAATTTGGAGAATGAATTGATCTACAAAAACACTCTGCATTTAAAGATGTTTCTTTATATTGCTGATAGAGGCCATGGTTTTATCTGTACAATGAAAAATTCCTCAGACAATGTCCCCTCCTCCAAACCTAGAAAACTTCATTTAAAAATAAAAATAAAAAGGTTAAGGGTGTAAGGTGACTACGGCGTACTTACCTATCACATCCTCTACAAAACTAGGGAAATTAACAGCTGGGAAATGATTAGTTAAGGGTATCATAAATCTTAAACCACATAATAAATATAGTGGCCTTGATCCAGTCCTTGCATCTGACCAAGATGAAGTCTATAGATTATCTGGGCAGGAAGGATGTAGGTGGCTTTGCATTCCTCTGATTCTGCAATTGAACAGTCACCTGTTCTACTCCCGGGGCAACCTAGAACAGTCTCAAGGCTACACTAAATTACTCCTGGCTGCCCATGGCACCCAAAGGGCATTCCAGTAGCTAAGGATGTCAATGGGACTATAAGAGGAGCTGGTATCCAGCTGACTATAGCAATTATATGTCATGAGATGATTTCCCATCACCAATGCTGGGAGAATCTTCAGGAAGCTAATTAAACTTGGTTTATGGCCTCTTTGCATTGCTACGGAACTGTAGTAAGGCCAAGAACCTGACCCGTTTTCCTTATCAAGTATGGAGAGAGATTTCTTTACAAAACCTTAACTCTGACCTATGAAGTTTTTAAACGAGGTACAATGGGTTTTTTTTTCTTGATTTCAGTATCTAAGGGCTCTTTGGAATGAGTCTACACCAGAGTGAAGTTAAGAGCAGATACTGCACAGCAACAGGGTCCATTGCAGACAGTCAGTGGAGGCTAGCGCAGAGTACCCTTGCTTGCTGTGAACTAATTGTTTATGTAGACAAGCCCTAAGTATTTTCTTTTATGGGATGCTCTTCAAGACAGTTGGGTCCAGACTCTGTGATTCAGGCCCAACTATACGAAATACTAGTATTTTAGCTTTGGCAGAGTTGGTAGTATCTGATGACGCTAAAAGATGAATTCAGATCCACATAGGAGAAGCTCATCCTATTCATAAAAGGATAGAATGCATATGCGAGTTATAGGTCATTTAACTGTGGATCTATCTGTCTAGCTTATCTCCTCAATTTTAATCTATCTAATTTTATCTTCTTTAACCTACCTATAATTTTTCTAAGATATCCATCACTGTAGTATCTAAGAGGAGAAACTGAAATCAATAAATAAAATGACAAAAAGCGGTTATTGTATTTAACTTGAATTTACTGTGCTTTTCCTTTTGTCATATTTTGCTTTCTTCTTAGTATGCCAGAGAGCTCTTTTGGTTTTCTTCTATACAGATCAGGAACAGATAAGCAGCTATAATGAACAAGACAATTGTTAACACTTACTGATCCCAATTCTGCCCTTACACTGCAGTTAATTCCATTTACTTCAATGGAATTGAAAGGATATAAATAAGGAAAGGATTAGTTCATTGTGTGTCAGCATCTGCTTTTAGGTGTAATTGTGCCAACTCCTGTGGAAAAATAATTGCTGGTGAGGTGTATATATAAAGACTATATAAAGTTGTATATTACAGATGTTATGAACAACTATAAAAATATACTCTAGTTTGTCTGTGGAGTAAAGAGCTATGTTCAAAGAAGTAGAAGGTAGATATGGTGGAGCTTCTGTTGATACAGAGCCAAAACCTCTCTCCACCTCCAAATTCTTGAGCAGGTACCCACACAGCAGCAGAGCTGCCACAATTCCATTGTGCATAGAATAATAGAATATCAGGGTTGGAAGGGACCTCAGGAGGTCATCTAGTCCAACCCCCTACTCAAAGCAGGACCAATCCACAACTAAATCATCCTAGCCAGGGCTTTGTCAAGCGTACCCTTAAAAACTTCTAAGGAACGAGATTTCACCACCTCCCTAGGTAACGCATTTCAGTGCTTCACCACCCGCCTAGTGAAAAAGTTTTTCCTAATATCCAACCTAAACCTCCCCCACTGCAACTTGAGACCATTACTCCTTGTTCTGTCATCTGCTACCACTGAGAACAGTCTAGATCTATCCTCTTTGGAACCCCCTTTCAGGTAGTTGAAAGCAGCTATCAAATCCCCCCTCATTCTTCTCTTCCGCAGACTAAACAATCCCAGTTCCCTCAGCTTCTCCTCAGCAGTCATGTGTTCCAGTCCCCTAATCATTTTTATTGCCCTCTGCTGGACTTTTCCAATTTTTCCACATCCTTCTTGTAGTGTGGGGCCCAAAACTGGACACAGTACTCCAGATGAGGCCTCACCAATGTCGAATAGAGGGGAACGATTACGTCTCTCGATCTGCTGGCAATGCCTCTACTTATACAGCCCAAAATGCCATTGGTGGTCTTGGCAACAAGGGCACTCTGTTGACTCATATCCAGCTTCTCATCCACTGTAACCCCTAGGTCCTTTTCTACAGAACTTCTGCCTAGCCATTGTGTCCCTCATCTGTAGCAGTGCATGGGATTCTTCCTTCCTAAGTGCAGGACTCTGCACTTGTCCTTGTTGAACCTCATCAGATTTCTTTTGGCCCAATCCTCTAATTTGTCTAGATCCCTCTGTATCCTATCCCTACCCTCCAGCGTATCTACCTCTCCTCCCAGTTTAGTGTCCTCTGCAAACTTGTTGAGGGTGCAATCCATGCCATTCTCCAGATCATTAATGAAGATATGGAACAAAACCTGCCCCAGGACCGACCCTTGGGGCACTCCACTTGATACCGGCTGCCAACTAGACATGAAGCCATTGATCACTACCCGTTGAGCCTGACAATCTAGCCAGCTTTCTATCCACCTTTTAGTCCATTCATCCAGCCTATACTACTTTAACTTGCTGGCAAGAATACTGTGGGGGAACGTGTCAAAAGCTTTGCTAAAGTCAAAGAATAACGCGTCCACTGCTTTCCCCTCATCCACAGAGCCAATTATCATAGAAGGCAATTAGATGAGTCAGGCATGACTTGCCCTTGGTGAATCCATGCTGACTGTTCCTGATCACTTTCCTCTCCTCTAAGTGCTTCAGAATTGATTCCTTGAGGACCTGCTCCATGATTTTTCCAGGGACTGAGGTGAGGCTGACTGGCCTGTAGTTCCCCAGATCCTCCTCCTTCCCTTTTTTAAAGATGGGCACTACATTAGCCTTTTTCCAGTCGTCCGGGACCTCCCACAATCGCCATGAGTTTTCAAGATAATGGCCAATGGCTCTGCAATCACATCCGCCAACTCCTTTATCACTCTCAGATGTAGCGCATCTGGCCCCAGGGACTTGTGTTCATCCAGTTTTTCTAAATAGACCCTAACCACTTCTTTCTCCACAGAGGGCTGGTTACCTCCTCCCCATGTTGTGCTGCCCAGTGCAGTAGTCTGGGAGCTGACCTTGTTCATGAAAACAGAAGCAAAAAAAGCATTGAGTACATTAGCTTTTTCCACATCCTCTGTCACTGGGTTGCCTCCCTCGTTCAGTAAGGGAGGTAATGCAATGAGAGGAAGTCTCAGTAGAGGATGTGTGTGAGGATTGCACATCATATCCTGCATGCACTGGAGTCGTGTCAGGGTGGAGTTCTTTTTGGTGTGTAGGAAGAATGGTTGAGGAATGATGGGCTATTGACAATGAACATGTTACTGCATGCATCTACTGGCCAAAATCCCCAGAACTACTATACTCCATGCTGCTAGGCTGGGGAAGGATACATTCCCCAAACGAAGGCCATTTTCTCCGACTTTCATATGAAACAAGAACTTGGTCCATAGAAAAACAGCCAAATAAACAAATACCTCTTAGTGTTTTTGTGCTTTCCCCCTCCAGGGCTGTCAGCTGACAAATGGCTTTACTCTCCAGAATGTCCTATTCTTGTATGGGCTTCTGTTCTATCACATTACCATGATATGCACTTGTGCTTCGTAAGACTCCCATTTATGCGAATCAGCAGCTAGAGATTATTTATCTATATAGTTTGGGTTCTCGGTGATGAAATGAGAAGTCAGCAGGATTTGGGCACTTAACTCTATTGGAATCCTATCAAAAGCCTCATTTACTACACCACAGGTAATGAGGTCTAGTGGTTGGAGTACTGGACTGGAACTCAGGAGACCTGTGTTCTATTCTCGGCTTAGCCACTGGCTTGCTGGGTGACCTTGGAGTCACTTCACCTCTATGCCTCAGTTTCTCCATGTGTAAAACAGGGTTAATGATACTGAACTCCTTTGTAAAGCACTCTGAGATCTGCTGATGAAAAGCACTATTTAAGAGCTGGGTGGTATTATTATTTTATTAGTAGGATGCTCTTTACTTTAGCAGGCAAAGACGTAACACAATCCAGTGTCTGGAAATTGAAGCTGGAATAATTCAAAATGGAAATGAAAAGGCATTTTTAACAGTGGTGGTAATTAACTATTGGAAATGCTATCCATGTGGTAAATTCTTCTCAAATCTTGATTTTAATGACTCCAAGTAAAGATGTTTCTAAAATACGTGTGGACAGACCCATAGGTGTTAATCATTGAACTCAATGGAGCTATTCCTATTTACACCAGCTGAGGATCTGGCCCAAGCTGTAGTTTAGCCCCAAGTTGTTGGGCCGTATGCAGTAGTTACTAAGTAAACTTCCATGGCTTGGAGATCAGACAGAATGGCTATGCTCATGGCTTTGTGCCTTCAAAATCTGTGAATGCATAAAATATAATTTATTACTATCAGAGTTGACCAGGAAATACACTTAAAACAAGTTGCTAAACCTTCAGTTTCTCACCAGCTGTTAGGCATCCAAAAAAAAAAAAAGGCCAGGCAGATGGGCTGGCAAACATTACCTAATTTTCATTCTTCAGGGAAACTCAAGCTTTTTTTGAAGAGTTTTCTAATGCACTGGCACTTCGTTAGCTTCATGTTATGATAGGAAGAGAGTGCGCACTACTTCTCTAACTTGCTTTTAGTGAAGCATGTTCATGCCAGCGGAAGATTCTTCGCTTGAACTGAAGCAAAGACTTAACATGGAAACAAAATTATCTTCATGAAAAGCTTTTTTTTTTTCCCCTCCTCCTTCCCCAAAAACTACTTTAGAGCTAATACATTAATAAAAGCGCTTAAGAAATAAACTACTATTCATGTTTCTCATCTTTTGTTACTGATGTTACCCTTTGTTACTTTTGTTAGCTATCTGCATATCCACTTAATTTTCTCACCTCCGAATACAGTGCTGCTTGTTTTTCAGATATGAGGCTTTACTGCTGAAATAATATTCTATTCATTATCAGAAGGCTGATAATGGGAAAGAGATAAGTTCTGTATGAAAGTAATTTTGGCCTGGAGGCACTGCGATCTTCGGTAACTAATACTTTTAATGAAGTTACATATGACTTGTATTATTTAGAAATGTATGTTTATATATTTAACAAAAAAAACAAAAAAAAACTTCAAGAGCATGAATACGCTCCATTGAAGGCATGACTCTCTGGAACGATACTGACATCCAGAGGCAGAGATTTCAAAAAGTCTGCCACCAACATTCACACTCTCAGCCACTCCATGTTCAAAATCCTTGTCCTCACTGTTAAGAGACTATACTGCTCTTCCTCCGCCCACTCTTTTCATCTCCTGTCACCCCCTACCTTGCCCCCTGTGCTTTGCCTACACTTCTTGCTTCATTGCTTCCTTGTTCTCTTCCTCCCACTCTCATCTCTTCCCCCCCCCCCCACCACCCACATCACTCTCCTTAGCACCAAGCATATAAATCATTCTTGAAACCCACTTCTTTCAGCTTGCTTTCCACTACCGCTTTTCTGCACCATTTCCTTCTCTTGGCTTCCTCTACCTCAGCCTCTGTATAAAATAGGGTGACCAGACAGCAAATGTGAAAAATTGGGACGGGGTGGGGGGTAATAGGAGCCTATATAAGAAAAAGACCCCAAAATCGGGACTGTCTCTCTAAAATCGGGACATCTTGTCACCCTAGTATAAAACAGTAGAACTTATAAAACTCATTCACTGTGCTCTGAGTTGCATTAAATCAATCTGATTGATCCCTTCTTGTCCCTACCCATCTCCCTCTTACTTTGCTCCTTATCTTCATGTTGTACATTTGTCTAATTTAGGTACCGGTATGTTTTTTGGGAGCCACATGACTGTGGCTTTTTTGTCTCTGTTAAATGCCGGACAAAGTTATGTTGCTTTATAAAAGTTTGCTAATATTATTTAATACCTGCACTTTTTGGTGCATCTTCTGCAGGGAAGAGAATTTTACCTATAGTGAAGACCAGCACTAGATCAAGGAGTGAAATTCTGGCCTCAGTGAAGTCAATGGCCAAATTCCCACTGACTTCAGTGGGGTCAGGATTGTGCCTATGGAACTTGAGTGAAACTTAAATTGTTTGTAGATCAAGTGCTGGCCCTCTGCTTGGGGTGTGGGATGGGATTCCACTATATCACCTGCTTTTAATTATCTGGCATTGCAGTATTTTTGAACAAGCATTTAGGTGTGAACAGTGCTGAGTCCAGGATTGTGGAGAAAGGTCTATCCATTTTGGAAGTAGACCTGAGTACTGCAAGAGTAATGAGATCAACTTGTTCTTGTCTTCTGCTGACTTTCTGATTTGCTTTGAGCCCTGGCTAAATTCTAGTATGGATGATTATATTCTTCCTAACTAATTCCCCCTGTAGTGTCAGTTGCATATGGTATTTTTTCACTTCCCTTTGTGTAGTGTTGCTGGGAGCTATTAAACAGTTGCCACATTTCACCCCAGAATTGGCTGCATTTCAGAAGTGTTTCATATTGGTTTGTAAAGCATCCTGGAATTAATCTGGATTAAGGGTGCCGTATAAACATGAGAACATTTGCATCCCTTCATTAAACAGACATTTTTCTTACCCTATGAATCTTAGAAAATATTCAGCTAATTTTTCTTTTTTCCACATTTTAGTAATGTTCAGAAGTCACCTTTTTCTCCCACAATCCTTATGCAAACCATATTCTCCTGCGTCTAAAGAAAACAGATCCTGTGTGTTTCGTCTTCTGAGCCATCACACAAAATGCAAGACTTAAAACAACCTCTCTATCTTTATTTCTTCTCTCTAGCCCCCATATGAAAGCAATATGTCTAATGGTTACAGCACTACAGGCAGTGGGAATTAGGAGTTTTGGTTGCTGCCACTGTTTCATTGTGTGGCCTTGGGCCTCTAATGGAAGAGGCTGAAGAAGTGCAAAATATTTATTCATTATGCCCTACAACAGGAGGAGGAAGGATGGCCTAGTGAGCAGAGTACAGAAACGGGATTCAGGAGATCAAGCCTCAGTTCCCAGCTCAGGCACAGACTTTGTCTGCCCTGGAAGTCTTATCTACCCAGTGCCCTCGATCCCTTAAAATGGGGGAATCATTCGTCCTTATCTCAGAGCATGCTGGGAGGACAGTCATGATGGCTAGGTGCTCATCTAGTACCATAATGAGGTCCAGATAAATATGTAGATAGAACCCACAACCTACTTTCTTTAGTAAGCATGATTTTTGTACTCATTTGTACTAACAAGAAAATTTGCTGTGTTTTTCTTATGAAATCATAGTAATTTGTCAGTTTAAGTACCCCAAAGCTGGTCACGTCATATTATCTATGAATTCATATCTTGAAATGAGAATTTGGTTTTGCAGTTCAAAATTGGCCAATAATTGGGGAATTATATTTGAATGAAGGAGTAAAGGGTTTATTTAGGAGTTCTTGAAAAGCTCATTAAATTGAAGTTATAAAACCAGCAGTGCAACCAGGAATACAACATAATAGCTTGGAATAGTGGCACTTTTCCCATTAATATGCATGACTTTTACTGCTGCTATTTAATAGTTGAAAAGTCACTCTTAAAATGCATTTATTTTGTGTTCTTCCCCTTCTGGACTTCCACTCTGGCATTTTGGATTGTACAAATGAATGTATCCAAACAACCTTTCCAAAATCTGCCTGCCTCTCAGGCTCCCTTGTTAATTTGAGCTTAAATTTATCCATTTGTTTGGTGGTCCCTTTTGGCCTTAGAATCTACATTGTGCTGAGGAATGAGGCTTCGTAAAACAAGGAAAATATTGATTCTTTCCCTGTTGGATATGAAAAAGTTTGTCGCAAGTGGGGTTCCACTAAAGAAGAGTAAAACCACTATTTCGGTCAGGATGATGTCAATGCATCCTAATTTGTTTCACTGCTGGCCAGTTATTGACCCATCCTATGTGTCCATGCAGAGAAGCAAAGAGGGGCAAGGTGTCCCAGTTCTCTGTTCTGGCTATTTGTCATGTGGATAGCTGCTTGGGAGGTAGATCAGCCTTGGTGGAGCTGCTATTTCTTCTCCTTCCTTGTGCATGTGGGCAGGGAGATGAAGGGAATTTGCAGAGACATAGCTTCATTGCAGCATTTGCACAGTTGTGCCCATGCTGGAAGATCTATGCTACACTGTGCATCAGCCCTATACTCGATGCATCTCCCCCACCCTTAAGCACAATGGGAACACCGAGGCAGTTTGTGACTCGATGGGCAACGATCTGCTTCCCAGTCTACAACAATCTGCAGCTCCATAAATGGGTCTAGTATTAAAGTTGTGATCAAACTCTCTATTAGAGGTCATTACAGATGTTTTGTACCTTCCTCTGAAGCACGTGGAACTGACTGCTGTCAGAGAAAGGATATCTGTATGGTATTATTCTGGTCCCTGTATGGCAATTCCTGTCCTTTTTGTATCTAGTTAGTATACAGGGAGTACATTAGATATGAATCCTCTGGAGCCAAATTCAGTGGTCTTGAACTGAGAGGAACTCCCAATGATTTCTGTCTGTCTTTTCCTTCCTAAACTTGCTATTGCAGAATTTAGTCCAGGGTACCACTAGGATCACAGAGAACACTAGGATCACAGAGAACTTCAGTTCTGGAGCATTGATATCCCACCTTATCCTATAGTGGAGTAACACATTATTTTCCTCCCACAGAATTCCATTTTGTTTAATGGAATTCACTCTGCACATCAGTAATCCCTTCCAGGACAAGTACGATTTATTATTTTTAAAGTCTGCAGGGCTGTAGATGATTTTTGGGTCCACTCTAGAAAACCAGATGAGAACCCTATCAGCCACTGAGGTCTGGTTCCCGATGCAGACTACTCCATGTGGGCCCCTTTCTATGAGAAATATCTATGAAGGAATAAATGAGGGATGCATGATCTTGTCTTTGACTGCAGTATAGTGGCTTGCTGTGTTTCTAAAGCTATATTATAGATGTTTGTTTTTGAAAAGGGGTGGGGAAAGGCAGAAATGATGAAGATAAAAAGAATATTCTAAATTTTGATAGCTCATTTGTAATAAGCAGGTTGTTTTGACAGGCTTTTTAAATTGCAAAGAGGAACAAAATCAGTCCATAAGTTATTCTAACTTGTTATTACATGTCATCCTCCTGTTTGCACTGCTGGTTTTTATAACTCTCCTGCCCTGTCTTCTACACAGGAATGTTACCATCTTTAAAGCTGATGTTCCAAAAATATCTCATGTTAGCAATAGCTTCTGTCACCGCTCTTGACAGGAATTGCATTATATTTTGGCTATTCTAGAAGAACTATCGGTACACAGAAGGTTAATGTTTTGACTGCTGTTTTCTACAATCTTTTTTTTTTTTTTTGTGGTTCTACAGTACTCTCCTTTGGAACTGTGGCAGTTACTATGGCATGTACAGCATATTATTGCGGTTTATGGATTACACATTTGCAGTAGAAGAATTTAGGGAATGTGGTGGTAGAGTTTTTATGTTTACATTCCAGTGTTTGTGTGGCCTTTGGCCTCCAATGGAAGAGGCTACAGAAGTGCAGAGTTTTTGTTTTTTAATAAAAGGAGTAAAAAGAATGGTCTAGTAAGTGAAGCACTGGAATAGGACTCAGGAGTCCAGGCTTCAGTTCAAAACTCAGCCACAGACTTCCTGGCAATCATTACATACTGTGGTTACTCTTATACCTTGACAGTTATAATGCTAGTACTTCTAAATGTGTCTTGATTCATTGAGGTACTGATCCTAAAAGGAGTTTCTTATAGGCTTGGGACTCAAAGGATCAATCTTTTCCTCTTTGACAATTTCTCCTTGGAAACCTGTAGCTCCAAAATCAATGCAACTAGCAGAGCTCAGATTTCATAATACAGTTATTATTGATTGTCCTTATGAGGGTAGCACCTGAAGACTGGGACCTGATTGTGCTAGGCACTGTACAAATACTGAACAGTAGAGTGTCTTGGTGCTGAAGAGCTTCCAATCTAAAATAATTAGTGAAAGATCAAACCCTTGGTAATGATTTAAATAGAAATTGTGACTATATCAAGGCTTTTCATGAGCATTTCAGATTTTTCACTGTCTTGGGGGTGAGGGAGGGAGATGTTAGACAAAATTGCAGGTGACTGATCACCAGGAATGATGACAAAAACCAGCCAAGTCTGCCTTGGATAAATAGACAAGAACTGTTCAGTATCGCACTACTCCCAGTCCTGTGCTGAGCGCCACTCAAGGTTTATGGTTCGCTGAAGTCCCATTTAGACCTTGTTATGAGACCTTAAGAAATAGCTCTCTGCACAGGGCTAAGTTTTACTCTTTAGGAACAGGAAGTACAGAGGAACCTTTTAAGACAAAATTGTCAAGCTTTGTCACTGTAACACGGTTTTTATAACATTGGGAAGTGATTTAGGGAATGCAATAAAAATAATCACATTAAGTCACCATGGATTTTTTTTGTTTGTCTAATGAAAGGACAGGTCGTGGCCCACCTAATATTCCTGCATGACTGAGTAATGGAGGTGCCCTGTCTTGGATATCCCTGGTGTTGTGAACAGCTGGGGAGGAAGCAGACTCTGCAGAGCCATTACTCTTTTCCTGCACAAGTTGGTGCAGGGCAGGGGCAGAACCTTGGATTCGCACCTCAAACTGCAATTTGCCTGGTAATGCAACTGCACTGGAGTGCCAAGGGACATGCACTCTACCTGGCAGAGGGCTGGGGCCAGGGCTGGGTACGTTCTCCCCCAGCATAGATGGGGCTGATTGTGACCCTCTGATTAACTGGTTCCCAGGTGGCTTCTGGAGCAGCACAGCAAACCAGTGCCCCTTACATGAGACTCATGGCAAAGCCACCGTTTAGCCTTCAGTATTTTCATGCAATCGCATATGCCTTGTCACACAGTTGCTATATTGGGTGAAATCCTGCCCCCCATTGAAGTTAATGGGAGTTTTGTCATTGACTTCAATGGGACCAATATTTTACCCTCCTTTCATAAAAGTTAATAGAATTTTAGTTAGGATCTGTGTACATTTATTACTTTACTTCAGTGTTTTTGATAGGTAATAGTGACAAAAATGTTAGCAATGCTGCAATAAACTAGCAAACCCTTTTTTCTCTCTGTGATTTATTGGGTAAAATTTGCCTTAATTTCTAGTCATCAGAAGTGTTTCTATACAAGGTGATTAAAAAAAGCCATACTTTAAAGGCTTTGAAATGAGTTGTATTTGAAGTAGGAGGAAGAAAGTATATTTACTACAAATGCCAATGAGAGTCAGGTTTACGACTTTTCTCTCTGGGAAGATTAAGATAAAATTTTATTTGCAATTCTTTAAAAACAAAACACCCCCCCCCCCCCAAGAACAAAAACAAACACAACCCATACAGCTAATGTAGCTTCCTACTTTCTTCTGGCTTACATTTGGAGAGAATTCAAGAATACCTATTTCAGAGGAATATTGTGATCCCGTGAAGGAGTTTGGCCTCTTAAATTGAACACAAATGAATTATTCATAACTGATTTATTCTTTGCAGTGTGGGATTTTGGAGTGTTTTCCAAGGATAAGAAGCCTATCAGGGGTTCGTATTTTCACAGCATCTTCATCCCAGAGGAACTTTCTCTAGGGGACTGTGATGGGGCATCTGCCCCACACTGGTGGAGAAAGGGCTAAAAGTAGCTCTGGGGAGGCTGCACAGCAGACAGCCAATCTGTGAGGGGCTGCAAGGAGCAGCCAATCAGGGCAGAGCAGGCCTATATATAAAGAGAGCTGCAGGGCAGAGGAGGCAGCTCCCTCTTGGGGGCCCAGGGAGAAAGGACTGGGTCACTGAAGGGCTGAGGGAACCACCACCACCACCGCCACCACCGCCACCAGCAGGTAGGTAGCAAGAGGGAGCTTCAGCCTGACTGATGGAAAGACTGAAGCCCAGATACAGGGGCAGAGAAGGTACTAGGAAGTGGCCCAGGAAAATGGACGGTGTGGGTTGATGGAGACACAGCATGTGGCTGCTGCCTAGAGAGTCCCTGGGTTGGGACCCAGAGTAGTGGATGGGCTCCAGTCTCCCCCTTCTCGTCCCCACTTGCCACTGAGGGGAGTGGCCAGTGAAGGGCTGCAGTTTGCCACTGAGGCAAGTGGCTAGAACCTTGGGCTGCAGTCGGCCACAGAGGCGAGTGGTTGGACAGAGAACTGTTGCTCCCCCCGAAGGGGGGCGGGGAGAATGGAATGGGGCACAGCAGAGGGCTGTGTCCCGAAGAGGATGCCACGATCCTTGAGGCGATGTGGGTCTGGAGCAGAAGTGATGGCAGGCGAGACACCACCAGAGGAGGGCACCCTGAGAAAAGACTGAGCTAATTCCCAGAATGAACAGCAGGAGGCACCACAGTAGCGAGGCAGAACCATTACAGCGACTTGTTAGCTTAGCTGGATATTACGTAGACACACTAATCGCACTTCAGGGATCAGATCCTCAGTTGAAAATCAACAGTTCACACTAGCTGAAAATCTCGCCCACTATATCCTTTTAAAAATATATATGTAAAAGGAGATAGTGATCAGTCCTTTTCCATGTCCACCAAGGGTAGGACAAAAAGTAATTGGCTTAATCTACAGCAAGGGAGATTTAGGTTGGATATCTGGAAAAAAAAAATTCTTACTGCAAGGTTAAGCACTGGAATAGATTAACTAGGGAGGCTGTGGAATCCACAATCCATGGGAGGATTTTAAAGAACGGGTTAGACATCAGTCAGGAATGGTCTACATCTACTTAATACTCTCTGTGTTGGCGCATGGACTAGATGACTACTTGAGGTCCCTTCCAGCCCTATGATTCTATTTGAAATTTGCATTTCAATGTTTCATTTACAAAAAATTTTGAGATTGCAACTTTGTCCTAATTTGGGATAATGAAGAAAATTATTTCAGATTCTTATGGGATGGGAAAACTGGTTTTTCTCTGCTCTCCTCAGAGCAGAATTTTTAAACTTTTTCTCAGTGAAAGGTAAATGTGATAAGCATATTTCCCCTTTTCTGGGATTTGCAAATAAATTGTGAATATCCACAAAGTCTCAACATGTATTGGATTAGTTGCCTTCCAGACATAGATTCATTTATCATTGGGTAATGCATTTGCGTGCTTGTCAAAATAAAAAGAAAAGGAGTACTTGTGGCACCTTAGAGACTAACAAATTTATTAGAGCATAAGCTTTCGTGAGCTACAGCTCACTTGCTCACGAAAGCTTATGCTCTAATAAATTTGTTAGTCTCTAAGGTGCCACAAGTACTCCTTTTCTTTTTGCGAATACAGACTAACACGGCTGCTACTCTGAAACTTGTCAAAATAGGACGTCATCCTTGCCAATTATGCTTTTTTTTTTTTTTCAAGGGCACCATGTGACCTGTGGTGTAGTCCAGATTTTAAAGTAACAGATGCATAGATTTTAACAGTAATAACTGCAGATAGAGGATGTGCCCTATGTGACATGTCATATGACTGGGGGTATCTTCCTTCATAACCCTGCCCTACATCATGACAGAGGCTGGGAAATAACTACCCAGTTTCCTAGCAGCCCCCCTGTGATCTGCACTTCTTGCTGCTGTGGGTATCCATGCTATTAAGTATTAATAAACCTCTTCTATGAAGGCTTGCAAAGTGCTGAGCATTCTGGTCCTGATCTTGCATAGCATTTAAGCATGTGAATGGTCCCACTGTGAAGTCAATGGGATTATTTATCAGCTTGCAGTTAAGCACATGCTTAAAAACTGTGCAAGATTGGGACTAGTATTGTGCATCTTCCAGGATCAAGCCCTAAATTATAATACAGTGCTTTGTGTGTTCATACGCTTCAGATGCGTCACATTAAATAAATCAGTCCCCTTACAAGATTACACATTGTAATAAAGCATTTAGTAGCTAAAAGTCTTCAGTTTTTTCATCTTATACAAGCACCATGAAATCTTAATGTTGTTAGAGATTAAATCATTTATGTTGCTTGCATAAGAGAAAATGGCACAGGGTATGCCATGGGCTCAGTTTGCTTGGGTTTTTCTCTTAGTGACAAAGTACAAACAAAATATATTTGGATCGGGAAAATATCTTTTCACCAAACAAAAACAAACTGAAGAAAAATAACGAAATAAATCAAGAAGACAATTTGAAGAATAGATATTGTTGCAGAAGTGTTCTGTTCTTTTCTAAAGTGACACTGTTTTCTCCATGTAATAGTAGATTCATCAGTCATTAAGAAGTACAAGTATTCTTTGTTTTCCTTTAAACAAATGCATTGAATGCCAACAGAGAAATATAAGTGAACCAAGACTTTATGGCACCTCCTGCCCCCAGCTTGTTTGAAAGATTTACAAGAAAAGTTCTCTGTTATTTAGGTGGAAGTCTTTGTGATTTTTTTGGTTTGTTTCAATGTTGCAGTCATCAACAAGGAAGGCATTTAGACATGAGGCAAATATCATTTATAGATCTGAAATTACTAAGGAATTTAAGTCCTGTGACATGTCTGAGAATAGCTGTCTAAGCAGATAGTTTAAATCCCCTAAATTGTGCAACATAGAAACAAAAGGAGAAAGGAGATAAGCCAGTGTTGCTGGATTTTTAATTTGCTGATTCACTTTTCATGTAGTGATGTTCTTTTAAATGCATTCTTTCAGAAAATTAAATCACATTATATTAGTCAATAACTTACTGACTGATATTAAAATTAGAGAAGGACGTGACGTTTTGGGTTTAGATTGACATTTTCCCAAAGTTAGGAGGCATTCAGACTGGGTTCTGATTCAGGCCCTCTTATGAACTGCCCCTGTGTACTGAAAGTGAAATTTATCCCTCTGTAAAGAACCCCCACAAAGCCTCCGGTCTCACTTAAGCCCTATTTCGAGGGCCAAAGTATCTTCAGATGTGTATGGGCCTCGTGGTGGAGAATTTCACTTTGGAATCACACTGGAAGGAATGTACAGGGGGTGCACGTGGCTGAAGGAGTTTTGTTTGGATCTGCCATAATACTTTGGGACTCCCAGGTGAGTCATGCTGGAATAGTATCTCTGCCTACAATAGAGGATGCAGCATCCTTCCTGTTATGCATGTGACCAGCTTCACGAGTTACTGTGTGCGTCAGTAGTGGAAGAGACAGGAGAGAGTTAATGGAGCCTCTGGCAGCACAGTTCCTATAGGAACCTACTGCCTAGGAGCTGCTGAAGTTTGATGAAGGTTCTGAGGCATGTGGATTTGAAACAGACTCCCCCCCCCCCCCCGTGTCTGTCTGAAAGATGCTCCTCAGATCTGTCAGTCATGTGGTGGCAATGTGGTAGGGTGACCAGACAGCAAGTGTGGAAAAATTAGGACGGGGTGGGGGATAATAGGAGTCTATATAAGAATAAGACCCTAAAATCGGGACATCTGGCCACTCTACAATGTGGGGTTTTGACACCATTGTCACCCCTCATACCATATGGAAAAGGGTCAGTGGGCTGAAACTTGCGGAGGATTCACTCCCTTCTACAGATTATCATGATGATAGGGCTCAAGGTTGGGATCAGCTCCCTAATGTTGAGGTACTTCTCTGAAGTTTCTCTGGTTAATAAATTACTGAAGTACAGGGAGCGAGAATGAGAGAAACCTAGTCCAAATCAGATAGAGCAGAGACTTGAACCTGGGGATCCCACATGCCAGGTGAGTGCCCTGACCACCAGACCTTTGGCCAGGGTTTAAATTCTGATAGAGTATTTCTTGGAGTCCCCCCGTGACCACCCTCTCCCCTCCCCACCCAACATGCGATGAAAACTCTAGGGAGGGGATGTAAAAATATTTACCGGAGCTCCAATCCAGACAGCTCCCGCTGAATTTAAGCCCTGTCTTTGGCTATTTTGTTGTGGGGCCCCCACGTTTTTGTTTTTTTTTTTTTTTGAGGGAAATTTTTGCAAGGTCTCATTTGTGTTCCAATGAGGAATGAAAGCATATTTCAAAACCTCATTTTCTATGTGAAACTGAATTCTTGTTTTCCAGCCAGCCTATAAAATAAAGCATTGTGAACCTGCTGGACAATCAAGTAGCAAAAGAACATTTTTATTTGACCAGTTTTTGTTTCTCATCAACCAGCACCCGGTATCACAATATAAATTGTATTGGCTGAATTTTGAGACAAACGTGTCTGCCTGTTTGTAGTAAAAATTACATTTTCTGACCATACAGATGCTTGCTACAAAAAACCCTAAAGCTCATAAATTTGTATGATGAGATAATTAATAGTGTTCATTACTTCATCTGATTAAAACTGGACTGACTCAAGAGAAAGAAGTAATTAATACAGACTGACAACTGCAACTTTTAGGAGGGAGATAAGTTCAACAGCCATAGTGTTTAAAGAAGATATAATTAACTTTAAAAATTTTGGTGTATGTGCTAAGAGATTATTGCTAAGTGCATTTCATAAATATAAATGCATTGTACACATGAGGAAACTGGGACACGGAAAGGTGAAATGACTTGCTCAAGGTCACACAACCAGCCGGCAGCAGAGCTGAGAACAGAATCCTATTCTCTTGTCTCCAAGTACTACATCATAACCACACAAAAAATCCTTTCTATCCATGCCAAATCACTCGTATGTAGATGAACATTGGTGTATCTCTAGGACTGGATGCCTGTGTATTGAACCAGGCAGTTCTCCCTTTCAGGAGGGAGCAGTCAAAGAAGTTTGCAATAAGTGCTGGGCCCCATCTTTATTGGGCAATCAGTTTCTTGCTGTTGTCAAAAAGCAGGCGCCATGGATCATGAGGGAAGCCAAGTGAGCCAGTGCCTCAGGGAGCAGAGGTTGAGTCTCCGATGTCATACTTTTCCAAACTGTCGTCATGAGATGGAGACTGAGGTGCATGTTGCTCTTCTGTGTCTGCCAGGGAGATAGTGAAGTGGATTCAGGCAGTGGGGAATACTGTGTGAGAGAGAGAGAGGGAGAGAGAGAACTCGGTACTCTGAGGCCTGCGGTGCTGATGGAAATCTAACTGGTCACCGGGAGAAGGATAACTTGGTATTCCTCTGCTATATCTCAGGTTATTTGGCACAAGATTCTGTGTTCTGCTGATGTTTTTCACCTTGAAAAATGAATTTTCCATCACTAAGCACTATTGTGCCTTGGCTCTGCAAATATTTCAGCACTGAGGAAGATAGCTTAAAGTTCATGTATTTAATTAAACTTGTCTTTTCACTCAGCACAGATCTGCCAATCTCCCCTGATATGACCTCTTTCTCATAAGTACATTAGTGAAACGTCCCCAAGGATGCATTTTGGAATAAGAGCCTTATAAGTTCCATTATTCAAGGGGTTGTACTTGGTAAATAGCATTTATTTTATTATAGATATATAGAGAGATAAAAGTACATTTGCCCCCTTTGCTAGGTAAAAGTCTCTAGTTACCTGCAGTGTTCTTTGTCTTTTTTAAAATATATTTATTCCAATTTGGTCTTTCTATAAGCACTCTCTTCATATTGTATCTAGGTCCCAGCTCAACTTCCTTTTTAGAACCTGATCCAAAATCCACTGATGTCCTCAGAAAGGCTCCCATTAACTTCAATGGGTTTTGAATCAGGCCTCATATCATGAAAGCATCCCTATTCCTGACAGAGCCTAAACTCAAGCTTAACTTTAGGCACAACAGTTAAAATCCCCTTGAAAGACAGTGGGATTACTTGTATTCTTTCTCTTAGGCATGTAGCTGGCTGAATTAGGGTGTTAGTGAATTGGAGTTTTGCCAAAGTTTCAGTGTGAACAGGCTTTTAAACTAAAAGGAGGAAGGATGGTTCCTTCAAGGCTTTTTAAAATGTCCTCTGACATGTAACTCATAAATGGCAGCTCAAGCTGCTTGATCCTGTGAGGTGCTGGATAGTCTCAACTCACTCAGTACCTTGCAGGACTGAGCTGGTGCACAGGAAGAGGAAAGCAAATCCTTATTTAGGGCCTAATCTTGCGAACACTTACTTCCATACCAAACATACTGCTTAAGACCATACATAGTTTTGCTCTGCATCTTCTGGGAGGTACTTTGCATCCTCAGACTTCTTTGGAGACCACAGAAGCTGTGAGTGCACATCTTGTCACAGGATGGGGCCAATGGGCAATTTGGGACTAGGGAAGAGAAGCATTAACAGTCTAGTGATATTTTTGTATGCATTTCTCAAAGCACCAGCTCCTGGAGTCAGGTGACTACATCGGAATCTCAGCTTTATTTTTTTATATGCGAGTTCCTATCTTCCCAGCTTCTGGCAAACAGAGGCTAGAGACACCATCCCTACCTGTCCTGCATAATAGTCATTGATGGACCTCTCCTCCATGAATTTATCTAGTTCTTTTGTTTGTTTTTTAAACCTGCTGCCTATTAATTTCATTTGGTGGCCTCTAGCTCTTGTGTTATGAGAAGGAGTAAATAACACTTCCTTATTTACTTTCTCCACACTAGTCATGATTTTATAGACCTCTATCATATCTTCCCTTAGTCATCTCTTTTCCATGCTGAAAAGTCCTAGTTTTATTAATCTCTCCTCATACAGCAGCCATTCCATACCCCTAATCATTTTTATTGCCCTTTTCTGAACCTTTTCCACTTCCAGTATATCTTTTTTGAGATGGGGCAACCACATCTGCATGCAGTATTCAAGATGTGGGCCTACCATGGATTTATATAGAGGCCATATGATATTTTCTGTCTTATCTGTCCCTTTATTAATGATTCCCAACAATCTGTTCGCTTTTTTGACTGCTGCTGCACATTCAGTGGGTTTTCATCATTGAACAATTGGATTTGGCCATATTGGACTGTCAAGAGTGGGACATGGCTACTAACAACCTGATCTAGTCCCAGGTACAGTCACTGGGCGTATTTCCACTGATCCAATGTCTACTGAAGTCAGGCTCTGAGTACCCAAGTGAGTTGCCAATTTGAAGAGCCAATGCTTGGAGGTGCTATGCCAAGTACATGTAAATAAATGGTATGCTCCTCCCAGGATGGGACTCTCAATGCTTGACTTGAATGGTCACCTTTTGCAAGTGCCTCTACACCAGTGGATCTCAACCAGGGATATGTGTATTCTGGGGATACACAGAGCTCTTCAAGGGGGTACATCACTCATTTAGATGTTTGCCTAATTTTTACAAAAGGCTACATAAAAAGCACTAGCAAAGTCGGTAAAAAGTAAAACTTCATACAGACAAAGACTTGTTTATACTGCTCTATATACTATACACTGAAATGTAAGTACAATATTTATATTCTAATTGATTTATTTTACAATTATATGGTAAAATGAGAAAGTCAGCAATTTGCAGTACTAGTGTGCTCTGACACTTGTATTTTTATGTCTGATTTTGTAAGCAAGTAGATTTTAAGTGAGGTGAAACTTGGGGTTATGCAAAACAAATCAGATTCCTGAAAGGGGTACAGTAGCCTGGAAAGGTTGAGAACCGCTGCTCTAAACAGCACATACAGCACATAGCAAGATCTTCTAGGAGCAGGCCTACGGGGAACGGCTAAGACAAGGTGTAAGAAGAGATAGTGTGGTATAGAAGGACACAAGAGCAAAGCTCTAGGTATGGAAAGTCTCAATGTGAGGAGGAATAAGATCTCAAACCTGCTGTGGAAAAAGAAAATGGAAGCCAATAAGGAAATCTGAGAATTTCAGTGTTTTTTTTTTTTTAAATTTTTTAAAGCACTTTATAAATATTAATTTTTAATCATATATAAACAGATCTGAAAAGCCTGAAAGTATGTATCTAAAACTGAAAAACATTAAACACCAGAGAAATAGTCCTCTTCTATAATAGCCAGCCTCTTCCAGATGAGGAGAAGGGAGATCTGAATCGCTCATTTATCTGACATGAATAAAAATTTCAAATCACCAGCCCAGTTCATTAGTAATTCAGAATAGGAGGAAGCTTGTATCCAATGTAAACTGTATGATTGAGAACAATAACATGAGATGAGTGAACACAGCCCGCCTCAGACCCGTTTAATGCATAGTCAGAATGCTGCAACAAAAATCATCCCCTGGCATGATACACAAAGGCAATATCCCTTTAATACTTCAGAGCCTTGCTTTTGGCTCTGGCACTTCTGATCCCAAAGGAATTGTAATGAAACATATACAGTAAACTGCCCCATTTGTTTTATTCATTATTGCTAATGTAAGTGGGACAGAAAATCCACCTGACCTTTTAACTGCCTAGTTTAGAGATTCAAGCAGCTGACAATTAACTTGCAATCAATAAGGATTATCATTAGCTTGCTGGTCTTTTTTTCCCCATTAAGTCATCTTTGTCTCCCCCTGCCTACTTTTAAACCACAGAGCTCCATGAGACGAGCTCTACGGCCACTCCGAGGGCGTGCAACTCAATGGCAGGCTGCAGGCATGGCTAATACAGCTCAAATCTTAGCTGGAGCTGGCAGAGTGAATCTATACTGGCCCCCTAATGACTTCAAAGGTAGGGGGAGCTGCTTACGGCATATGGGACAAGGAGTGGACCCAGGGTAAACTAAGACTTTTCTAGCATATAGGTTGCCTGGGCAAACCTTCAGACAGCCTCAGAATACAGGAAGTGTCAAGGTACTTCTGTCATCCCTCCATTCCTGCCCCTGTGCCGCAGCAGAGCAATTGAAAATCGGGACCCCAACTGCTGAAAGTATCTTTGTTCAGTGCAGAGTTCACCCAGATTTGGAGTGATACTAGGTATTGGGAACATGCTCTATTTAAAAGAAAAAAGAAAAGACACCAGTATATATGTAGCTAGTTAATAGAGCCCCATCTACTGACATAAAAATATGTACACTGTCTATAAATTAGTAGGTTTCAGAGTAGCAGCCGCGTTAGTCTGTATTTGCAAAAAGAAAAGGAGTACTTGTGGCACCTTAGAGACTAACAAATTTATTTGAGCATAAGCTTTCGTGAGCTACAGCTCACTTCATCGGATGCATTTGGTGGAAATACAGAGGGGAGATTGATATATACACACACAGAGAACATGAAACAATGGGTTTTATCATACACACTGTAAGGAGAGTGATCACTTAAGATGAGCCATCACCAGCAGCGGGGGGGAAAGGAGGAAAACCTTTCGTGGTGACAAGCAAGGTAGGCTATTTCCAGCAGTTAACAAGAACATCTGAGGAACAGTGGGGGAGGGAGGAGAAATACCATGGGGAAATAGTTTTACTTTGTGTAATGACTCATCCATTCCCAGTCTCTATTCAAGCCTAAGTTAATTGTATCCAGTTTGCAAATTAATTCCAATTCAGCAGTCTCTCGTTGGAGTCTGTTTTTGAAGCTTTTTTGTTGAAGGATAGCCACTCTTAGGTCTGTGATCGAGTGACCAGAGAGATTGAAGTGTTCTCCAACTGGTTTTTGAATGTTATAATTCTTGACGTCTGATTTATGTCCATTCTTTTACGTAGAGACTGTCCAGTTTGGCCAATGTACATGGCAGAGGGGCATTGCTGGCACATGATGGCATATATCACATTGGTAGATGCGCAGGTGAACGAGCCTCTGATAGTGTGGCTGATGTGATTAGGCCCTATGATGGTATCCCCTGAATAGATATGTGGACAGAGTTGGCAACGGGCTTTGTTGCAAGGATAGGTTCCTGGGTTAGTGGTTCTGTTGTGTGGTGTGTGGTTGCTGGTGAGTATTTGCTTCAGATTGGGGGGCTGTCTGTAAGCAAGGACTGGTCTGTCTCCCAAGATCTGTGACAGTGATGGCTCGTCCTTCAGGATAGGTTGTAGATCCTTGATGACGCGTTGGAGAGGTTTTAGTTGGGGGCTGAAGGTGATGGCTAGTGGCGTTCTGTTGTTTTCTTTGTTGGGCCTGTCCTGTAGTAGGTGACTTCTGGGTACTCTTCTGGCTCTGTCAGTCTGTTTCTTCACTTCAGCAGGTGGGTATTGTAGTTGTAGGAATGCATGATAGAGATCTTGTAGGTGTTTGTTAATTGAACATGGTGTGTTATACTTTTAGATGAGAGGTCAATCTAATTGCCAAGTAATTGTCTGATAATTACGTAAGTAATAAAACATAAAGTTGCAGTCGTTGTAACTTAGTATCAGGCTGGTAGGCAATGTTTTTGCATTTAATTGACATTTAATAAAATAATTACAAGTAGTTCAGGATAATTAGACTACATACTGTATTTGCAAAGTGCTTAAAATACTAGCTGACCTTCAGTAAGTGTGTTAATCAATAGCAAACATATAATTTGCTATTATGCAATGAAATGCCTCTTTGTTGCTTTCAGGTATTTCAAGACAAAGGTTACATTAAACTGCCTCAATGGCTTCTTTCCAATGATGTGTTAGTTTCAGAGAAACCAGGCAAAGAATCTTACAAAATTCACCCAGAGATCCTAATGATTGCTTGTGAAATGTACTGTGGAGATTTCTAAATGATGTCCCCATATGTGAGATCCTAAGATATGTAGGAGAGTTGACCCTTTCAGGCACTCCCTAAGCATAAGATAACTCGTTTCAAAATGTGTCTGTGTGAGTGCATATTGTGCATCGCTTCTCCTACAGCATTCTCTGTGCTTCCAACAGTCAGAGAAATAAAGTATCATGAGTCACCAGCCTGAAAAAGGTTCAGGGCCTGGGGACCATGAGGGCCCAGTCACCAGGGAGATTTGGGTATCTTGTGAAAATTAGCACTCGTCAGAGTGCCTTGTGTACATTAACTAATCTTCACAATGATTCCTCCTGTGTGGTAGGTAAATATTATTCTCACGGGTTTTACGGATGGTGAAAATAAAGCAGCAGGGTTAAATGAATTCCTATGGGAAACAGGGAGTTTGGGTTAGTCATGGAAATACACATTATCTCAGTCTTTTACTAGGCCCTTATATCATGCCATTGAGCTGATCTTCTGTGCGACTGGACTTCACACTGGTACTCGACAAAGAAGCTTGCTCAACTGCAATCATCTGTCTGTGGGAGTTTATACAAAGTCCACATGTTCCATGAAGTAAAACCCAGTGGGCAGCACACTGAAAGTAGAAATTCAATCTAATTAAATTATTCCTTTAGTGTAGCCCAAATCCTATGCACGAAGGCCCAAGTTCTGCTCTGTTACACTCCTGCCATCTTACTGAGGTCGCACAAGTAGACATTGGGACAGAATTTTTCCATAGCGTGTATGAGGCAGGGAAAGGGTTAATATTAGAGATGTAGTTATTTGAAACAGATGCAGTGTACATGGTGGCCAATTCATAGGATTGGGAGTCAGGAATGCTCTGGCACTGGACAGCTGGGTGATCTTGGGCAAGTCGCATCAATGCTCAGTGCCTCAGTTTCCTCATCTGTAAAATAGGGATAATGATGCTTGCATCCTTTGTAAAGTGCTTTGAGGTCTATGCCTGAAAAGCGCCACATAATAAAAATAGTAAAATGTAGCTCCCATTCTTCTCAGCTCTGTCTGGGTAGGAAAACTGCTGCATAGAAACTTTCTATAAATATGTTACCTGAACATGCTATATTTCATTAATCATTTTCTTTAATTTCTGATACAAAAAAGAGCACCAGTACCTAGAGCTAAGTCCCTGTTAGTAGTAGTGCCATCCCTAGTAGTAGGTTTCATAGCCCTTATGGTAATGTTTGATGAAATCTCATATGAAGCCAATAGATATCTATAGAAATTACTACACAGAGATTATTAGAGAATCAACACCTTTCTATTAGTTAACACTTGCGACAACAGGGCCTGTAGGCCATGGCTAGACACTGTGTAAATTTAGTAAATGAAAGTCCCTGAGTGAAAGAATTTTTTCGACAATTCTATATAATTTTATAGCAAGGATATAATTCACTATCAAATTCAATTATTATGGTCCCAAAAACCTACAGGAAAGCTATCATTTTCTTTTAAATTATGTAAGAAACTTCTATAAGATGCTATCCTTATTACTTACTTACTTATCCTATTACTTAAAACCCCCCCAAAAAAAATCATACAAAAAGTGGAAACTAGGTCAAATTACAAAGAATGAATATATAAAAACCTCAAGAATGTAGGGACAAAATTAGAAAGCCCAAGGCATGAGATGGGATTAAACTAGCTAATGACATAGAGGATAACAAGAAAACATTTTGCAAATACAGTAGAAGCAAGAGGATAGGGTAGGCTCATTATTCAGAGAGGAGGGAAAGACACTAAAAGAAAACACAGCAGGGGCTGAAGTAGTGAATGTCTTTTTTGTTTGTTTTTCAGCAAAGAGGTAACCGTGATCGGATGACTTATGTAGTGAACATCAGTGTAAATGGGGTAGGTTCTGAGCCTAAAATAGGGAAGGAACAAGTAAAGAGTTACGTAGCGAAGTTAGCTGTCTTCAAATTGGTAGGGCCTGACAAAAACACATCCTAGGATACTAAAGGAACTGTCTGAAGAGATCTCGGAGCCATTAGTGATTATTTTTGAGAATTCATGGAAGAAAAGACAGATCCCAAAGGACTGGAAAAAGGAAAAAATAGTACCTATTTATAAAAAGGGGAATAAGAACAACCTAGGGATTTATGGATCAGTCAACTTAACTTTGGTGCCCTGAAAGATAATGGAGTAAATATTCAACAATTTTTAAGCACCTAGAAGATAAGGTTACTCCTGGGGGAAATCTGCACCAAAATTTTTAAAATTATGTACACAGTATTTTTAAAATTCTGCATATTTTATTTGTCAAAATAACATGATATAATTATGGCAGTTTCAATTATTTTGGTAACTTATTTCAAAATACTTGTCCGCAAATATGTCTGTAACAGTACAAACAACAAAAAAGATTCAGGAAATGTTTTTTGACAAATAGATTCCTTATTAGGCATATTAATACAGAACTTTGAGTAATGATTCATTTAAACTACAATGCAGAAACATATTTCCCACACCCCTCAGAAGCAGTATAAAGGCTTAGGGGAGTCGGGTAACACAGGAGCTGAGGGAGAGGAAAGTAATGGCTAGACAGGAGCCTGGAAGTGAACCTGGAGGGTAGCTGGATGTGGATGGAAGAAGCATGGAACAGGTTTGCGTGTGCATGGGAGGGAGGATTGTTAGGGAGTTGGGAAGCTTCCCCCCTGAAGACTGTGGCTGTCTACTAGCCTCTCCCTTTCAGTCACACACTTCTATCCCTGTCCCTGTGTGTCCTTGCATCCCCACTCCACATTCAGCCAGACATCTTTGCACATGTCCCCATGTGGCCCTGCACCACTCCTCCCCCACATCCCCATGTGGCCCATTCAGCCTCCCTTCTTCCCCATCCTATTGTGTCCCTGCAGTCCCTCCCATTCAGCCCCAGACTCAGTGCTGTCGCCCCACTAGCTCCTGTGCCTCTGCCCCAGTCTGTCCTTTCTGAACCCCAGTCTGTGAACCCCAGCCACCCTGTATGCCTTGTTCTGTCCATCCCTCCAATATCCCATACCTCCTCACCTGGTCCAGTGGGGCGGCACTATGTGAGAAATGCAGCCTCGGACCCCCTCTCTTTCCCCATCTGTGTTTGGCTGCTTCTGCCTTGAGCCAGCTGCCTTCTCTGGCACCACAGCAGCCCCTGGTAGGTGAAAGGTATAACTGAAGCACCTCTCCATCAGAATACATTTTTTTTGTAGGGGGGGAAGTCTGTAGGGGACATGAATTCTGTATGTTCACAATGGCATAGAATTCCCCCAGGAGTACAAGATAAGCAACATACCACATGAATTGGTTTGACATGATTTGGTCTTGACTAATCTAATACCCTTCACTGACAGGGTAACAACCCTTGTGGATAGGAGGAAGCAGTAGATATATATCTCAACTTTAGTAAGGCGTTTGATACTCTCATGTAACTTTCTCATAAGCAAACTAGGGAAATATAGCCCAGATGAATGTAATAGAAGGTAGGTGCACAGCTGGTTGGAAAACTGCACTCAGGGAATAGTCATCAATGGTTGACAGTCAAACTTAAAGGGCATATCAAGTGGAGAGCTGCAGGAATCTGTCCTTGGTCCAGTTCTGTTCAATATCTTCCTTGGTGATTTAGATAATGGCATAAAGAACACACTTTTATAAAGTTTGTGGATGATAGCAAGCTGGGAGGGTTTGCAAGAGCTTTGGAGGACAGGATTAGAATTCAAAATGATCTTGACAAACTTGAGAAATGGTCTGAAATAACTAGGAGAAAATTCTCAAATGACAAATGCAAAGTACTGCAGTTTGAAAGGAATAATCAGAAAGGCTGCGAGTCTGTCATGGATTTTGTGACTTTCCTGGACCTCTGTGACTTCTGTAGCAGCCGGTGCAGCTGGCCCAGGGCCTGCCTGAGTAGCTCAAGCAGCCCCTGGGCCAGCCTCACTGGCTGTTGCTAGGGCAGTCTCAGGCTACTGTGCCCTTTCCATCCCCCAGAAGCAGCAGAGGTTTTGGTGTGGGAGGGGGCTCAGGGCTGGGGAAGGATGTTGGGGCGTGGGATGGGGAGAGGGCTCTGGGTGGTGCTTAAGTTGGGGGGCTTCCTGGAAGCGGCGACGTCCCTCAGCTCTGTCCTAGGAGGAGCTGTGACCAGTCGGTTCTGCGTGCTGCCTCTGCCCGCAGATACTGCCCCCACAGCTCCTATTGGCTGTGATGCCTAGCCAATGGGAGTGGTGGAGCCAGCACTTGGGCAGGGGCAGCGCACAGAGCCCCCCTGGCCGTACCACTGCTCAAGAGCTGAGGGAATGTTGCTGCCTCCGGGGAGCTGCACAGAGCCAGGTAGGGAGCCTGCCAGCCCTGCCAAGTCCCCCCCCTTTGCCCCTCACAGTTTCAGGGGTCCCAGGCTGCAGGCCACCACATGGTCCGCCCAGCAATTGTAGGGGTTCTAGGCGACTTTGTCCCCCAAAGCACCTGCTGTGCCCCCTTCCCCCTCCCCCCCTCCCGCCGAGCACCTGTGGTGCCCCTGGCTGCCGCCTGCCCCAGAGTACTCAAGATTTAGTCAGGGGTATATAGTACAAGTCACAGACAGGTCACAGGCCGTGAATTTTTGTTTACTGCCTGTGACCTTCCATGACATTTACTAAAAATACCTGTGACTAAAATCTACCCTTAATAATCAGTTGCACAAATACAAAATTGGAGATGACTGCCTAGGAAGGAGTACTGCAGAAAAAGATCTGGGAGTTATAGTGGATCACAAACTTATTATGAGTTAAAATGTAAGCCTTATTCAAAAAGAAAGTGAACATCATTCTGGGATATATTAGCAGGAGTGTTTGTAGCAAGACGCAATAAGTAATTTTTCCACTTTGCTCAGCACTGATAAGGCCTCAAATGGAGTATGGTGTCCAGTTCTGGACATTCTGTCTACATCTTTCCTTAAGTAAACTGGAGAAAGTCTAGGTGAGAGCAACAAAAATGATTAAAGGTCTAGAAACCATGACCTACAAGGAAAGATTGAAAAAATTGGGTTTGTTTAGTCTGGAGAAGAGAAGATTGTGGGAGGGGGAACATAAGTCTTCAGGGACATAAAAGGTTGTTATAAAGAGGAGCATGATAAATTGTTCTCCTTAACCACTGAGGACAGGACAAGAAGTAATGGGCTTAAATTGAAGCCAGGGAGATTTACATTGGACATTATGTAAATCTTCCTAACTGTAAGGGTAATTAAGCACTGGAACAAATTACCTAGGGAGGTTGTGGAATCTCTGTCATTGGGAAATTTTTAAGAACAAGCAAGACAAGCATCTCTCAGGGATGGTTGAGATGTACTTAGTCCTGCCTCAGTGCAGGGGACTGGACTACATGACCTATCAAAGTCCCTTCCAGTCCTATATATCTATGAGTCTAACTGATTCACATTACAAAGGTGAATTAAGAATGGGTCAGATCTTCAGCTGGTATAAATCAGCATCTCTTCAATGAGCTACACAGATTTGCATCTGACCCTGTGTATTTTAGAGAGGGGTACAGCGGCTTGGTATGGTCAGTCTCTCTCTGTTTCAAGACCAAACACGTTTCTGACTATTCATAAAGTTCAATGGAGTGTTAAATTGAGAGCGATTAAAAATAGAGGGGGAAAGAAATGGTTCAATGACCAAGAATCACAGTAAGAAGGCAAATATGAATTAGAGTGCAATGAAATTAATGTAGTCACTGAATTAAAAACTATATTCAAGCTCTGATAGTCAAAATCTGGTTTCTCAAGGAGACTTGGGAGGAGTAATAATACAGTCTTGCAAAGTTCCTCCTGGCCAGTCACTTGTGATTGAGTTTCTTTTCTTTCTTTAATGGCCAAGTGAAATATCATCTGTCGTTAATATCATCACCAGAGCAAAGGAGGATGAAAAGAACTAGATAAGTTCATGGAGGCTCTTCATGTTCATGGAGATAAGTTCATCAATAGCTATTAGCCAGGATAGGCAGGGATGTCCCTAGCCTCTGTTTGCCAGCAGCTGGGAATGAGTGATGGGGGATGGATCACTTAGTGATTACCTGTTCTATTCATTCCCCCTGGGGCACCTGGCATTGGCTACTGTTGGAAGACAGGATACTGGGCTAGATGGACCTTTGGTCTGACCCAGTATGGCCTTTCTTATGTTCTTAAGGATGGATGAGCAGATTTGGTGCTAAGCCTGGTAGGTTTTCACAAATAAACTAATTACATGGAGCAGAGGTGGAGTTTGACACTCCATAAGTCAGCATTCTACTGCTATATTACATGTGAACAGTGACAAGGAACACAGTTGGTGGAGCTGGTTCAGGTAATGCTGGCACACCTGCAGCCATAGAAAAATCCTGGGTCATGGGGGCTCAAGCACACCAGGGACAGCTTGAAATATCACAGTGGTATTCATTGTCAATGCTGTAGAGCCATATGGCATGGAATTAGAGCCCATTAGGTTCATGACATGAGCTCCCCAAAGTATTTGGGAGACTTCCCCTTTAACATGGCCCTGCCTGGGGCACATCTATAGGCTCCTCCTGTTTAACAGGAAATGGCCTCTGGTTTTAGACATAGTCTATATCCCTCGTCCATCTCACAGGACAGAGCGGTCTCTTCCCCCCCACCTCCACTCCAGTCCAGCTAACTTAACATAAGCACTTGGGGCAGATGGTGAGAGAGAATTGCATACTGAATCCTGGGTGATGCAGTCAAGGAGTCAAATCACATATCTTTGCAGTGGGCCCTTCAGTTGCTTGATCCTGTATGGGAAAGAGGTCAAGAAGGTTAGGACAAAGAATGTTGCAAATTTCCATTGACTTAAACCAGCTCTATCTTCATCATGGGGTTCTGAAATATTATGAGCTTTTACAGAACCTTGGTTAGGATCAATGATACTCTGTCTAGAAGAAACAGCACGATGAGCTCAGTGATGCAGAAAAACTTCTTCTCTCACAATCTTTGAACGCTGTGTTGCCAGGAAAATACCTTTTCATAGCAGTTTTAGACTCATGGCTTCTATTCCTGTTCTGAAACTGACTTGTTGTATAATCTTGGACAAGCCACTTACCATCTATTTGCTTGGAATGGGTGAAACAAATAATATAGTTTCTAAGCAGCATGTGAACTGGTTCTCTTCTCAGAGACCAATGTTTCCATGTAGCAACTGAAAAATATTTGGCCACTGGGATATTGGTTTTGGATTCACTGTGATCTTTGCCCACTTTTGTTTCCATCTACCAACACAAAGTAATTTACCTCCACTCAAACTAGATCTAGTATTCTGTCTTTCAGTGTTTACTTCATAGAAACAGAGTCCATACTTAATGTCCTAGACACAAGAAAATAGAGCCCCTAGCATTCCCTCTTAAAGGGCCCAGGTCCCCTAAACCTTCCCCCTCTCAGTGAAGGTTCCCATTTTGCTTCAGGGCAGCATTATGACTCGGTACTATTCCCCCTATTAACACATAACATTCCAATACACTGGAAAGGTATGACATAGGAAGAAAACAAACCTACCAACACTTCTTTGAATATTCATGTGTTCCAAGGAACTTGAATTCCACTTAATCAATTTCTGTGACTCTAGTCACTGGCTATTCAAGTTAAAGGGCCAGATTCTGCTCCCGCCCCCCACTTATGTTAGGAAGTACCTTACTCCATAAGTATCCAACTCCCACCAAAGTGAATGGCAGACTTTCCAATCAGGTTAATGGAAGTTGAATCAGGGCCATAGTAAGGACAGCAGAACGCTGAGTGTTTAAACACGTTTCAGTGCCTCGGGTTCTATATATGCAGAAATAAAAGCAAAGATGCATTATCAGTGAGAAGCCAGGTCATACAAAGAAAATAAAACGTGGTTTTCTGAACCCTGAGGCAGTGCAATGCCAAATGCTGATATCAATGAGAGCCCAAAACTCATTCTTGAAGATGATCATTGATGCTAATAATAGATACATATATGTTTAAGATGTTTGTATGTTGTTTTACCTGCTGAAAACAATTAAGTTACAAGTATTACAAAAACGAAAAGAAACTGGATTGCTCTCAGATAGAAAGTTCATTTGGTTTTTAGAGTGGTTGCCAATTCCTTCAGCATCCTCCTTTAAGGATAGGGAATCTTTCTCATGCTGGAGGAATTTTTCAGGATGAAATGAAGTTTTCAAGTGCAACCATTTTACGTGCATATTGTAAGAGGCAGAAAGACGCTAATATTGGTCCATTCATTACACTTCTTTTATTTTTGTTTTATGTGAACTGCTTTAGAAAAAGGTTAGCTCCCCTGCCAATGAACAGGCAGCACGTACAGTAAGACTGACTGACTAAGATGTGTCCTGCTGGGATCTTTTTAATTTGCATTGACAACTGACAGTCGGCTATCTATACTTAAACTACCATTTCCCAGTAATATCTTTCCTAGACAGAGACTGGGCATAATTACTCCCCGGTAGAATTATATATACTTCTTTAGAGCTATGCCTGCTTTACATCAGCAGGGTTCTGGGTGGAGATCCTCTCTGTAATTATATCTGCAGCTACTCTCCCATTCTCTCCACATGCCTCCTGTCCTCTTAAGAAAATGAGTAAGGCACAAGAATAGGGAAGAGTAGTGTTAGCCAATGGCTGCAATGCCTGACTGAGTTGCTCAGCACTTGGTCCATAGTATGTGTTATTTCCATTTGTATTAACTAAAGTATGGGCCAGATTCCATCTGATTTCACTTATTTTCCTGGCACTTGGGTAAATCACTTCAGCTTTCTGTGCTTCCCCTCTCATTCGTTGTCTGTCTTGTCTATTTGGGTTGTAAGATCCCAAGGCAGGGACTTAATGTGTGTTGTACAATGCCTAGTGCAGTGTGTTTGTACAATGCCTAGTGCATTGAGGCCCTAATCTTGATTTGGGACATTCGATTCTACTGTAATGCTACAGTGGATTGCACAGG
The DNA here is from genome assembly GCF_009764565.3 of Dermochelys coriacea. NCBI lineage: Eukaryota > Metazoa > Chordata > Testudines > Dermochelyidae > Dermochelys > Dermochelys coriacea. The sequence goes on along the minus strand of NC_050081.1, from coordinate 11,862,077 downwards.
GTGATAAATCAGCACAGAGTCTGGCCCTTCACCTTATGTTTTCTCTCTGTTACTGGCTCCCAGCCTTCTGTCTAGGCACATGTTTGCCTCACGATCTGAATATAAAGTTTTGGCTAAAATTAGAATTAAATGAAAAGTGAGAGACTCCACAGTTGAAGAGCTACATCTCATCAGTTCTACTATGAACACTAACTGTAAATCTTGTAGCAAGCATTAGCAAATACACAGTCATTACAAATGCATCAGGGATGCAAAAACCATGGGACAACTATAGACCATAATGTTCACAAGCTGCAGGGGAAATATGTTGTTGAATTGGAAGCAACTGGGAGTAAATTAACCACAATGGGAGCTCGGTGTCTAATTGTCCCTTTCTATTGCTCTGAAGATGGAATTACTTAACAGGAACAATTGTTTCTGTGGTAGAATAGAGGGTAGTCATGAAAAACTGAAGGTATTTTATATGCTAGAAACAGATCAATAATTTAAGATGACTTCATGACAGGCCTCTTTATTTGCACTGCAATCAAGAAAAGGCAATGCTTTTTAAAAAAGAAAATATCAGATCCTTAGCTGATGTAAATCAGTGTTGTTCCACTGACGTTGTTTGTTGTAATGAGTGATGATTTGACCCTAAATTTAAATCTTTGTCCCTCACATGAGCCAAAAGAATAGTTTTAGGAGCATTCTGTTTAGAACTGCTCTGTAGATACCTCTACAGTGTTGTTACAAAAGCCTCAAGGAAGAGATACAATCTCAATTATTCCTTCTTCATCTCTTCCAATATTTGTATTGAAGCCTCAAGGAAGAGCTACTGTCATAAATATAAAGGGAAGGATAACCACCTTTCTGTATACAGTGCTATAAAATCCCTCCTGGCCACAGGCAAAATCCTGTTACCTGTAAAGGGTTAGGAAGCTCAGCTAACCTGGCTGGCACTTGACCCAAAGGATCAATAAGGGAACAAGATACTTTCAGATCTTGGGGGGGCAAAGGCTTTTGTTGTGCTCTTTGTTTACGTGGTGGTTCTCTCTTCAGACTGAGAGAGGCCAGACAGAAATCCATCTTCTTCAACCCATCCTAATCCAAGTCTCCAATATTGCAACCAGTATAGGTAAGCCAGGCAAGGCGGATTAGTTTATCTTTGCTTTATGTGAATTTTCCCTGTGTTAAGAGAGAGGTTTATTCCTGTTTTCTCAAAAAGAAAAGGAGTACCCGTGGCACCTTAGAGACTAACAAATGAAGTGAGCTGTAGCTCACGAAAGCTTATGCTCTAATAAATTTGTTAGTCTCTAAGGTGCCACGGGTACTCCTTTTCTTTTTGCGAATACAGACTAACACAGCTGCTACTCTGATTCCTGTTTTCTGTAACTTTAAGGTTTTGCCCAGAGGGGGATCCTCTGTGTTTTGAATCTGAATACCCTGTAAAGTATTTTCCATCCTGATTTTACGGAGTTGATTTTTAGCTTTCTTTTTTTAAATAAAATCCTTCTTTTAAGAACCTGACTGATTTTTTCCATTGTTCCGAGATCCAGGGGTTTGGGTCTTTGATGATTTTGTAACAAATTGGTCAGGATATTATTCTCAAGCCTCCCCAGGAAAGGGGGTGCATAGGGCTTGGGGGGATATATTTGGGGGAAGATGTTTCCAAGTGGTCTCTTTCCCTGTTCTTTCTTTAAAACACTTGGTAGTGGCAGCATACTCTTCAAGGACAAGGCAAAGTTTGTACCTTGGGGAAGTTTTTAATCTAAGCTGGTAAGAATAAGCTTAGGGGGTCTTTTATGCGGGTCTCAACATCTGTACCCTAGAGTTCAGAGTGGGGAAGGAACCTTGACTGCTACCATTCTCAGTTATTCCTTCTACACTTTCCCCAATATTAGTACTGAATCCTAAAGGAAGAGCTACCACTAATAATTAATCCTTTCCTCGTTTCTTCAGTAGTAAGACTGAACCTATAGAGTTTTAAAAAGGATAACTCAGCTTTAAAGTCTGGATATCCCCTACTGTGTGTGTGTGTAGCGTGGAGGGGGGTGCACAATAACAGAATTTGGTTGATTTATTCCATTAGTTATAGAAGATCATAGACGAGCCCACACTGCAAGCCCAGATCCTACCACCTACATTGTTGGATGTGCTTTGCGGTAGCAAGTCACAATCTGGTTCCTGACATTTTGTACTGAGCAGAACTGAGTGAAATTTTTCAGCCAACTCTCCCCCTCACACACACACACACACACACCCCCACACACACCCTTTTTAAACTAAAAATGTAGATTTGGGTTGATGAAAAACAGTTTACAAATTTGTGTCAGTTTTGGCAAATTGTTTCAGTCAAGGGAAAAAATACTGGAAACAGCTCATTTTGTCATTTCTGAAATGAAACATATTGATTCACCAGGAGACTTAGGTGCTATTCACAAAACAAAGGATGAGGAGGGGGTGATGGTGCCACAGTCATATACCCAGTAACCCAGTGGTTAGGGCACTCACCTGGGATGTGGGAGACACACATTTGACTCCTCACTGTGAAGCAGGGACTTGAAACCAGGTATCCCTCCTTTCAGGCTAGTGCACCAACCACTGGGCTACGGAGTCATATGCATTTTCTCCGGCTCAATGAATGTTTAATTACTTACACAAAGTCAGTCAGGAGAGCTTGAGAAAGGTCACCCTAAAATAACCAGTAACCCAGTGGATAGGGCACTCAACAGGGAAGGGGGAGACCTACTCCCAAGCAGGGATTCAAACATGGATCTCCCACATCCTTAGCCACTTGTCTAAAAGTTCTCAACACTGCTCCATGTTTTGTGAATAGCTCCTAAATCCCTTTGTGACTCTAGCAGCCCCACCAAAAAAATTGTGTGTGAAGCTATTTGGTGAATTTGGGTCAAATTTGAGAATAACTTTGATCAGCCCCAAACTGCATATTTTGTTAAATAAACTATTTGCCCAGTCTAATCACTAATGATTACCCAGCCTCAGTTATAGAATTAACCCAAATGTATTAATAATGTATGCCAATTAGTGCTGGGTGAACATGAAAAGGTTTGAATGAGTCTTCCCAGGCTAGGATCCTTGGCTAAATTACCTGAACTTTTCAGAGTGGTTAGCAATACAAGTTCCTTCTCATGGAGAATGAAATTCTCATGTGTCCAGCAGGCCAGGTACATCCTATATGCCATTAAAGACCTGGAGAGAATTCCATTGGAAAACTATGATTAGATAATTTTGCACTCCAGTCATGCAAGATAGCAATATACATCATGCGAAGTGTCCGTGATGTATTTTAAAACAACCAGATCTATTAAAGGCAATTTCACTCCAGGCTTTCTTTTCCAATCCTCAGAATTGCCTGCAAATGTAGTTCCAGTTCTTGTTTTCTTGCCAAAGTGACAAATACGTCATTGGATCATCTCCTGATTTAGACTCTGAGAGACTGGCTTTTCAGAGCTGAGAACCCCTAGCTCCCAGTGATTTCAGTGGGAGGGGCAGATGATCAGCACCCCTGAAAAACCAGGCTGTAGATGGATGTTACTGATATCATTGACCCTGTGACCCATAGTCATGTGAGTATCCCTATATTAAGGAATAGCACTGTTGATTTCAATAGTACTATTCCAATAAGTAAGGGCTGCAGAAATAGGCATGAAGTTACTGTGGCAAATTTTAATATAAACAGATATTCATCCTTTAGTAGTTTTATTGTGTTGTCATTTCACAAGCTATTGCTTGGAGCTTATGACTTATTCAAGCTGTTAGTGAAAATGGAATAGTGAAGGCTGACATATTATACAAATATTAGTCCAGGGCTACAATGCATCTTACTATAGCCTTTCTGCCAATATCTGCGTTTTGCTTTTTATAAAACTCAACAGTACAGTGCTGCTTCAATTTATAAACAATAACGCTGGGAGCACTTGTAAAATCTTTTGAACTATATAACCAGTGTTGACTTAAAAAAAGTGTCTGATTCAGCTGTTGACTCTCCATAATAGAGGTTGTGTTTCAACTTACGATGCATCCATTTGTTTATGGTCCTGTGGAGCTCAGTGGCTTACTTACACTTTTATAGATTTCACCTGCTGTGATGGAATATATTACTAAAATTAAAATATAAAGTTAATCTGTTTAGAGACCTAATCTTTAACATTGTCCAAGATTCATGCTATAAAATTATATAATAGCAGGAATATATATTTATAAGTATGCATTTTACTATGCCATGTTTTTCTGAATCAACGTAGTCCAATAAATAAATTATAAATAAAATACATATTGCATGTGTGAGATTGACCTTTTACAAGAGTGGGTCTTAAAGCTTATTGCTTACTTTATATAAATAAGTATATGAAGTTAGCTGACATCAGTGTTCAGGCATTTCCTATAAGTAGTTAATGGGTTTTGAAGTTGCTCAGCACCTCCTCAGAAGTACTCTGCGCCTCACAGAGCCACCTCCCAAGTCAAGTGAAGTCCAGAGGAAGGCTCCCATTGACTTTAGAGAGCTCTAGATGAGGCACCATCCATCTCAACTTTTATGGATTGCAATAATCCTGTCTGTGTATACCAAATTTTGTATTTGTGACCCAGGGATTCCTTGGTGCCAACTGGCAGAGGGCATAAGAGGTACATATGGATCCCTGGATGAGGTATCTACATAATAGTTTACCAAAGGGTGGCATGTAAGGTTTGTATCAAGAGCTAGTGGCCCATTGATCATCATAATCATTGTGAAATGTATGTACAGATAATGTTGAAGAAGTTAAGTTTCTGTACTGGATGTCACGTTCTTAAAGCCTTGAAGTTAGAGGGAGGTGACCAGGAGCTGACATGCCTTGGACAAGTTCTACCAGGCAGGAGGTAGTAAATGATTCTCTCTCTGACTGGTCATTGTACAGTGTAAGTCTGTTTGCATTTCTGAGCCTGACGCTAATGCAGAGACTATGAATTTTGTAGGGAAAAAAACCCCAACAAGAACAGTAGGGGGCTTCCTGTTTATAAGTAAAGAGAGTGGATTTGCAGGGTATAACTGCGGTCACTGAAGTATACCTGGAATCCTTCACCAAGGAGGTGAACTGCTAAGGTGTTCTATCTTCTGAAAGGAGAGTCATAGCCAGCCTGGAAAATGCTGCACAGACTTTGGGTGAGCTAAACTTCATTAGACAGGAGTGTATCTTGGTAATTAAATTAGGCTTTAGAATGTGTGTTGTTGTAACGCCAACCATCCTGGTCGTCGTCATTGGAGATCAAACCTAGGACCTCCTGAGCTTAATGCGTGAGCCTTTACTGCCTTAGGTAAAATACACATCTCACTTAAACATGGCTGTAGCAGGCTCATCAATCTCTAGCTGGCCTAGGCACCACTAGATGGGGACAGAGTGTCACAACGAGCAGGAAGGGGTTATATGATGATTGTATTTTACATGGGACCAGTTGTTTCCAATACTTACTACATCTCAAATCTCAACTTTTTATTAAATAAACTTTTGCTTATTTTCCACTCTAAACATACCCAAGTGCCCTGTGCTCAGCGGAACTGTGATCTAAGGTGTAACTGTAAGCAGTGGGGAACGGTTCCTTTGGGATCAGCAAAGCTTCAAATTCTGTGAGTGTCCAGTGTAACAGGGGCTGGACACTTCAGGCTTCTTGGAGGGATCAGGGGTTGGAGCGTACCTATCACTGAACTATAAAGAGACAGTGGGGCCTGCATAGAACTGGAGGGGAGTGCTTGTGTTGGCTGTGGCTGGTGGAATTGGGGTGCTGACTCCCCAGGAGGTACAGACTGGGCTTCCTCACACTATGGGCAGTGGTAGCCAGGGCCGGCTCCAGGCACCAGCTTTCCAAGCAGGTGCTTGGGGCGGCATTCAGAATGGGGCGGCAGTCCGTGTCCCGTGGCGGCAATTCGGCAGCAGCTCCGCTGCTCTTCCCATCACAGCGGCTTTTGGGCAGCAACTCCTCTGCTCTTCCGGGCATGGCAGCAATTCGGTGGTGACTACTTGGGGCGGCAAAATTGGTAGAGCTGCCCCTGGTGGAAGCGAGGTGCCTCACCATCCTGGGTACCCCGGAGAAGCATCACAATATTGCTTCCATATTCTACCCTCTTTTTTCCTTTACCTCATCTCTCTTTTGTTTGATAGTATTCATACCTTGTTGTTTTTAATGTGTATTATATTGAGTATAATTAACTATAATGCATCGCAATTCCATGTTATGGGAGGTAATAGATTTTACAACTACAGTGTATACCTTTATTTTGGTAACACTCTCGCACTTTTTCCTTTGAACAGTAAAAACCTTTTAGAAAGTCAGTTAGGAAGTTAAATTAGGATCTCTTAAATTTATCTCTAAGGCTAGATCTTCAGCCGGTGTAACTCAGCCTAAATCCATTGGCTTCAGTAGAGTTATGCTGATTTACAGTAGCTGAAGATCTGTCCTTATATCCACAAATCTTAAATCCTTTTAAAAATGTTATGCACACATTAAATGTACATGGCAGTTTTCATGCAACTATCACTAACAATTTATACAGTTTAAAGCAATTACAGGACTCAGTAAATTTAATCAGTGCAATAGATGTCACATGCTATTGTTTCCAAATGTGCACAATATTTATGATTAATGATCTGTTATTTTAAATAAAAGACAAATTGATGTTTGTCCTTGTGTTTTGCCATTAATAAGATTGTAGGGCTAGATCCTCATCTGTTGTAAATGGGAGTATGTGCACTGAAATTAAGGGAGCTACATTCATTTACACCATGTAAGGGTGTGGCTTATCATTTCTAGCCTATTTTATGTAAATACATTGTTTTTATAAAAATTTAGTTATTGTGAGATATCTGCATCCAGTGATCCCTTATCTATGGTAAATTTCACTTTTGTCTTATTTGTTATTTAAATAGGGATAATTATGACTCTAACACACCAGTAAAAATGACCTCATCTTTGTGTGGGTTTTTAATTTGAACCCTAATTTCAATTTTGTAGCTCTAACTCACTTCTAGTCTTAAATAGGGAAAGCAAAGACTGATTGGTGCTTACATATTGTCATAAATATAAAGGGAAGGGTAACCACCTTTCTGTATACAGTGCTATAAAATCCCTCCTGGCCAGAGGCAAAATCCTTTCACCTGTAAAGGGTTAAGAAGCTAAGGTAACCCTGCTGGCACCTGACCCAAAATGGCCAATGAGGGGACAAGATTCTTTCAAATTTGGAGCTGGGGGAAGAAAGGGTTTGGGCTGTCTGTGTGATGCTTTTGCCTGGAACAGGTCAGGAATGCAAGCCTTACAACTCTTGTAAAGTTAGTAAGTAATCTAGCTAGAAAATGTGTTAGATTTTTCTTTTGTTTAATGGCTTGTAAAATAAGCTGTGCTGGAGGGAATGTGTATTCCTATTTTTATGTCTTTTTGTAACTTAAGGTTTTGCCTAGAGGGATTTGTTTTGAATATTATTACCCTGTAAGGTATTTACCATCCTGATTTTACAGAGGTGATTCTTTTACCTTTTTTTAATTAAAATTCTTCTGCTAAGAACCTGATTGATTTTTCATTGTTCTTAAGATCCAAGGGTTTGGGTCTGTGTTCACCTGTACCAATTGGTGAGGATTATTATCAAGTCTTCCCCAGGAAAGGGGGAGTAAGGGCGTGGGGGGATATTTTGGGGAAAAGACATCTCCAAGTGGTCTCTTTCCCTGTTCTTTGTTTAAAACGCTTGGTGGTGGCAGCATACTGTTCAAGGACAAGGCAAAGTTTGTACCTTGGGGAAGTTTTTAACCTAAAATGGTAAGAATAAGCTTAGGGGGTCTTTCATGCAGGTCCCCACATCTGTACCCAAGAGTTCAGAGTGGGGAAGGAACCTTGACACACATTATGGAAGCACTTAAACAGTGATGACTGAAAAAAGAAAAAACTGCTGTAGGAATAATGCTTGAATCACCTAATTGTTTAGGCTCTAACCCTGCAAATATTTATGCACGTGCTTAACTTTACTGCTATGAGTAATTCAGCTGAGTTCAATTAAACTACTCATAGTGGTAAAGTTAATCATATGAATAAGTGTTTGCAGTAGTGGAAACTTAGATGTCCAGATTCTCATCTTAGTTACAGTATAAATCTGAGTAACTTGATTGACTTTAAGCAACTCAGAACAGAATCTGGCCCACTGTATATATAATGGAGTACGGATAGATATATGCAGAGAGTCTCTTCAACATACTTTTCAAAAGTGGAGAAAACAAAAAATTGTCCAAAAAACCCCAAAACAAACAAACAAAAAACAGTTGGGGTTGGCTCCTCAGCAGTGATAAGCCCTTGTTGACTTTAACTGGAGTTATAGTTGCCCATCAGCTCTTAAGTTATAGGGCATTATTGGAGTCTTTTACTTTCTTTTTCTAGTTGTATAATTTTTTCCCACAGATCTGGTGTGTTGTTTGTTTTCCCCATGTACTGTATGTTTGTTGTATGCTGTCCTATTAATGCCCTTGTCTACAATACACGGCAGACATTGTCTTTGGATTTACTGAGGGAACCCCTTAAGGTTGTATTGTACATAATTCCATGGTTTAAAAAACGGATTGCATCTGTTGTTGATTCTTATTACATAGGAAACAGAAGCAATGGATGCTAGTTAACTCTCTTTGGGTGGATATTTAGACTTGTAGGCAATTCCTTTATCTACTCTTTTTTTTATTATCCTGTTTGAATATGCCATCAATTTTTCTGTAAGTTCATCGTATTGTTTACTGGTTCGTTTAGTCTACTGTACATGATGTTGATAATTGCTTTATTGACTTCCCAACAAGACATTTTAGTTTCAAAATATTAATGACTCAAACTGTAAGCATTGGTATATATGTTATCTGCTTCAGGACAGCATCAAACAATGTAAAATGAACAGACAACATTCCTGCACCTTTTAATTTTTAGTGTTTTATAACATTTATCTAGAATATCAATTTCTGGTAGACTTCTTCCCCTGAAGATTGCAGCAAAGAGTATCCATTAGAAAGTCATTATTTTTGTTTGAGATGTCTTAAGTTGGGGTGAGGATGACTGTTGTCCTTGTGATGATGCACTGTCTGAAATATTTCATTGGGACCACCCTAAAAATGAAACCTCAAACTCTGGCCAAGCGACATGAGCCCAGATCATAGGCGAAGTTCCATGTGGATTACCTGCACATTGATGAATGTGGAATTGAGGGTCATGGTTGTGAATTGCCTGATGTATTGATGTCAACATTTCAGCTTTCTGCATTATTATTCAGAGCTAGCAACAAACCCAAGCCTGGTATACTGGGATATCCAAAAGTACACCTGTTGTAGAGTTAGGACATGTCTATGCCGGACAGTTTTTTCTGATATAGTTATAAGGGTAAAACCCCCTTTCTGAATCACTTACATCATGTGGTTGTGATGGGGTATTCTCTAGGCTGCAAGGGTTAATGTGGCTCAGAGAGGTTAAGTAACCTGATAGGCCACACTTGAGGGAGAGTTAGGTTTGATAGGCAAAAACTGGTTGGGGAGGGAGTCCATCTGGGCAGAAGCAAGTATATGACCAGGAAATGAAGGCAGAAGGAGGCTGCAGTGTGGAAGCCTCCAATCATTCTTTGGGCTTCAAGTGGGAAAGGAGGAAAATCAGGGGAGAGTAGAAGCCCTGGGATACTAGCCCTGAAGGAAGGCTTTACTTAGATGAGTGGTAGAGCAGAAGCCTGCTAGAGGAGGAGGAAGAAAAGGCCTATGGAAATGGTAGCAAAGCTTGGGACAGTGCAGGCCTTTGCCACTGATTTGAGGGTCCTTGAGCTGGAATTCAGAGTAATGGATAGGCCTGGGTTCCCCTGCCAGCCACTGGGGAAGTGGCATAGCTTTGAGTTGGAGGACTCCTGGGAATGATAACCAGTCCAGTGAGAGACTTTGATACACCAGGAGGAGAAAACTATAGTGACCTGCCTGGAGGACCAAGCCTTGAAGAGGGAACATCCTGACTCACAAAGAGGGAGCACTGTAACTCCTGGAGTGTGAGAGAGGTCACAGCATGAATGAGAGATGGAAGAGGGTGTCAGATGGGATGAAGCTATTCCCGAGATGCAGACTCAAGGGAGATGCCTCCGTGATGAGTAGAGTGGCCTGCTGGGAAATGGCCCTTGGCACTGCATTTGGCTCTTCGGGACTTAAAGGAGGTTAGCTGGTTCTTGAGGACTTGATAACATTTAGTTATGCAAGGATGGCCTGTTCCTGTGTTACTGAACTCTACTGAAAAAAGGACATCCTGTCCGTCCAGCATGTCGTTTTTGCTCATTTGAGGATTATCCTCTCTATGGAGTGAATTTTGGATGACATACGAGTGTTGTTTATGGGCTCTATGCATGCTACTTACTATTCAGTGCTGTCAGATTGCCTCTATAAATACACTGTCTTGCACATTGTTCCCCAGTGGTACCATACTCTAGTATATGCTGTCGCCTATAGATTTCCTTTCTTGCTGTTATGATGGGGGCATAGCACTTTTATATAGGTATTAACAGCTTCATTTCTCTCTCCCACTGAACATTTCAGCGGCTGTCTTTGTACTGTCAGCCTGAAAAGCAGATGACTCAAAATCTTTGAAAGAAAAAGAAAATAATATTTTAACTCAGACCCCTTGCTAACTTTTTGTTTTCTCAGTCATAGTTCCACTTGATTGAGACAAACTGTCATTTTCACAGATGGTTGAGACCCACACTGAATCTTGCGCTATCCTTTCTGAAAAATATTTATTCCATTCTTGAATCTTTATTAGCAATGTTGCACAGTCATGGATGTAGTTGTCAGACTGATTTAGAAGTAGTACTTCTACTTCCTTTACCTATTGCTATCAGATTAAAAGAGTGCATCAGTACTGCTCTCTCTGGCTTACTGAATAAAAAGTGGAGATATTAACAGGAACCAACTTTTCCTCACTGCTGAATATTTGATATGGGCTTCTTGTTAAATGGATTGACTTCAGCACAGCTTTCTGCCCCTCTTTGTTGTCAGGATGAGCCAGATAAGGTGCATATATTGAAAATGTAAATGTGTGTGTTTGCTCTTTTTTTTTCCTGCCTACAGAACACTAAGAGCTCTGTTTTTATCAATTCAGAACTTATGATAAAAATAATTTTTAAATTGGCTTATTAGATTTAACCCCGTTGTAAATCAGTGGAGAATTCCCCTCTCCACCTCCCAACAAATAAAAGGGATAAACATCCTTTGCATAAACATCCATATTCAAATAAATAACTACATGTTGGGCAAATTGCAAGCACAGAAAACCAGGAAAATTTACAGATAATGCAAGTCAGAAATAATTTGTGAGGCAGGGTGTTTGCTGTAAAGCAAGTCTTTTGTGCTGTTAGGATTAAGTATTTCAAACGTGTTTATGAATTATCTGGTGTAATTTTAGCATTTATAAAATCTACAGTGTACTTGTTATAGCATAATATGCTGTTTTCATGAAAATATACAGCCCTTATACAGTAGTGTTTGGTTGCCACTAGCTAGCATGGTAGACTTTTGTATAGGTGGAATTGCATTATTTTGTAATAGGAATGCCATGCTTGATTCTTAATATAACTTTATAAATATAGCAGGCTATGAAAACTTCCCCATTATGTTTTGCATAAAAGTAATCATTAAATAGGACAGTGTATTTCAGTTATTGGTTTTGTGATGACCTCAGCTTTTGTGCTCTGCCTTGTTTGTTTATTCTGCAGAAATCTGAGAGCATTACTGAGAGGAACTACACTTATATTAGCCTGTTTTATTACCACTGTGGACCATTCTTCAGAAAATGTTCGTTCTTCTTTGGTAGGCTTTAGAAACACATTGGACCCAATTCATACTCAGACTCAATGGACCTGAATACTACTGGGCTATGCTGTTCATTCTTCAGGGCAGGGACTGTAGCCTTGTATGTGTTCTGTTAGCAAAAGCCCTGTCTCATTAACCCCTTTAAGATTTAATTTAAAGAAATTCTCTTTGGAGTATTGTGTTCCTCAGATCTTACGTTCTCATGTAAAGCCTCAAAAATATAGTGTTTGCCCCAGTTCTAAAAGCAGTTATCTAGTCCACGGTCTAGAGGCAAAAAATAAAAATGGGGGAGAGGGGTGTTATTTTAAACAAACCATACAACCAGCCTTTGTTGGGAGCCTTTACACCACCTGCTTAGACCTTAACGTGGACATTTAAAGTGATCTCCTAAAGAGATGTCCAAAAAGACAATGCAGACTAAGCAAGCAGATTGTAGAGCTTGTAGTGTATGAGTTGTGTAGCCTGAAACACCTGAAATGCAGTTCCTGCTTAAGAAGTGACCCTATAGAAAGGCATTGCTGGATTCCATAATGATTGCGTGCTACTGATTTCCCAACCAAATCTGCTCTTTTTTCAAGGAAAAGGCTGATTGAATTTCCAGCACTGAATGCTCACCCTGGGCTCTTAGCATTCAAGCAAGGTTCTTTCCATCTCGCACGTCAGCACCAGCAGTAGAGGTTCTGCAGGCAAACCTGTGCAGCACCGGTTTCTTCAGATGGCCTCCTTAGTGAGATTTGTGCAACAATAATGACAAATTGTGTCATCTCACTTTGGGGACAAGTTACGTACATCCGGGGGCTGGATGCCTCCTTTCTCCCAGCTAATTATTCCCAGAGCCCAAAGAGAAATACATGCAGAATCCTCAGCTGCTAACCATTCTAAGAGATCTATGGAGCATAGGGAACTATTGCCTAGCCGAATAAGATGGTTTAGCCAAATCAAATCAAATACATTTGCTGTGATTTCTTTGGTAAGGTGCTTAGATATCTTTTCATTAGCTTTCATGTGTGAATAGTCCAGAACTGAGGACCTGAGCTCTTTGAATTCCGTAGGAAATTTGCCACTGAACAGGATTGGGCTGTAGTATTGTAAATCTCTTGGGAGAAACTTCATTACATATGATATTAAAAATTTTAATAGCTTTATATAAATGAAAGTCTAAATAGGCTTAGCAATAAACTACTGTAATGAACTCCACTATAGTCTTGGTTGAAGTATATAAATGTAGATGATGAAATCCAATATATAAGTCATCTTGACATTACTATTTTTGCGTGACGGGCTCTGTAAATCAGGCTTGTCTATAGTATATATCCAAAATGCTGCAGAGATACTGTATGCTTCGAATACACTTCCAAAATATTTGGAAATTCCTCTGTAATTTAGAACTCTTTCCGAGAAAGCAGTATTAAGAATTTTTGAGTCTAAACTTATTGCAGTTTCTTCTGGTTGGGAAATATGTTTTGAGTTCCAATTGAATGTGAGCATATTCTGCCTTTGTAGCAGAAACAGATGTGTGGATCTTTTCCCAATACATGAGGCAAGTGAACACCTTTAAAGAAGTTATTTTGGCAGATTGCATCTGTTTTATGTTGGATATTATTACTTTTTCTGTCTCTGACAGTTTATCTCATAAACTTGGGGGTTTTAAGATGAACAGTGAGTGTAGTTTATATCGCCAGAATATTTTTTCTTTCTGATCGTTTATTATAATCACTTACCTGAGCAGTTACATTTCCCTTGCATTTTAAAATCTGTTGCCAGAAGCTCTTTCCACATTTGAAGATCTATGGATTTTATATATATTATTTTTATTTTTTTTATATAATGGTCCGATTTATAATTTCTTTATTTACTTGATGTGATTCAGAGACTGAATACCTTGGAAACAAGCTGAAGACCCTGATCTAGTACAAATATGCTGGATACGGGAGGCACAGCAGTTTGTGTACAGTCATACATACTCTATTTCAACACCAAAAACATACGGTAGGATCATGGCAAAAAATAAATTTGATGCCCACTAATGTCCTAGAATAGGTCAATTAGTAATGATAAGGCCTGCAATTACGGAAAACATTTTTTTGCAACTAAGTGCTCTCATGCTTTCAATGCATCATATGCTATGTTTTGTATGCTCTAACCATTTTAGCCATTTTCTGAACCACAAAATATTTTCAATTTGCATACTGCATATTAGGCTCTTGCTTATTAAGGGCCCAGTATTTCAGCTATCAAGTGCTCATAAGGCAGCAGCACACGGGATGAGAAAAGAAGGGTAGCATTGCTTTCGTATAGTCCTTTTCAGTTAAGAATATCCAAATGCTTTGCAAGCACCAATTAACTTTTACAAAACAGTGTCAGTGAGGTAGATTCATAATTACACCCCTGAGCTGCATCCAGATGTGCTATGATCCTGTCAAAAGGATGCAGCAAGGTTGGATGGCTGAACACCAAGGTGCTAGATCAAGTGCTGCTAGTTATTCAGCTGGTGATTTCTTGAGTCAATAATGGAAACTGTGTCCTTTGCAGGAAATGCTCTTTTGGATGGGAGAGCAAATCTAAGACATTTCTAGTCATTAAATATCTCATGAAACCTTTTATATGATCAGTGGTGTTAAATATACTGCCTTAGCCAGATTCCAGCACAGTTAATTTCATTCTGGCTTCTAAAATTTCCCTGTGGATTTAAATGAATACGGTATTTGTTCATTCCTTAACCTTAATTGCTGTGGTTGTTTAGCTCCACTGTGAGATATTGAATAGCTTCAGCTTTGCATTGCAGAACTGTGAATATAGTGATCTTTGACTGCGGTACCTCACTTGGATACTGTGAGGCTTAATCAATTTGTAAAACACTTTGAGATCTTTGTACAAAAGGTGCAATGCTATGTGGGTCTGATTCTGCTCAGGATCCACTTCATTGAACTTGATGGATTTACACCAATGTGAAACTCACAAGAAATAAGAATCCAGTCCTACTCTTTCAAAGTACTATTATTAAATTTTAGATAGGTAAACCAAGGCAGAAAGAGCTTAAATGAGTTAACTCAGGCAATATCTCAGGTTAGTGACAGAGTTAGGAGTACAGGATGGATACCTAGATTTCCAGACTATTGCCCTAGGAAGGGGAAAGAATCAGTAGCATATCAATCAAGTCTGTACACTGATGGGCTGCTAGCTAATGGTGTTGTCTATATGGATCGGTATTAATGTTGTCAGATTTCAAGCTTGCTTTTTATCTTGACCCAATTAATTCAGACTCAAAGGATGTCTCCATGTCAGACTAAATGGACTTGTGCACAACAGTTCAGATTCCTCATAAATAGCTTGCTGCCGTTCTTCCAGCACCAGCCATTTTCTGAAGCCTCTAAACCAGGCACTTTTCTGTTTCATTATATGTAAATTTGCATGAACAAAACTCTGCTCTCTCCTGATGGTGACTCTTTGTATACATAAAAGGCTGCAGCCTTTGTTTTTCACTTGGAATACTGATTACATTTGTTGCGATGACAGTAGCAGTGCTGTTTAAAATCTACATTAATTAAAGATTTGTAAAGGAGACTAGGAGGAAAAGTAGGCACTTTTTTTCCTTCTGTTCCAGCCCAATTATCATATTTTTTTTCTCGTCTGCTGTATGTGAACAGCTCCAGGCTCTGCTGCTGCATCTTACCCAATATTAAGGAGAGAGAGCTGATATATGAAGTATTTAAGAGGAGTTAAATAATCACGGAGCAGTCTGTCATTTGTTAAGAATAGCACTGTCCATTTCAAGAGGGATAACTTTATCTTATCAGAAGTATGTGCCCCTTCTTTAGAGAGAACAGTCTTATCTTGTAGATAGCCTGGAACTGATTCTTATCTCTCATAAACCTGTGTAAGCCCCATTGGCTTCAATGAAGTTACTTCTTTACCTCCACCCCACTCTTCCATTTTTCCTCGTTGTAATCCCTCATTGTATGCTAGGAGTGTACGCACTGTAGGACAGAGATTGTCTTTCATACTGCATGTACTTGCACAGTGCAGACCTGATCCCGTAAATGGGTGTCTCTGGGCACTACTGCAATCCAAATAAATAATGTTCCTGATTTGCATTGATTTAACTGAAATCAGAATCCGGCCCCTTACTTCTTTTCTCTCTCTTGTGCTGGGGATCTAGTGCTATATGTGGCTTTCATTAGATCATGTAGGATAAGAGCATAAACATTCTAAAAGGCCTATACTTTCTATGTGCTCTAGACAAAATTAAGAGTCACACATTTACAGTACATAGCCAAAGGAAGAAAGATGTCTTCTCAAGGGGGAAGACGTTTAACGGTGGTTTCCAGAAGATATATTACTGAGCTATAATCTATTCCATTATTTGGGAACTATTTGTTTGAAGGGAATAATATATTTTGCTTTTATTAAATATTTCTCCAAATACATGGCAATTTGACAGATACATTGTACTTTGGTTGTTTTGTATTTGATCCGAATACAAATTCACTGAAGAAATGGACA